>NC_083346.1:18768198-19088168 GCF_019175385.1 Lycium barbarum | reverse complement strand
ATAACAATATTTCACTATAATGGTCAAGTATTATTTGGAACGGACTTTTATATTTATGTTATATTATATGTTCATTATAACAACATCTCGCTATAGCAGTCAAAAATTATCTGAACAAACAGCGTCGTTATATAGAGGTTTGACAGTGTATATATATATTTACCTGATTATCCACAGTAGAATAGCTAAAAATATTTCCCCAAAGACTAGGAGAAAAATTAGCCTCTGGTCGAAAAATCCTATCTTCATGGTTTACATTTCCAGTCAATGAAGTCATTGTTGCTATATTTTGGTATAATTGCAAAATCTGAAAACTTATTTGAATGTTGGGTTTTCAGTGTTTTCTGCTTAGTCTTTTGTCATTGGTATCATATTTATATAGAGGCAATTAGAATAATTTAAAATGTGAGAGAAACACATTTTAGAAATTCAAGTAGTGTTATGCGGCAAGCCATGTACAAATTCAATTAATCTATGAGCCTTAACAAGAGAATTAAATTGTTGGCGGATAACCTGTGACCTTCAAAGGTCTAACTAAGAAAAGTAAACTAAAACTTTAATTTGAACCATCTTAGCTTTGTTGATACCGTTCCAAGTTATATATACCGATATTTTATATACGTTTATAAACTTCTTATTAAAGAGGGATTAAACATGATTCCTTTTGGATTTGTATATGGTAAAGTTTCTTTGAATAGCACTTTTAGTCCCTATGTTAATGATATATTATGATTTTAGTCCTTGTTGTTGGGATATATACTATTAACCATGTGTATGGATATAGTATTTTGTTATAGAACAATTAGTTATTCTTTTCTAATAAAGAGTTGGATGTACTAGCATGTGTGTCCTTTACTTGTATAGTAGATGATTTAGTGTATAGAGTTTAGCTTATACGGAAGATTAAATTATCAGTTCTTATAAGTATAAAGTTTATGTTCACAATCTAAGATGGAATTTGGACAAAGCCATCGGTATGATTGTAGCACAAGATTAATATAATGTATCTTCATTATGGAAACGATATAGTTCCGTCTTCTTGTGCTAGTACATTTTGTATGTATTGAACGGACCAAGTAGAGATAAGTGTTTTTGTACTGAATATATAAAGCAAATTCTCTAGTTCATTAAATGTACTTATACTATTAATCTTGATATAATTATTATGATTAATGTGATTTGCTCATTATTTTGATTTATTAAAAGGTACGACTCAATTGCAGGTTTATGTATTCCTGGTAAATTGGATAATGACAAATTACATTTGTGAAGTAATAATTAGTTGATAGGATCTATGTCTCGACTTTGAGATTGATGATACCTCATTATGGATGCTTATCAATCTCATGTGAAAACCCTTCAGGTGAATTTTGTATCCGTCACATGATGTAAGTTAAGCAGAAATATAATTCAATTAGTCAATGAATTAAATTGTCAGTAATTTAATTTAATTGATTGGTATCTGTAATCTTAACATGGGGAGTTAAATAAGTTTTAATGTATGATTTCGAAATTGAACTGAGGAGTGCAGTTACGATTTTTTAGTGGAATAATTCGTAATTTATTATGGTAGGATTAATTCAGATTTTTTGAATTAATTCCATAATAGGAAGACTCGTTAATTAAATTTTGTGGTCCCTGCTGTGCCCGAATAATAAAGAATTAAATAGAATATTATTTTTTGGTGGAAATAAAGACCAACAGGTTTTGAAAAAGGGTGAAAACCTTAAACCTGTAGTTATAAAATAGGGGTCTTATTCCATAAGGAGGTTAATAGTTTTACAAGTTTCTACACTTTTTCCATAGAAATTCACCCACACGAATTTCACAAATTCTGGTATTATTCGGGTTACACAGTAGAAGACTGTGGAGCTGAAGTATGACGATCTCATGGATAGTGTGTGTTCGTGGTTGAAGATTCGATTCTTGGTCGCAGTCACGCTTCAAGAGATAAGTATTAAGTTTGTGTTTGATTGATATCTTGATTATATTGTCTCTATTACATGCAAGTTGATCCTGGCTATTTGCTTCGGCTGCGTATGCCGGTATTCCATCAATTGGCATAAAGAGCCTTCTTGCACCCAAATAGATAACGTGTAGCTTATATGTGAAACTATAGATATGATATGCTGTCATGATTGGGGCAGATTATAGTCGCATAATTATGGGTTATTCGACTGTGTCTATTAATTTGATTTCACCTCTATGTTTAATCGCTTAAATCTGGAAATTGTTTAATTCTTATACTAAATAATTGTGTATTCGAAAAGTGTTTAGTCCCTTTGATTGCTTGTACTCGGCGGCTTGACATCAAGGACACAAAGTGGTCTTAGATGGCCATTGTGTAATTGGTCAGATGATGCTCGTTGTTTTGGGTGTACGGCGGCGGAAGAGATGCTGTAATTGTGTTCCAAAATGGGGTTACAGGGCTTCCTGATATTGGGCTATCAAACAATTTCTAACATAAATATAATTAAAAAAAAAAAAAAAGGAAAGGAGTATTCACTAATCTGTGTTAGTGGAGGCGGCGGCATGACTCCTTAGGGCTGCCCCTAATTTTATATTCTTGATTACAAAGTGTTTAATTGGTTATTTGATCAAGTTGCTGGTAGTTTTAGCTTTTAACTACTCGTGAATTCTTCTTTAATTGGTCAATTTTATTTTTTATAATTATATGAGTATTATTGATGACGCACTTGTATCTGACATGTATAAATTAAGAATTTTATAGTTAATAAACGATTACCATTAAAGTCGTTTGTTTATTTGGAATTATGAAATTCTTAATAGGTTTATATATGTGATATTATATCAATATATGAATTGAGAATTATGATTAATAAATATGATCTATGAAAGTAGTTTATTTTACTCATTAGAATATGCTCAAGGTATCATGTATAAACTGTCTTGTATAAGTATAAACTAGTAGTGAAGGTTTATTTACTTGAAAAAGAGATATACCTTTAGATACTAATAACGCTTAATTAATTCACCGGAAGAGATATTGTGGTGTTCACCCAAAAAGAGAAATGTAATATGAGCCTGTTTGGATGGGCTTATCTAAAGCAGCTTATAAGTTGTTTCAGCTTATTAGCAAAAAAAAAAAAAAATTGGGGTAGGCCAACTTATTTGTTTTTTAGCTTATAAGCTGCTTTAGATAAGTTAAGCCAAATAGACCCAATTATTTTTTTGGGCTTATTTTAAGCAAAAATGGCTTTAAGCTGGCCAGCCAAACATTCAAAAAAGCTGAAAACAGCTTATAAGCAACTTATAAGCCAATCCAAACGGGTTCTATCTTGATTCTCAGGTGTATTAATTGTGAGGACAATTTGTTGTAATTAGGTGTTGTGCGCCTTACCCAAAAGAAGGGACACAATGTATGCCTTGAGCTCGTGGGATAATTATAAAAGTAGAATAGAAACCTGAATCAGATTATTTAATCCTTAGCTATGCCTAAAACGGTTATTTTGACGAATTTGGTTAGTTGTGGAGATCAAGAATTTCACGAACTCGTATGGACCTGAAATTTGGTGTGTTCATTGGAAACGCCCAGTCAGAAATAATCTTTGAGGCTGTTCAAATGGGTTTTAGGCTGTTCTTTCGGATTAAAACGTGTTTTAAGTATGAAAAAACTACTCTTTATGTCAGTTTAATTTATGTTAAATTTGAAATATGTTTACACATGATTATTCAACATGAAATTGATATATGATAAGGATATAGATCAGATTATGTTTTCCTTAAATCTCCTGAATATGTTATTTTTCGGATTTGGTCATAGTTTTGGAGATCAAGAATTTTACGAACTCCGATTGATCTGAAATTCAGTAGGTTCATCGAAAACGACCCAGTAAGCAATACTCACTTCTTTGCAGTGAATCATGTTGTTTTTCGGTGATTCGAGGTTGTTTAGATGGTGTTTCGGGCAATTTTCATTTCTGAAAAATTAATTTTTTAGGAAAAATTACTTGGCTATGATCTAATGGTTTTCGTCCTTATGGTTTTCATGACTAAATGCTAGTGAACTAATAAATTTATGTTTTGACTTTAGATCTTCCTCCCCATCGGATAGATTTATTATGGGTTGTCACTAGGTATAATCACTAGTTATTGATAACTGGTATTAACTCTCCATCTGAGTTACATGTTGGGTCAATGGAACTAGAGATAATGATAATGATATGCACTTGGCCTAAATTAGCAGCATACTCTTCGTCTGAGTTAGCTCTGGTTTTAAATTTATAGAGTGAATATCTGGCATCACATATATATGTTGCATGAATTATTCTTTTATATTGAAATTTGTTGTTCAAGATGCATGGATATCTATGTGGTGTGTTTTGAATTTTATATGTAATGACTACATAAACATGCTAATTTCCAGAAAGCAACACTGAGATTATGTAAACATATTTTAAAAATTTTGTTCGTTGTTCTTGATTCATGTATATTAGTTCGCTAATGATGATATGTGATAAGAACTACTGAACAAATGTAGATGTTTTTTAAATTCTATTTTGGCTGGAAAAAAAAAAGGATTTTTTTTATCCGAATTGGTCATGGTTTCGGAATTCTGATTTTGACGAACTCTGATTGACTCGAAATTTGGTATGTTCATCGGAAATGACCCATTGAGTAATACTCACGAGATATGCTGGTGAACTGAGCCCTTTTTGGCCATCCGGGGTCGTTTAGATGGTTTTTTGGTCATTTTGTTGTTTTCTGGAAATGTTTTATTAAATAATTTTTTTATTTCTTCAAACAATAGTGGTAGGGTTCATTCTCTATGGTCTCCATTGTATATAACAGTGATATAATGAGTTTATATGTTGACATAGGTCTTCTTCCCCATCGGATAAATTCATTATGGTAAATTACTATGCTTCAGTCCCTAGTTAACTGATAGCTTGTCTTGGCTCTCCAACCGAGTTACACGTTGGTTCAATGAAACTAGGGTTTATTAAAAGTGATATTTACCTAACTTAAATTAGCAGTTTACTCTCCATTTGAGTTGGTCCTGTTTTAATTTATGGGGTGAATTATCTGGCATGACTTATATAGTTTGCATGAATAGTTAAATTTCCCTATCGAATCTAGCTATTCAGTATGCATGGTTGTATGTGTGATGTGCGTTTTGAATTTTATTATTCTTACTACATAACTAATGATCTATTTAATGATTATATCTCAAATTCTCAATAGACTTTATCCAGCCCAATTATTACTAGTCAGGAATTTCTTCTGATAGAGATAAGACATTAATTAAAGAATGCATTATATGTAACTTCTGTTAGAAAGAATTTATTTTCAGTTTCTAACCAAACAAGAGATAGATAGTTAGTTTATTTTTCTTGTAACTCTTGTGTTATTGAGTTTGATAAACATTTTATCTCTTGTGGTACATTGATGTGTGGACACTTTAAATTCATATTTCTTCTTAACTGAATAATGTTAATCTGTCCCATAAGAGTTTTTTTTTCTTTCGTGAATTAAATGAACTTATCTGTGGCACTTGTGTCTAGGTCATTTTAATCTGAATAGAATTTCGAAGTTGGTCAAATGATGAACTTTTGAGGTTCATTGAAAGTGGAGGCACTACCAACTTGTGTAGTCTTATTTAGAAGGAAAAATGAGTAAGACACCTTTTCTCTTAAAAGGAAATAAAGTTAATGATAAGTTAAGCCAATCCTTTCTGATTTGTGTGGTATAATGAACTTCAAGGCAAGAGGTGATTTTGAGTATTATGTGACATTCATAGAAGATTACTCATGATATGAATATATTTATTTGATGCTCTGTAGATCCATGCTTTGAAAATTTCAAGGTATTTAAGGCGAAAATGAAATGCGTCAGGGAAAATATATTAAGTCACTCGATTTGATCGTAGTGGCGAGTACCTTTTTGTAGAGTTCATTAGTTACTTATTAGATAGAGGGATTGCATTTTCAATTGTCTACACCAAGTATTCAACAATAGATTGGTGTGAAAGAGAAAAGAAATATGACCCTTTTGAAGGTGGTAAGATTAACGATTGACTTATTTATATTTGCTTTTTCGTTTTGGGATATGTCTTAGAAACTGCGAGTTAAATTCTTAATTTAATTCCCTCTAAGTTTGTACCTTTGATACCCATAGAACAGTGGATTGGGTGTAAGCCAAATCTGCAACATGTTCGGATATGAGGTTGTCTAGCACATGTGTTTAAAGGGAAAACAGATAAGTGAGAATCAAGAACGGATGTACGCATGTTTATTAGATATCCAAAGGGAACGAAAGGAGATTTATTTACTGTCCTAAAAGAAAATAAGGTAATTGTTAATACAATTGGTAGATTGTTTTTAGAAAAGGACTATTTAATAAACCAAGTCCCTAGAAGTAAACTAGTTTTATAGGAACTGAGTAAAGAAATAGCAAATGAATCATCTAAAATTCAAAAGTTAAAGAACATCTAACCGACAAGTCAAGGTTGATGTTCCATTGCATTTAAGTAGTGGGAGAAAGATTAATAGGCGTAAGGAAATTCACTACCTATAAGTAGTGGGAGTGATGTTGAGCAAATAACCCTATATGAAGTTGTTAATATTTCAATACAGAAAGACAATGAAGATAATATTAAGACCTAAGAAAATGATAGTGTGACTATGATAGTAGTAGCACTTAGTCGTAATGGAAGAATATAATCAAGATCGGTTCGATGTATATTCTTGGGAGAGTCTAATGATAGGATCCTGAAAAGAGATACATTTTTTTTCGGAGAGTTTCATGATAGGATCCCTGAAGATCTTAGTACAGAACCGGTCAGTTACGACGGAGCACTACTAAGACTTTTGGTAGTCATGCAAAAAGAATACATATGAAAGTTGTGGATGCATGGTTAAAAGTTTAAGTGGGAGATTGTTGGGGTATACACCACTAACCATGCGTTTAAGTATGGTATATTCTAACAATTGTCATAGTTAAAAGTCTAAGTGGGAGATTGTTGGGATATATACTATTAACCATGTGTATGGATATAGTATTTATTATAGAATAATTATTTATCCTTTTTTAATAAAGAGTTAAATAGATCATGTACTAGTATGTGTGTCCTTTAATTGTATAGTAGATGATTTAGTGTATAGAGTTTAGCTTATACATGGAAGATTAAATCATTAGTTCTTATAAGTATAAAGTTTATGTTCACAATCTAAGATGGAATTTGGACAAAGCCATCGGTATGATTGTAGCACAAGATTAATATAATGTATCTTCATTATGGGAACGCAATAGTTCCGTCTTCTTGTGCTAGTACATTTTATATGTATTGAACGGACCAAGTAGAGATAAGTGTTCTCTAGTTCATTAAATTTACTTATACTCTTAATCTTGATATAATTAATATGATCGATGTGATTTGCTCATTATTTTGATTTATTAAAAGGTATAACTCAATTGCGGGTCTATGTATTCTTGGTAAATTGGATAATGGCAAATTACATTTATGAAGTAATAAATAGTTGATAGAATCTATGTCTCGACTTTGAGATTGATGATACCCTTTTATAGATGCTTATAGGTCTCATGTGAAAACCCTGCATGTGGATTTTGTATCCGTCACATGATGTAAGTTAAGCAGAAATATAAAGGATTCAATTAGTCAATGAATTAAATTGTCAGTAATTTAATTTAATTAATTGGTATCTGTAGAACTAAGGAGTGCAGTTACGATTTTTTTGCGGAATAATTCATAATTTATTATGGTAGGATTAATTCAGATTTTTTGAATTAATTCCATAATAGGTAGCCTCGTTAATTAAATTTTGTGGTCCCTACTGTGCCCGAATAATAAAGAATTAAATAGAATATTATTTCTTGGTGGAAATAAAGACCCAACAGGTTTTGAAAAAGGGTGAAAACCCTAAACCTGTAGTTATAAAATAGGGGTCTTATTCCATAAGGAGGTTAATAGTTTTACAAGTTTCTACACTTTTTCCATAGAAATTCACCCACGCGAATTTCACAAATTCTGATATATTCGAGTTACACAGCAGAAAACTGTGAAGCTGAAGTATGACGATCTCGTGGATAGTGTGTGTTCGTGATTGAAGATTCGATTCTTTGTCGAAGTCACGCTTCAAGAGATAAGTATTAATTTTGTGTTTGATTAATATCTTGATTATGTATTGTCTATATTACATACAAGTTCGATCCTGGTTATTTGCTTCCCCTGTGTATGCCTGTATTCCATAACTTGTGTTATTCAACTTA
Organism: Lycium barbarum; assembly: GCF_019175385.1. Taxonomy (NCBI): domain Eukaryota; kingdom Viridiplantae; phylum Streptophyta; class Magnoliopsida; order Solanales; family Solanaceae; genus Lycium; species Lycium barbarum. The sequence continues at coordinate 19,079,918 of NC_083346.1, read as the reverse complement.
TTACTATTGACCTTCAATTATAGCATGTAAGTGATTTTAATCCTTCATCTAATGGACCCTAAATATTGTTACAAAGAGTTAATTCTACTGAAGGTCAATTCCAGTATTAAATTTCTGGTTTGCTGGTTGAAGTTTGCTTCTTATGGATGAATCGCTTTCCAATTTGAATCCTCCAATCTTGGATTTATGCTTTGTTTTCTATATTTCTGCGAACTTCCTTGTGTGCATCATTATTTGCACATGCAAAGTTTCTACTTATCTTGCTATTTGTGGTGAACCTCCACAAAACGAACCCCTTTCCCCCTCCCACACAAAAATAAGCTCTTTCTTGTAGCCTACGAATGCTGCTTAAACCAACCCTCTTTGATATTTTCCTTCACCTCCAAATTTAGTGGATTTCAAAGTGCCTTCAACTGCATTGGATTGCTATTAGAAATTACATTTGCTGACCAAGTTTAGAATAAGAGTTATATGAAAAAGATGCAGGAAAACCTTTCCTAAGACTTCTACTGACAACAAAGAATGTTAGATCTTGTTAAGTGACTCTTTTTTTGATATGAAAGTATCCCTTAGAATGAGAAATTATAGGCAGTGGTATAACAACGAAGAGAAAAAGAGCTATTCTTGATTTTGCCATATCGAGCTTGTCTTCACCTCGGAATGTGTAGGATCGCTGGTTCTTCACCAAATAAATTTAATACCGGAACTGATCCTCAGTAAAATCAACTTTCTGTTAGAATATTTAGGATCCATTAGTTGAAGGATTAAAATCACTCAACATGTTATAATTGAAGGTCAATAGTAGTAAGTTGAATAACACAAGGACTAAAATCATAATATACCATTAACATAGGGACTAAAAGTGCTATTCATCCTTCTTTTAAATAATATTAGAGTGTATTTAATTTCGTCTCTCTAAAATAATACTCCCTCCATTACAATTTATGTGAAATTATTTGACTGGACACGTATTTTCTGAAACAGAAAAGGTCTTTTGAAACCGATAGTTTTAAGCATATTACTTATAACATCCGTGAGGCCATAAAACTTCTCATTAAGAATAAATAAAAAGTTTAAATTAATTTGTTTCTGAAGAAAGAAATTATTCTTTTTTAAACATACTATAAGAGAAATAGATTTATATAATTTAAAATGGGGGAAGTACTACAATTCAGATAATACAGAGAAAGAAAAACAACTACTATTACTTTTCGTATTAGTGTATATTAAAATGTTAATATACAAATGTTCTAACTATCTCAAATGTGCTTGTCAAGTACTTTACAACGTACAAGAGTATTTCTAGAATATTGACTCAGCTTCTTTTTGTCTCTATCAATTACAGTATATTTCTAACTGTCTCAGTAGATGGTTTTCAATTCCTTTTTAAGACTATTTCTAGAATGGCGACTCTGCTTCTTTTTGTCTCTATCAACTACAGTATATTTGTAACTGTCTCAGTAGATGGTTTTCAATTTCTTTTTCATTCTTTCATAGAAAGTAAATTTATTTGACCCAATTGACTGCTAAAATAGAGATGAGCACAACATGGGAGCCAACATTTTCAGAGACCTTAATGTTAGGCCGCCCTCAAACGTTTATACCAATAGTGCTAAATGTAGGATTACTAAAGAAAAGCATGATATCTTGAAACTCCTCTGAATTTGGCATCGTTTATTTGTACATCTAAACTATTCTTTAAACTAATTGCTCTCTTAAACTTGGCATTTTTTTTATAATAACATTACCCTCGGGATGTTGGCATGGCACATTTAAGTTATTACTTGTACTAATTACTTTCTTTTAAGTGCATGAGACTGGTGCAAAAAAAATCAGCTTTTAAGCGGGTATTTTTCAGTCATTAATTGTCATATAATAATTTATTCCATTTGTGTATTTCTTCTTACTTCTTCTTAATTTTTTTCCGTACTTCTTCTTAATATACCAAGCAAATTTTACCTCAACCTCGCATTTTTTTCTTTTCTTCTTTGGATATAATAGTTGTTTGCTTAATTTTCGGGTTAAAATGTCCATCATTTAACCTATTGAACCCGATTGCCCTTTTCGATTTAAAAATGCTCTTCCGTTTAATGGAATTATAAGATGCCATATGTGGGTCTTTAATTAAATAGGCGGTACTGACTTATTGATCCATGTGAATATTAGACCAACCCATAAATAACTTGACCCATCCGAATTTATTTATTTGATAATTGTTGGGACTGAACTTTAAAAATCTACTATTGTTAATGGATGAAATAAGTTGAGTTAAACCTAGACCTAGAATCAATTGGAGTTTGCACCGATTTTAAATGAAAAATCGCATCTTCGAACGAAGAAGACATTGTTGTTGTTTTTTAATCCGTTCAGTTGCAAAACATGAAGCATCGAAGAACTAGTTACAAGCAAATGGTTTCTTATTGTTTCGGGTTAACCTAGATGGGTCGGGCTATTTATTGTTAGGGTCACATTGATCAATAAACCAGTGTCACCTATTAATTAAGTAAAGCCCCATATGTGTCATCTTTTAATTTCATCAAAACTGAGGGGCATTATTTACTCAAACATTAATATTAAGGACAATAGGGGTTCAATAGATGATTACGAGGGAAACTTTTAACTTGAATATTAACGTTGCAGGCAATTTAAGTCGAAAAGGTAAAAGGAGGAAAAAATGTAAGTCATTTTCAATATGTGAAGTGCATTTTTTACTTTTTCCGTTTTATTAATAAAAAAACCATTAAAATAGTAAATGGAAAATAATATAAAAAGAAGGGGATTAAAGCTTGGGTGGTGATTTACAAACAGGGGCGGATCTACTCAGTGGCGTGGGGATGCCACGCCACCCGCAAGTTTCGGACGAAACTGTACATATATATAGGTATATATACATAATGCATAGATAAATATTAAAGTGGCACCCTGATGACAAAGGCATGTCGTAGTGCCAGTGGTGAATGGGCCAGACTTCTGCCCTTCAATACGCGGGATCGAACCCACGTAATTACACATTAATTTTTAGAAAAAATTAAATATAGACAGCATCAGCAAGCAGCCACGTGAGGTACAAATCCTCTTATTCTAATCAGCAAGCAGCCACGTTCCTAGTCTAATCTCTTTCTTTTTCTTTTTAATAATTTGTGTTGACTTAGTTTCAATTATTAGTAATTTAGTTACTACTTTTTAGCTTTTTTATTTCTTATTAGTTAGTACTACTTTTTTGTTTAGATATATAAACTTTACAACATAAGTTCTTCTCTCTCATCAGATCAAGAAACATAAACCTAGTTCTTGGGTTCCCCCTTTCCAAAGTCAAAATCAGTACGGCAACCTTCCAATTCCATTGCCAAGAACCTTTATCTCCAAAATCAGTACAACAGTACCTTCTCCAAATTCCATTGCCGTATGTCTCTGTTTGTCTCTCTTTCTTTGTTTCTTTTAGTTATTTACTTGTTTTTTGTCTATTGGAAATTTGAAAGAAATAAACATTAAAAGAAGATTTATGGTGCAGAATGTGAAAATGGGATTTGTGTGCAAGACTGCAAGTGGACTTGAAGGAAACTAAATAACTAATATGCATTTATTTGAATGTGACATTGAATCAGTGATATCAACTATCAAGGCTTTCTTTGAGTTTTAGGTTCATAAAGTACTTTTTATCCATTTTAGATTTTGTAATGAGTTGCATCTGATATATATCTTGTTAAAACTTTGTGCAAATAGAAATACAAAACTAGCACTTAAGTGATTCCTTCATGTTTACAGAGAAAATTTACTTACAGCTTCTGTGCTTCATAACTGTGAGTTGAATACAAATTTTATTTTGTAGGAAGTGCTCCGATTTTTTGAATTGCGATGGATAAATTTCTCACAAAATTCAATTGTTCTCAACCAAGTTCTAGTACGGATGCCAACAGTTCTCAACTTATAAATCAGCTCAATTTAGGATCGCTTGAAGCCGATCTAGGAGAAAGGGTACCCATTGCCGAATATAACCCTCGAATTCGGGATGAAGTGAAGAGACATTATATTCAAACAGGGCCTTGTCAAACTTTGCTTAAAAAATTTCCTTCAACTCAAATAGGAAATAGAGGTCGCAATTTGTTTCAAATTGGTACAAAGGTCCACATTCTAAATGGTTAGAGTATAGCATGAAGACAGATGCCGCATATTGCCTATGTTGTTATTTGTTCAAAAATGAATTTGTACATGGAAGTGCGGCTGAGTTTTATACGAAAAATGGTTTTAGGAGTTGGAATAGGGCTCTTGAAAGATTTCGTTTGCATGTTGGTGAGGTTAATAGCGTCCATGATAAATGTTTCAAGAAGATGCTAGATTTGTCAAATCATCATCAATCAATTCAAGTTGTTCTTGAAAAGCATTCCGAGAAGGAAAAAAGTGATTATAGAATGCGTTTGGAAGCCTCAATTGATGTGGCAAGACTTCTTGTGCATCATGGGTTGCCTTTTCGAGGTCATGATGAAAGTGAATCTTCAACAAATCAAGGCTTCTTTCTAGGATTTTTACGATGGCACGGGGACAAACATCCGGATGTGGGAAAAGTGATACTAGAAAATGCTCCACAAAATGATACTCTGACTTGTCCTATGATCCAAAAAGACATTGTCAATGCTTGTGCAAAAGAAACGGTGAAAGCTATAATTGGAGACTTGAATGGAGATTACTTTGGTATATTAGTGGATGAGTCCAAAGATATCTCACACAAAGAACAAATGGCTCTCGTGTTGCGGTATGTTGATAAGAATGGTGAGGTGGTAGAACGATTTATCGGTCTAGTCCATGTTAGTGATACATCGGCATGCTCATTAAAGAAAGAAATATACTCTTTGCTTTCCAATCACTCACTAAGTCCATCTAAAATACGTGGACAAGGTTATGATGGAGCTAGTAATATGAGAGGAGAGATAAATGGTCTCAAAACTTTGATTATTAAAGATAGTCCATCGGCATATTACATTCATTGTTTTGCTCATCAATTGCAATTAACACTTGTAGCTATTGCTAAAAAACATGGGGATGTTGAAGACTTCTTTGATCATGTTACTAATGTGTTGAATGTTGTTGGAGGATCTTTTAAGCATAGAGATTTAATTCGTCATCATCAAGTTGAAAAGTTGGAGCAGTTACTTGAATCAGGTGAAGTTCATACTGGACGAGAACTAAATCAAACGCGCGGACTTCAAAGACCAGGTGATACTCGTTGGGGATCGCATTTCAAAACATTAGATAACTTTATTGTTATTTTCTCAACTATTGTTCATGTTCTTGAAGTGATTAAACATGAAGGTTCCACCTCAAGTGATAGAAATCAAGCAAAATATCTTTTGATTGAGATTAAAACATTCAAATTTGTTTTTATGCTTCACTTGATGTTGAAAGTGTTGGCAATGTCAAATGAGTTGAGCAAGATTTTACAAAAAAAGGATCAAGATATTATCAATGCGGTGGGGTTTCTTAACATTGTAAAAGAAAGATTGCAAGATATGAGGGAAACTGGATGGAAGCCTTTGTTGGATGATGTTTCCTCATTTTGTGATGAACATGATATTTTGATTCCCAAGTTAGATGAGTCTTATTTTCCTGGAAAGTCAAAGCGTAAGTCTTCTGGTGTTTGTTATTCACACCACTTGCGTATTGAAATCTTTTGTGCCGTGATTGATGTGCAACTTCAAGAGCTTAATGATCGTTTTGATGTAGCGAGTAGTGATTTGCTTCTTGGGATGGGTAGCTTGAATCCAATCAATTCTTTTGCTAATTTTGATAAAGGTAGAATCATGACTTTAGCAAAGTGTTATCCAGATGAGTTTGATGAAGTACGAATTCGAGATTTGAGTTACCAACTTGATACTGTCATATTTCATATGCGAAGTGGTAATCCCAAGTTCTCTAACTTGCAAGGAATTCGTGATTTGGCAAAAGCATTGGTTGAGGAAAATCTTGTGGATACTTATTCACTTGTTTATTTACTTGTGAAGTTAACTCTGATCTTACCTGTTGCAACCACAACTGTGGAGAGAGCATTCTCATCCATGAAGCGGATCAAAAATGAAGTGCGGAATAGCATTGGTGATCAATATTTGAATGATTGTTTAGTATGTTACATAGAGCGTGATGTATTTACAAATGTAAGTAATGATGTCATCATTGATCATTTTCAGAAGATGAAACCTCGTCGAGGACAATTGTAAATGAATGATGGATATTTATGATATTAGTAATATTAGTGGAACTTTTATGCTTTTCTCTTCTATATATTGCTATAAACAAATGTTTCATCGGAAAAGACGAATAACCCGAACCAAAGCCCGAAAAATGAATAATCCTTATCCGACCCGAAGCCTAAATTGATTCAATGGCACATGGCACCCGGAAATTTCAAATCCTGGATCCGACTCTGTTTACAAAGAAAGTTGTAGCGGAAACAATCTCCACCAATAGGTTAATTAAGAGCCTATTTGGAAAGTCATAAGGGAATTGGAAGTGAGTATAATTGGATGTAGTTACATTGTTTATCATGCTTGTTTAGTCAGTCAATTACCAAGTTAGAGGGGAATTTGGTGTAATTGGGAGGGTGTAATTATACTCTCCAATTCTCAAGGGGGGTTGAGAATGGGGTGTAATTACATGGAATTTTTTTTAATTTCTTTTCTATTTATTTTAATTTATTTTCTGTTAAATTTATTTTAAATTTCTATTATTTTAATTTCTCTTCTTTTTAATTTATATTTTGTTTCTATTATTTTAATTTCTTTTTTGTTTTGACTTTTATATTGTTTTTATTTTTAAAATACATTTTGTATACTATTTATCTTTCATTTTCTTTCTTCTCATTTTTCAACCTTTACTTCTTGTGATTCCATGTAACTGCTCGTAGTTTTTATTTTTTTATTTTCTTCATTTAGCGTATATGCGTTATTATATTTTTTGAAACTACACCTGCTAATAATATTAAAAAAAAAATGAGTGGTTAACAAACTTGACATATAATGAGTGATGTCATTAAAGTATAATTTCATTGTTGAATGAGGCTACAAACATATTTTTCCTTTTCTTTTGAATTATATTTACATAAGTTATGTTAGAACTTATTTTAGAAATTCAACTAGTAAAAAGGCGGCATGCCATGTACAAATTTTATCTATGAGTTCTAGCAACTTATAAAAGTCTTATAAAAGAAACCAAACTGACTTTTAGTCTTTCTTAAAAATAAATCGGTAGGTTACTTTGTATACGGTAAAAATTGGATATACACAAGACCGGTGAGACCGAGGACCGGAGATAAGAAAAGACAGGCATGATCACCGAGTCTTCTCTTAGAACCGGTGAAATTGCACCGGCTGCAGCTGACCTGAGAAAAGTGAAGCAAATCTGCTTGGTTCGGTATCTCCGGACCAAACTCCGCATCTAAGCCAGTCCGATTTCTCCGTGACCAAGTTGATCGTGGCTGTTGGTCCGGCTTTAGCGTGACCGAGTTGATCGTAGTCGTTAGTCCGGTTAATCGTTACAAAATCGCCACGCGTCAACATCGTTCTGTCACTTTGTACCGACAACCGTACGGGTGTCAGACCGTACGACCCAACCTTATCTTTTTAGGGTTTACTTTATTCTAAAAAGGCTTTATGTTGTATGCAAAGCCCATAAGACAAAACTATAAATATGAGGCATTTCCCTACTTTTAAAGGTTAGCTTTTTGGGATCTAGAGCATTGTAATAGCAAGTCAAAATATCATTCTTCTCTTTAGTCCGAATCAGTGGAATATTATTGTCTTTAGCTTACTCTTCTAACATCATTTACTTGATCATCCATAGCAACGTATTTATTCAAGTTATTAACGCATAGATTCATATACACAAACCATTGCACACGAATCCATATATATACTCCACGAAAAACCAAAATAGATTGAAGTTTGCCCACATATCCTATACCTCACTTACAAATTCAATTGATTACCTAAATTCGGGGTAAACAAACTTATTATATTGTTGTCGAAATACTTGTGGCCTTCAACAGTTCAACGGTCTAACTGAGAAAAGTAAACTAAAATTTTGAATCATCTTAGTTTTGGTGATACCTTTCCAAGTTATGTATACCAATATTTTATGTGCTTATAAACCTCTTCTTAAAGAGGGTTTAAACTAGATTCCTTTTGGATTAGTATATCGTAAGTTTTCCCTGCTTCATTTAAAAATTAGGATGTATTTAATTCCATCTCTCTAATATAAAATACTCCATCTCCGTTACAATTTATGTAAAATTACGTGATTGGGCACAAAGATGATGAAAATAAATACAGACTTTTGAAACTTGAGGTTAAAATTTGTGTGATTGTAAAGTTTTTCATTAAGAGTAAAATAATGTAACTTTCAATTAATTGCTTTTCAAATTAAGAAATGAATCATTGTTTTAAACGGTCTAAAAAAAGAGATTGACATTAATTAAAATAGAGGGAGTATTACAATTCGGAAAATATAGAGAAAGGAAAACAACTGCTAGCTCTTTTAGTATTAATTGATATTAAAATGTTAATATTGAAATATAAATATTCTGAATGAGCTTGATTAGTTTCGTCATAATTGTTCTAATTGTCTCTAATATACTTTAAAAAAAACACAGTACAACTTACAAGACTATTTCTGGAGTATCGACTTTTCTCTCATTTTTGTCTCTATCAACTAGAGACGAATTTAGGTATCAAATTTAGGTCACGTTAACACATGTTTACTCGACTAAACTCGATATATTATGTGTATAATTCTGAAAATATATCTAATAGAGCATTGGTTAGGAGTTGTGTTTATTTCCTTAGGGTCTTGGGATCTAACTCGAGCTCCTCCACTTTTTATGTTTTTTTTTTATTTCTAAAGTAGCCTTTTAACTTTCCATAGGCGCTAAGCGGCGAACCAAAGGCAAAAGAAATAAAAATACTCCATAGCTAATGGTGAACTCATTCTTTTGAAATTCTAGATTCGCATCTGCTATCAACTACAGTAAATTTCTAGTTGCATTAGTCTCAAAGCAGTACAAAGTTTTCAATATCCTTTTCCAGTCTTCCATACAAAATTTATTTGACCCAATTAAGCACAAAGAGACGGTTAAAATAGAGATGAGCACGACATGAGAGCCAACATTTTTAGAAATCCTAATGTCAGGCTGCCCTCTATACTTCTATCAAGGAGTGCTAACTATAACGATTACTTTTAAATAGTTAATACTTAAAGCCCCCTAAACCATTTACATTTTGCTCTTTCAATACTTAAACTATGTGGTGTTGTTGTTACAGTCTTTATGAGCGCGACTCAATGGATTTAGAGGCCTAAAGACAAAATATATTAAAAGGCCCTTAAATTTCTATCATAAAATCCATAAGATAATGAGACATAAAAAAATCTCACATGACTTTGATCTGGTGGTGAGAGCACCCACGTGATGTGTGTGTTAGGCGCACGTCACAGTTTCAAACTCTTCTCTATACAAAAATATGCTATTTAAGTGGATGAGGTAAAAGAGTGAGCCCATTATTATTATCAAGTTTTGAACTTTGCGATACTTGCTTCGGCGATTTCTTAGTTAAAAGAGATGAAACACATAATTTGTTTTACGATGTATGGATCAATCAAATATGACAAAAAGAAATAGCTAATTCAGAGAGATTGAGTCGAATTAAAAAGTGAAATTATCACAAACCTGGAAAATGCTTGCTTCTCTTTTCTCTTTGTGTGTGCGTGTGTGCATTTTTCTTTTTGGCCTTGTAATTTTTTTTTCTCTATTTTGGCATTTGGTTCTTTGATTGGTTTTGGGATGATGAAAGAGTAGAAAAAAAATGTGAAAAATTGAAGCACATTATATTGTTATTTATTTTCCTCTTCAAGTATAGTATGGGCAAGAGGAAGACTACATAAGGGTTGGATGTTGTGATAATTCAAAGAGGTTCATCTCTTAGTGTTACACTCAAGACGATATTAGAATAACAAAGGGCAGACTAGTCTGATCCTATTGGCTCCGTAATGACAAATTGAATTAATGGAGCTCAATTTGTTTAACAACTAAACCCAGTGATAATAAATACTTTGATTTGAAGCTCAACTAATAAAACATGTCTGCTTAAATTATAGAGCGAGCCTCATGTGCTCTCTTAGGAAGTTTTTCCTTTGTTCTTTTTTATTTTTATTTGTCTGAGATAGACGGAACTCCCAAGCTATGCTATCTCACGCAGGGATAGCTCTTCCCATCCGATCATGTTTTCTACTAAGTGATCACATTTTTCTATGCATGACATCCCAAATTCAGTTGTGCCTTAGCTGAGCTACTTCAATCACAGATTTCTTTCTAACACATGTAATAAAGGAAGTTTCGTAAAGTACAGAACTAAATGAAAAAGGGAAAACAAAGTAATATTAACAGGGTGTGAATCGTGGTGCTTTTTCTGCCATTTTAGTGTTGAGTAATCAAAAGCACGATAAGAAATGATAAACAAAACTATATTGAAAACACTGCCAAGGGCTCACGGTGGACACCAAACTGTAAAGGAAAACTTCTGCTTTACAGTCAATTATGAAACAAGGCCTTTAGTGGTGTGCCAAAAGTAAGTACGAACAATAAGTAATGACAGATAATAATTAAATAGAAAGAAAGGGCGCAGAAGTCTTATTGATTCCTTTCCAGTATGTTTGGTATAATGTAATGCCCGGAATTAGAAAGCTAAAACCGAACACTAGGGATCATTTCAAGGGAAGTGTCGGGGGTACAAACTATCTTCCTCAGTGGAAGCTCTCAAAGAAAAAAGTATACAGGAGCTCTCTAAAAACAAACTAAAGTATAAACTAGACTCAAAGAACCAAGTATAATGACTCTACAAGAAAGGAAATACAATCTTAAGGGAGAAATAGACATTGGTAGACTAAGACCTCAATTGTTTGCATCAAGATTAAGACATTTGAATCTCAATGCACAACTGAGTGATTAAGATGTTGTTTCTAGATCTAAACACCGAATGATTAATACTATTTATTTCTCAACGTCGGAATGTGCATAATTTATTTATTTTTAAACATAATAAATATACAATTCAAATAAAAAAAGTAATTGAATATGAAAATCACATCAATTTAATAAAAGCAAAAATATTTGATAAAAAAATAAAACACTTATCTTTGCCAGTGATGGTGGAGATGGTTTGTAGTGGTGGTGGTGGTGATGGTTTGTGCTAGTGACCAGTAATGGTGTTGATAGTTGTGCTAGTAGAGGTGATTGGTGTCGTTGTGCCTAGCGCGATGGTGGGGGTTGGAAGTAATGGTGGTAGTTGTGATAGTGGAGTTGGTTGATGTTAGTAGTTGGTGGTGGTGGCGGCTGAAGAATGTGTGGTGGTTGATGATGGTGTTGGTGGTAGTTAGTGAAGGTGGTTGGTAGTAGGGATTGACTGCAGTTGTGATAGTGGTGGCGGAGGTAGCGGCAGCGGTGACAGCTGCAGTGGTGGCAATGGATGCAATTATAATGATAGACGTATTAGGTGTGATAGCGACTAACAATAGTGGTTGGTAGCGATGGTAGTTGCTAGTGGTGGTTGTGATGACAAAGGTTGTTGTTGTTGGTGGTGGTTAGTGGTTGCCGACGGTGGTGGTGATTGTGATGGTAGAGGTGGTTAGTGATGGTGGTTGGTGGTTGTGGATAGAGTGGTGGTGAAAATTATCCACTCAAAAGTACCTCTTAATGATATTAAGACTTTGTTCATGATCTTAATGATTAAGATCCGTTCAAATCAAATAAGTGCTTAAATTTTAATGTAAACAAATACACTTAATGGTTGTGTGTTAAAGTAATCAGCCATGGAGATTTAGAAGCTTGAAGAAGAAGAAATTAGCTTAGAATGAGAAATGAGAGAGTCGGTTATAAGAGGAGGATAACTAAAAGTATGCATTCAATTCTATGTAAATGATACAATGCCAAGACTACTTATACACAACTAATTCTACATGTGTACAGCTCGTCATTTAACTAACCCAATCATTAAGTAACTAACTATCTTGATATCTACACGACTAACAAACACATCTTTAAGTTAATTACAGTAGTCCCTACACTAACTAACTTCTACACTCCCCCTCAAGCTGATGGAAGAAAATATTTTTTTTCATTCCCAGCTTGGTAATAAGGTACTCATGTTGTGATGTGCATAAGCTCTTGGTCAGAAGATCTGCAGGTTGCTTTCTTGTGCCAATATGCAAAGTTTGAATTAATCCTTCTTATATCCTTTCTCTGACAAAGTGACAATCAATGTCTATTTGTTTAGTTCTCTCATGAAATATCAGATGAGCTATTATTTAAATGGTAGCTTTGCTGCACAAAACAACTGAACTGGTAGTTCAACAGCAACACCTAACTCCTTAAACAAACCAGCTAACCAAGTGACTTCTGCTACTGTCATTGCCATACTTCTGAACTCTGCTTCAGCTAAACTCCTTGAAACAGTGCTTTGTTTCTTTGATTTCCAAGAGATGAGTACATTGTCAAGCTTTACTAAGTAACCAGTTACAGACCTTTTAGTTTCAGCAAAAGATGCTCAGTCAAAGTCACAAAATGCTGTCAAGCTTAGTTTTCCACCTGCTGGCATAAACAGTCCTAATCCTGAACTTCCTTTGATGTATCTTGCCACTCTTAATGTTGCATCTATATGACTTTGTTTAGGTGCGTGCATATATTGACTAAGTACTTGAACCACAAAGTCTAAGTCTGGCCTTGTTATGGTCAAATACAAAAGTCTTCCCACAATTCTTTGATAACTGCTCTTGTTCTCTAGTAGGGGTCATTACAATCTCTAGGCTTCTTGACTGCTTCATCATACTCAACTGAAGTCAGTTTATGATTAAACTCCAAAGGTGTGAAAGCAGTTTTTCCACCAGATAATCTCAATTCAGACACTAACTTAAGAGCATATTTTATTTGACACATATGTATGCCTTTCTCAAACCTATAGAATTCAATCCCTAAGAAGTACCTTAGTTCACCAAGATCTTTCATCTTAAACTTCTCTTGAAGATTCTTCCTTGCCTATTGAATAAATTTCAGGGAACTGCCAGTGACTAACAAGTCATCGACATATACTAGAACTACTACTAACTCCTCCTTAATCTTCTGAGTAAATAGAGAGTAGTCATAATGAGATTGGACAAAGCCCAAACTGATCAAGGCTTTAGTGAGCTTAAAATTCCACTGCTTGGGGCCTGTTTTAGGCCATATAGTGATTTATGCAACCTGCATGCCCTATGCTTAGACTCCCCTGGATTGAAAATCTATTTGGAACTTGCATGTACACTTCTTCAATAAGATCACCTTGAAGAAAGGCATTATGAACATCCATCTGGAAAATGAACCAATTGGAAGAGGCAGCAAGAGCAACAACTGACCTCACAATGACCATCTTTGCAACCGGAGAAAAAGTTTCATTGAAACCAAGCCCTTCTTGCTGACTGAACCTCTTAGCAACCAGCCTAGCTTTATATCTCTCCACCTCACCATTGGATTTATACTTCACCTTGAAGGCCCATTTACCTCCAATAAGAACCTTACGAGGGAGCAGGTCAACAATAGACCAAGTGTTATTCTCCTTAAGTGTAGAAATTTTTGATTTCATAGCAGCAACCCACAAAGGATTTGTGCTTGCCTCAGCAAAGGATTTAGGTTCAATGATAGCAGAATAAGCAGCAAAGGATGCTGCATAATGAGGGCTAAGATGGTCATAGAACACATAGTTAGAAACAGGATAGGTGCAAAGTGATTTGGCCCCAATGTAATCACTCATCCAAACAGGAGGTTTAGAGGACTGGATGATCTTCTAGGGTCAGCTGATGAGATGGTAAGACTAGGAGATTATGAAATAGATGGGGGCAAAGGAGGTGGATCATAGGTGTTATCTGACTGAGGAATAGGATTAGATGAAGGATCATAGGTGTCAGCTGACTGAGGAATAGGATCAGGATAGGATGAACTAGGAATAGAAGAGTAGCCTAGGTGAACTGCAGGAACAACTCTTGGATTGAACTTGTCTGAGCCTTTGACTACTGTAACATATTCTAGACTGCCAAATACTATTACATGATGTAAGGAAGGGACTCTATGATAGAGCATTTCAAAGGGATATTTTCGAGCATTTCAAAGGGAGACTTTCCATGCAGAAGTACTGTAGGCAGTTTGTTTAATAGGTACATAGCTGTGGACACACACTACCCCCATAATTTAGATGAACAAAGCCTTGAAATATTAGTGCTCTAGCTATGTCTAGAATGTATCTATGCTTTCTCTCAACTACACCATTTTGTTGAGGTGTATACACACAAGAACTCTGATGAAGAACACCATTTTCTCTTAACAAATCACAAACTTGATAATTGAAGAATTTTGTGCCATTGTCTGACCTAAAGGATTTAATGGTGCAATTAAACCGTGTTTTAATCATCATGATAAAATCTCTGAGAAGCACAAGAGCATCAGATTTAGTAGTCATCAAGAAAATCCAAGTGTATCTAGAATGATCATCCACCACAGTCATAAAGAATCTTTTACCTTTATGTGAAGGAACTCTATAAGGGCCCCAGACATCAACATGGACAAGATCAAAGGCAGAGACAGAACAAAAAGTACTCAGAGGGAAAGGTAATCTTGTTTGTTTAGCAATAGGACAAACAGTACAAACATGGTCTTTCAGCATAGCATGATTCAAACAATAGACTTTCTTTAAGACTCTCAAAGATGCATGACCTAATTACCTTCTATGCCATAATGAAGTAAAGGCACTATCACTAGACACAGGAAGGGACATGTAATCATTTATGTCAGTTTTATTTGTAGTACTACTAGAATGAGAAACATTAGTTACATAAGTATCAGCAGGTGCAACTTCAGCATCAGTTTTCCCCTATAAATCTTCAATTGTTCCTTTGAAATGTTTTCCTTTTAGAATGTATAAACTATCTGCTTCTCTACCAATCCCTATCACCTTCCCAGTGAAGAGCTCCTGAAACAAACAAAAACCAGGATAGAAAGCAGCAACACATTTGAGTGCCTTAGTGATCCTAGATACTGAGAGTAGATTATACTTAAACTCAGGGATATATAAGACATCCTGCACAGTCTTAGTCTTGAATACACTTTGCTTTTAAGTGGATCAGTATTTTTGTGTTGCCTAGTAGTTTTTCATTGTGCACTATATGGTTAGTTGCACCTATGTCAACTACACAGTTATAGTCAGCTAGACTAGACAAGAGAGCAATAATGATACCTGAATCAGGTGACTTGGTTCCTAAGGTTCCAATCTGAGAGTACTGATTAGGTGTGAATCCAGGAGGTGCTAGTGAGGGTTGAGAAAAAGCAGCTTGAGGATAACCCTGATAAGTACCATAACTATGAGGATAGCCTTATGGATATGCCTGTTGAGGTGGTGCATAATATTGTGGTACATAACCTTGTGAGGAGTATGGAGCTTGTTGAAAGTTCCCTTTGGAAGATTGGGGATAGTAAGAAGTGTAAGAGTGGTGCTGATTGGCAGTTAGATGATTGGTAGTTGAAGGCTAAAATTCACCAGTAGTGACATTGTTGGCATATGCATTGTTCTTCTTCTTAAACATGCAATCAGGTGGATAGCCATGAAGTCTATAGTAATCACCTGCTACATGTCCCTTTATATGACAAAACTCACATTGCTGATTAGACTTATCTATCTTGTTCCTATTTTCATAAGTGTTACACCCGGTACCTCGGAGAAGCACTGGTCAAATTTGAATGTAAGTATGTCGAGCTATGGCTAGGTAAAACAACTTTGGATTGTGAGGAACAAAACATTATTAAGTATATTGTTTAAGTAAAGGATAAATTATGATCTTATAAGTCGTAACCGAGAAGGACAACCTTGGAACCAAAGGACATGACCATTATCAAGTATGATTAATGATAAATATCATGTATGGAGAGTTTCAGAAGATTCCGAGATCAAGCAAATCGAAAAGAATAAGTTTGACAAAAATTTGGAAAAAGTTGGCAGGATTTAAGGCAGATTTTTAGTCAACTTTAGTGGGGTATATCTCCTACTATATTAGGAGTTTTAAGGCGTTTTAAAATCCTAAAATGAAGTTTGTCGTATCTAGTTTCCAACGCAACAAACTGCTACAGTGACCCCCCCTCGACTTTAGAACCTTATAAAAGGGGAAAAACCCTATTTTATTCACCAAAAATCAAATTTTAGAGCTCAGCAACATATAGGGTCATTTTGGTCATAAATATTTAAGATATTTGAGTAATTTTAGTTAATCAAGGCTCGGGTGGTGCATAGTTGTGCCTATAGCATCATTTTACGGTAGAGTTTGGCGTGGATTCAAGGTGAACATCGGAGATATCACTGTTTTAACAAGACTAAGGTATGAATTTTTCCTTATTATCGCTGTTTTAGATTTATTTTCGAAGGTAGAACGATTAAATAAGCGTATAGTTAATTTGTCGGTGGAGAAATTGAATAAAAGTCACATGAGATGTCTTATGGAGTATGTTGATGTTAGTAATGATGTTGGTAATGTTGTTGTTGATGTTGGTATTGTTGTTGTTGGTAATTGTGATTTCGGGCTGGGGATATAAACAGAGGAGGTGCTGCCGAAATTTCGGCAGATTCTAGAAAAAACATTATTTGAAGGATTAAGACAAGCGTATAAAGGTGAGTCTAACAATAGTATAAATTTTCTTGAATATAGATTTACGAGCCTGGGAGGACAAGCGTTGAGTAGTTAAAGTTAAGGCGACCAAAAAGGTATTTTAAGGTTAAACCTTTCTTTTAAAAGACATGATTCCTATGTTTTGATTCCATACATGACATCCATAATATTTTTACTCCTAGAAATGCCAGAAGTCTATAATTCTGAAGATTCTTATGACGACTCCGTGTTACACCTTGGAAAATTTCTCGTTAGCGTACAGTGAATAGGCTAGCGAAGAGCATGAGGTATACGATGATTCAGATAAGTGAGAGATAGTATTTGACGATCCTAATCGAGGTTCAATACATTATATGTAAAGGAAGAAGTTTGACAAAGGAAGTAAAGAATATGTTGTGCGTCGGGTAAGAATCATGGACTATGAGTTAACGATGTCATAATGATGTCTTTGAGATGAGTGATAACATCCCTTAGATTGGTATTGAGGTGTTAAACAAGTGTCAAGAAGGTTCCATAAGGATTGGAGATCAAACGAGTCGACGAGAACGAAATCGGAACAACTGGGCACTATACGGCCCAACATACGGACCGTATAAAATATATTGGCCGTATGTTAGGCCGTATATTTAACCATGAGGAGCACCACCTACTGGAACAAACATACGACCACACATACGGCCCGTATAAAATGTACGGACCGTATGTTGGTCCGTATAACGTGGTCGGGACAGGTTTCAATTTAATATAAGGGACCTTTTCTCTTTTCATTTCCACTCTCCTCCCTTCAAGAAAACTCTAGAACACTCTTTAATATCCATCCACAAGAATTCAAGGGAAAACCAAGATCAACTACACCAAATCCATGAAAACAAGTGTGTGAAACCTAGCAAAAGCTCATCTACACCAAGAAAACTCAAGGGAAGTGAATTAGGGTTTTGGTACAAGAAGAGAAGTTCCACTCAAGGGTTGTTAATCCATCATCTAAGGTAAGTTTCATGACCATACCATGTTGTTTAAGGTATTGGAAGGCTAAGACACTTGAATTGTAGAAAGACATAGAAAATGGGTCATAAATGAGTGAATAGTGTCATTGTTGAATAGTGGTTAGGGTGAATCATGAATGTTGGTATGTTGGGATTGTGAATATGTTATAAATGACATTTAGACCATGGAATAAGTATTATATATGATAAAATGCGATAATGAGCTATAACCATAATTGTGGAGAAATTGAAGGGAAATGGTGAATTGTGGTAAATGTAGATAAACGATGATTGTTGCTTGCGATATTGTGAATGTTGTTATGAACGTTTGGGAGTTGATATATTATATGAGGAAAGTTGTATAAACAAAGGAGATGCTGCCCAAATTTTCCTATAAATAGTAAGAATGCTTAAGTAATCGATTGACTAACGTTCGTACGACTTCTCATGAAGGTAGGAACGCGAATATTGAAGGGGAACGATCAATCGGTGTAATAACTAAAGGAAAAGGTATGTAAGGCTAGTCCTTTCTTTCTAAGGCATAAATCTTATGGTATGAATCCTCTTACCTCTCCATGACTTTCTTACATTCCGAGAACTATGAGACAATATTGATAAAGAGCTTCTTATGAGACAAAAATGAGAAATATGCCAAGAATACGATAATGATGAAGATAAGTTTAAGCCTAGAGATTCTAAAGTAAGATATGATGTCCATGAATCTAATGATCCTTATTATGATCCATTGATGTTGTTCATTGAATACACTCACCTTATATGTTAATTCCTTCAAGGTGAGGCAGAATGCTTATGAATGCCCCATAGTGGAATCGGGGGTTCTCGACCTTATGTAACCCCGATATTGTTATAGATCGTCTATAAGTTCTAATGCATGCCCTATGACAAATGTTTTGGAAGAATTACGAGTCTATGTTCATAAGGGGGTTTCATATGAGATAAAGGTAAGAGATATGCTATAGATACGATAATGGTAATGACGAACCTAAGTCTAGAGATTATAAAGTCTATCCTACGATATTCATACGAAGTCCATGCTACGAATATGATGTGATTTTCATAGATTGTCTTTAAATTTAAATGTATGCATAAATGAAAGGTTACGATACGCTTATAAGATGTATTTGATGACAATGATGATGATGAGATATACCGATCCCTGTTTATGATGTATGTGATATGGTCGAGCCACTACATGGCCGAATACGGAAGATATGTATGTGATACTGTCGAGCCACTACGTGGCCGAATACGGATACTGTCGAGCCACTACGTGGCCGAATACGGATATTGTCGAGCCCCTACGTGGCCGAATACGGATAATGTTTTATGTGTGTGAGCAGATAAGATACTACGATGATGAATTATATGACCTAATGATGTATACGCTTTGATGATTCATGTACAATGATTATGTATATATGATACATATATGAAATGTATTCGTCCCAAAAGGCCGCGCAGGTTTTGCCTTCATCTTATGACTTATGATTTCTCTATCATGTTTATTTCATTCATGCCTTACATACTCAGTACAATATTCGTACTGACGTCCATTTTCTTTGGACGCTGTGTTCATGCCCACAGGTAGACAGGAAGGTGAGCTTGATCCAGACCTTTAGGAGCGATCAACAGATTTGCAGGAGCACTCCATTATTCCGGAGGTGCTACTTGGGTTTATACTTTTGTGTGTGTATATATATATACACGACAGGGTCTTGTCCCGTCCATATGTCTAGTACTCTAGTAGAAGCTAGTAGATACGTATGGTCTCATGATGCTACTGTGGTTTATATGTTATTATTTTGATAGCCGAAGGGCGTATGTATATAAAATCAATTATGTTCTCAAATGGAAAAATGATTTTCTTATGATTTGAGTATAAATTTGATAAAAGAGCGTTAAATGAGTTTGATGAATAATAGAACGAGCGGTGCTTGGTGGTTAGCCCCGGGTACCCGTCGCGGCTCCTAGTCGGGTCGTGACAAAAGTGGTATCAGAGCAGTTCGGTCCTAGGAAGTGTTTACGAGCCGTGTCTAGTAGAGTCTTGTTTATGGTGTGGTGCGCGCCACACTAATAAACAAGAGGCTACAGGGCATTTAGGAAAAATGACCATCTTTCATCTTAAGAGATCGTGCGATAGAGCTGTGTTATAAGATTTTTCCCCTCTTAATAGTGTGTTATGATTTCAGAAATGCCGCCAAAAGGGAAAGCTACAGCCGCCCGGAAGGGCAAGACTACGACAAAAAGGCGGGTGGAAAGAGAGCCTCCGATGAATGTAAAAGAGGGCGAGTCACATAATGAGGCCCTATCTAATACTTCCTCCACCCCGCCCAATGTAGAAGAACAAGGGGGAGCTTCAGCTCCAATTCCTCCACCGGTTGCTTCGGGTCAACAAATGACCGAAGCTATCCACTTATTGACACAGCTAGTTGCCGCCCAGGCACAGCGACAAAATACGGGCCCAAGTGATCGGTCAACTAGTACCAGAGCCCGCGATTTTATGAGTTTGAATCCTCCGGAGTTTTTCGGGTCAAAGCCGGATGAAGACCCTCAAGATTTTATTGATGAAATATTGAGAACATTAAGATTATTCACGCCTCCGAATCCGAATCGGTGGAGTTAGCATCTTATAGACTCCGGGATGTGGCAGTCTTATGGTATAATAACTGGGTATTATCAAGAGGAGAGAATGCGCCTCCTCTGGTTTGGCAAGAATTTGTAGATGCATTCATCCGCCACTATTTGTCACCCGAGGTCCGCCAATCTAGAGCGGATAGGTTCTTAAATTTGAAACAAGGAAATATGAGTGCCCGGGAGTATAGCCTTCAATTCAATTCATTGGATAGATATGCCCCGGCTATGGTGGCCGATATGGGAGATAGAGTGCATAGGTTTGTGAGTGGCCTAGGGCCACATTTGTTTAAAGATTGCTTAACGGCTTCATTGCAAGACGGGATGGATATTTCCCGCATTCAAGCCCATGCTCAAAATCTAGAAGAGCAACGACGTCCGCAAAAAGGCGAGCGTGATATGAGTCAGGGGCAAAGTAAGAGGGCCAGATCCATAGGTGCTGATAGCAACTATAGAGGGGGATCGAGGCAGTCATATTCTAGACACTCAGGTCAGTCGGTGACTAGTGTACCCCCACGAGTTGCAGGCCAGGGGTCCGACTTCTCTAGTCATCCCAGACCGGATCAGAGTTTTACAGAGTCGGGCTCTCGGTATAGGAGTGATTCAGGCTAGAGGAGATCATCTATACCACAATGTACCCAGTGAGGTAAGCTACATTGGGGACCGTGCCGATTGGGTTCGGATGTTTGTTATGTTTGCGGCCAGTCAGGTCATATTATGAGAGAGCGCCCATTTCGAGGAGGTACGCATGTGGTTCAGCCCGCAGGATCAGCGGCTGGTTCTTCTTCGGTGCACCCGGGAGGACAGACTTCCCCGGTTCCAACAGGTCGAGGTAGAGGCAGAGGGGGAGCATCTACTTCAGATGCCACTCAGCCCCGGATATATGCTTTAGCTGAGCGACAGGATCCAGAGTCATTTCCCGATGCCATCACAGGTATATCTGCACCTTTGATAATGTGTGAAAGGAGAAATAAATATTTATCATATTAAACAAGTATGAATTGAGAGGTTTTATGCTATGTAGCGACGGTAATCGGTAAAGTACGATATGTGGGATTAACAATGTTTATATATATATATATATATATATATATATATCCTTGAGGATAGTATTGATCCACCACCTGTAATCTATATGAAATACCTTTAACAATACTACCGATGGGATTTAAAGGGGATTGTAAGGACGATGATGGTATACAAGTTTTAAGGAAATAGGGTGTGAAAAGTAGAATCTCCAAGATAGTAATTGCTGAAGAATAGAGAAAAGATAGGATCAATTAGAAAAAGCAAGAGAGTGACCTACGCTACCGAGTAAGTTAGTTATGAATGAAAGCCCCCTTATCATATAAACTATATTGTCAATATGTTTTATGAAGATGTGAATGTAAGGAAAATATCCGAGACATGAGTTATAGCACTTTAGAATTTACCATTACAGGATTATTGAGTTAGTAGTACGAGGCTGCATAATCAATGAAGGACATGAGAGATGTCCTAGAAGAATTTACTGCATGATCGAAAGGGAATGGGAGAGGTGTAGGCAGATATAAAAATGCCCTCCCAAATAGCCCAGGATGTGAGTTAAGAACTAAAAAAAATGCAAGCTTGATAAAGGTATGTACGTTTCCTTTTATGCTTTTGGGTTGTGTGTGGCCATACTCTATTGCTATAATGTTGTGGCCCTGTGAGGCAATATTATTATGGGTTGTTGTGACAGGATGGTGGTACCATATTACAGGGGAAACTCTGGCGAAATCTTCGTAGAATTCCCGAGTATTTAACATTCGAGGACGAATGTTCCAAAAGGGGGGAAAAATGTTACACCTTGGAAAATTTCCCGTTAGCGTACAGTGAATAGGTTAGCGAAGAGCATGAGGTATACGATAATTCGGATAAGTGAGAGATAGTATTTGACGATCCTAATCGAGGTTCAAGACATTAGACGTAAAGGAAGAAGTTTGACAAAGGAAGTAAAGGATATGTTGTGCGTCGGGTAAGAATCATGGACGACGAGTTAACGATGTCATAATGATGTCTTGGAGATGAGTGATAACGTCCCTTAGATTGGTATTGAGGTGTTAAACAAGTGTCAAGAAGGTTCCATAAGGATTGGAGATCAAACGAGTCGACGAGAACGAAATCGGAACAACTGGGCACTATACGGCCCAACATACGGACCGTATAAAATATATTGGCCGTATGTTAGGCCGTATATTTATCCAAGAGGAGCACCACCTACTGGAACAAACATACGACCACACATACGGCCCGTATAAAATGTACGGACCGTATGTTGGTCCGTATAACTTGGTCGGGACAGGTTTTAATTTAATATAAGGGACCTTTTCTCTTTTCATTTCCACTCTCCTCCCTTCAAGAAAACTCTAGAACACTCTTTAATATCCATCCACAAGAATTCAAGGGAAAACCAAGATCAACTACACCAAATCCATGAAAACAAGTGTGTGAAACCTAGCAAAAGCTCATCTACACCAAGAAAACTCAAGGGAAGTGAATTAGGGTTTTGGTACAAGAAGAGAAGTTCCACTCAAGGGTTGTTAATCCATCATCTAAGGTAAGTTTCATGACCATACCATGTTGTTTAAGGTATTGGAAGGCTAAAACACTTGAATTGTAGAAAGGCATAGAAAATGGGTCATAAATGAGTGAATAGTGTCATTGTTGAATAGTGGTTGGGGTGAATCATGAATGTTGGTATGTTGGGATTGTGAATATTTTATAAATGAAATTTAGACCATGGAATAAGTATTATATATGAGAAAATGCGATAATGAGATATAACCATAATTGTGGAGAAATTGAAGGGAAATGGTGAATTGTGGTAAATGTAGATAAACGATGATTGTTGCTTGCGATATTGTGAATGTTGTTATGAACGTTTGGGAGTTGATATATTATATGAGTAAAGTTGTATAAACAAAGGAGATGCTTCCCAAATTTTGTTAGAAATAGTAAGCACGCTTAAGTAATCGATTGACTAACGTTCGTACGACTTCTCTTAAAGGTAGGAACGCGAATATTGAAGGGGAACAATCAATTGGTGGAATAGCTAAAGGAAAAGGTATGTAAGGCTAGTCCTTTCTTTCTAAGGCATGAATCTTATGGTATGAATCCTCTTACCTCTCCATGACTTTCTTACATTCCGGGAACTATGAGACAATATTGATAAAGAGCTTCTTATGAGACAAAAATGAGAAATATGCCATGAATACGATAATGATGAAGATGAGTTTAAGCCTAGAGATTCTAAAGTAAGATATGATGTCCATGAAGCTAATGATCCTTATTATGATCCATTGATGTTGTTCATTGAATACACTCACCTTATATGTTAATTCCTTCAAGGTGAGACAGAATGCTTATGAATGCCCATAGTGGAATCGGGGGTTCTCGACCTTATGTCACCCCGTTATTGTTATAGATCGTCTATAAGTTCTAATGCATGCCCTATGACAAATGTTTTGGAAGAATTACGAGTCTATGTTCATAAGGGGGTTTCATATGTCATAAAGGTAAGAGATATGCTATAGATACAATAATGGTAATGATGAACCTAAGTCTAGAGATTATAAAGTCTATCCTACGATATTCATACGAAGTCCATGCTACGAATATGATGTGATTTTCATAGATTGTATTTAAATTTAAATGTATGCATAAATGAAAGGTTACAATACGCTTATAAGATGTATGTGATGACAATGATGATGATGAGATATACTGATCCCTGTTTATGATGTATGTGATATGGTCGAGCCACTACGTGGCCGAATACGGAAGATATGTATGTGATACTGTCGAGCCACTACGTGGCCGAATACGGAAGATATGTATGTGATTTGCCTTGAGTCAAATCAAAGTGAAAGCCCTCCAAAACAATATTTTTAAGATACGTTTTCGGGTGATTTGCCTTCGGGAGGTCATAACCCTATCAGAATTTGGGAATTTGGGAAAACTCCCAGAATGAAAGTTGTAGATAATTCAAATAGCTTTCCAACCATAGGTTTTGGGTCTGCATGTAACATCGGTATAAGGAGATATGTACATTTTAAGGCAGAAAGGTCGAGCTGAACAGTGAATTCGGCCCAACCCGATTCCAACTCGGGTCAGGCCCATTACCCATGATATTTAATGAAAATTTTCAGCTTTCTCCTTCATTTTTTAGACCAAAATTTCCAGAATTTTCAGAGATAGAGAGAGAGAGGAGAGGTAGAGAGAGAAACCAAATTTTGACCACAATCTAAGCCCCGAATTGCGAAGCTCATGAAGAGAAAAGTGTTGTACGTCGCGTTGCCTTCAATTTGAGCTAAAACTCAGCCAAGAAGGAGAGGGTGGAAGTGGTTGCTGCATAATTAAGGTAATATTAAGGTCCATGTTTCATTGTTAACAAGTTTATTTAGAGTTTTAACGGATTAGAACGGAGAAAATAGCATTATAAACTCGTTTGTTGTTTTGTTGGGATTTATTGATTAAGGGGCTGTTTTAGGTGGATTAAATGGATGGAATTAGCTGAGTTATGATGTATAATAATTGTTGTTGATGTTGTTGATAAGTTGTTGTTCTTGAATTTGGGAGAATAAAGTGTATAAAGATATTGTATACAAAGCGTATACCGGGCTGTTTTGTGCCGATATTTGGGGCTGTTTTATGTAATTTTCGTGGCTGTTTTGTGACAATATTTTGGGGCTGTTTTATGTAATTTTCGTGGCTATTTTGTGACTATATTTTGGAGCTGTTTGGTATAATATTTGTGGCTGTTTTGCGATGATATTTTGGGGACTGTTTTATGGTAGTTATGGACTGTTTTGTGGGCTAGAAATCGGGGGATTGGCTGTAGTTGTTGCTGTTATATTATGGATATACGGAAATAAAGAAGTGTATACAAGCATTGGCATCTGAATGTATATTGGGCTATTTTGGGAGTAATTTAAGAATGGATTTAATTCTAGTTTGATATGAAATTGTTGGTATTGTTGTTGTTGGTATTTTTATTGATGTTTGGCTAAGTTGGAATTTCGAGGATTGTTAAGTTTACAGGGGAAATGCTGCCCGAATTTTGTTAAGTTTCATTCGTACTTGGATTGGTTAGTAAGTGATGTGGATAATCTAACTGTGGCCTATGTTATGATAATTTTAGACCTGCGAGCTCGAGAAGTAGACGTTGGACATTAGATAGAGTTCAAGGTATGTGAGGCTAGTCCTTTCTTTCTATCGCATGAATCTTATAGCTTGACTCTCTTTTTATCCACGAGTTTCCTTAAGTTCCGGAAAATATGAGTCTATGTCCATAATTAGCCACACAAGGTAATGAGTAAAGTATAGAAATCCCAATACTCATGTTGTGATGATCCTATGATGTTAATGATGCTATTTATTGCTTACACTCACCTTATATGCTAATTCCTTCAAAGTGAGGCAGGATGTCAACGAATGTTCCATGATGACGTCGGAAGCCACCGACCTTACGTCACTCCGATATAGTTATGGCTTTTTATTGGGCTCTTGTGCATGCTTTATATATATATATGTATGTATTTTCTCACACCGCGCCGCGCTATAGTCGGCCGGGCAGGCACGTAGATGTGCCCACCACTATAGTGGGCAGCTTATACCCCGGACGCGGGAGGCCTGGACGCAGGCTATGATTATTACACCGCTCCTACATGGACGGGCAACTTATACATTATCACACCGTGCCTATATGGACGGTCAGCTTATATATGTTTACATACATGACATGATAATGATTATGAGTAAGTCAGCATGCATTATTTTATTTATATTTGACTCCCAGTACAGATTGCTCTTTCTTGATGCCTCCTTATTTCATTGATATATTGTTATTGTTTATGCCTCTCATACTCAGTACAATTTTCGTACTGACGTCCGTTTTCTTTGGACGCTGTGTTCATGCTCACAGGTAGACAGGGAGGTGAGCTTGATCCAGATTCTTATTAGCTGTCAGCTGATTGAGAGCACTCCATTGTTCGGAGGTGCTTATGTTTATTCTTTTGGTTCATATATGAATTTCGCGCACGACGGAGTCTTGTTCCGTCTATATGTATAATATGTCAGTAGAGGCTCGTAGACGCGCAATGTGGGTTAGATGGTCTCACAAGATTACTATGTTATATTTGTATATGTTATTTTGATAGCCTAAGGGGCATATGTATATAAAATCATTTGTGTTTTTTTTAAATGAAAAATGGTTGTCTTATGATTATGAGATTATGAATGATAAAGAAATGTAAAATGGTTATGATGAGTGAGGAAACGAGTGGTGCTCGGTGGTTAGCCCCGGGTACCCGTCGCGGCTCTAGTCGGGTCGTGACAAAAGTGGTATCAGAGCAGTTCAGTCCTAGGAAGTGTCTACGAGTCGTGTCTAGTAGAGTCTTATTTATCGGTGTGTTGTGCACCACATCTATAAACAGGAAGCTACAGGACATTTAGGATGTTGCTTTTCCTTTTTACTCTAGATCGTACGATAAAGCCAAGAGATAGTAAATGGTATCCCTTATATACTGACCTTTGATTTCAGCAGGAGAATGGTGTCGACAAGAGAATGTAAATAATGCTACTGGAGTTACAGAGGTAAGATATTTCATTGAGGTTATGTTATCAGAAATTGTATCTACAGAGCGGCAAACTGGCCATCATCAAGATAAGTTATTGAAGTATAGTAAGAAAATGGATTGAATGTATATATATTGTTGATGAGTTCAGTTATAAGGTGTGAACAGAAGGAACTGAGCGAATCAGTAAAAAGATAGGTTAGCAGGGTACATGTCAGATACGGTATGAATGTTGCAGGTATGATTGAAACCTGCAGTTAAAGATTGGGAGGGAAAGTAAACAGGAAAGTGTAACAGGTACAGTCCGAGTTGGACATACGAGGTAAGTTCATCATTTTCATACTGTTATTGATATGGGGAGCCCTGTGCGTCTATGATACGATATAATATATACATATATATGTTGGCCCTGTGGGGCATTGTTGGTATTTCCTGCGTGCAGGTTTTGGGATAATGAGAAATACAGAGGAAACTCTGCCAAAATTTTCCTAAAAATAAAAAGAGAATGAGATATAAGTTCGTATAAAAAAAAAGGTCTTGAAAAGTCATATCAACAGTAATGATAAGATTTGACTAAGTTGTAAGTACGTCTGACTTCGAGAAATAAAGTTAACAGTTGAATCGATAATAATAGTAATTACGAGGTTGATATCGATATGGTAAATGTATCATGTTGGATTAAAGCTTTAAGAGATGCCCTCCATGTCATCTGTAAGAGGCATCATTCTTATTTGGGAAATTTTACTTCGAAGAAGCATATATGAGCAACAAAGTTTGGAATTCATTTGAATGGACCAG
The DNA here is from genome assembly GCF_019175385.1 of Lycium barbarum. NCBI lineage: Eukaryota > Viridiplantae > Streptophyta > Magnoliopsida > Solanales > Solanaceae > Lycium > Lycium barbarum. The sequence goes on along the minus strand of NC_083346.1, from coordinate 19,052,173 downwards.
GATACTTTCCAGCCACATGTCACCTTAGAAGAGGCTCATGTTGAAGAGAAAAAACGTCCACAATTAAGTTTCACTTTTATTTGAAGAGTACAAAGCATACAACAAGAAGTTTATGAACTATATAGTTCGTTCATGACTCAAGAACAAATCTGGAGGTAAACCATGTGAATCAAGCACTAGAAGTCCTGTGGTGCTTGTCGGATTCTAGTTTTTCTTCTGGTGGTGGTTGGAGGATGCTTCATGGTGACATTTTTATTAGTTTTAATCAACTAATTGGAGATGGGATTTGTGAAAAAAAAAAACTCAAACTTGTGGGCTGTCTAGGATCATGTGTTTCACGTGTTGTTGATGAGATGCTAGGATAATTTGGAAGGGCTAGCGACACTAAGAGATGGTTTAGAAAATGTGGCAAATCTTAACAGAAGGTTATATTGATGTATCGACTGAACTGATAAGCAGGGATAAATCACGACGAGTTTACAGTTAAAAGGAGTAGTAGTAGGATTGAGATAAAAGTACAGAGGAGGAAGAACAACTATGACAAATTATGAAGGTATTAATAAGACAGCTTGTGAGATATTAAGGATAAGATTGATCAGAAAGGGTGAAAGGTTAAGTACGCCTACTCCACAGAGAGTAATTAAATCATAGTAAGAATCGCGAACAAAGATTATGCGATAACAGGAACGAAAGTGAGCACAAAAAAAAGGGAGTTAATTAAAAGAAGGAAATAAGAAGGAAGCGAGCGAGACAATAGTGCAGTAATAGGTTATAACATGTATGGCCGAGGACACGAGTAATATAAGTGGCGAAACAGTGAAGGACTAAACTATAAAGAGACGAGCAACGAAGCGGAATGAGTGCCAGAAAATGATTGGGACGATAAGAACAAATAAGGATGAACGGAATACACTTTGATAAAAGAGAAAGGGATTATGCAGGAGTAGTGGTTTCCGAAGGATAGAGGGGTAGCATGAGATTCCTCGTGCACAGAATAAAAGATGGACATAGACTGGAGAAATAAAAAGAGTTCTAAAGGAAACACCTAATATAAACGTGATCAATTGAGTACGAGTATGAAATAGAAAGGAAAATATATAGCTACGAACTTAAAGGTACAGTACGACGACAAGGTGGTAAGATAAGACTATTATTAAGACGAATTCGATATGATTTTGAGTAAGTTAGAAGTTAGCGTTGGGTACACAACAAGGGTGAAAGAGCATAAGGCATAACGGAGTACCGCTTGTATATGACTTCACCTCGGAAAGAGTGAAATCCTTAAAGGATAAGGATTGTAAGCCTGAGGAACAAATGAGGTATTGTGAATTTGTTAAAGGAAATAGATGATATAGGTTGGGGTAAAGATAATGTTACAAGAGAGCCTTGGATACTTATCACCGGGATATAAGTGCTACCTAATCGAGAATTTGGAACGATTATAAGTACTAAATAATTATTGATTTGAGTGAGTGGAATGTGACTTTGGATGAGTTGCTACATTGGTTAGATTATTCGATTACAGATTATCAGATGAGATTTTGTACTATACATAGAAAGGTTCTCGTCGCTTCATGATTTTGTTAAGGTTTCGTATGAGCATAATAAAAATTATAAATTATAAAGAAAAGGCATGGGTATGGTATAGTGTGCCAAGTGAATTGAAAAAAAAAGGGAGATCAAATTAATTTGAAGATTGGAAATAGGGACGTAGAGCGGAAATTAAACAGATAATGGTATAAGTACACCCTAAAGGGGGGAAGCGGGTGTGAGAAAAGCAAGTGTAAAATGGAAGCAATTGACACTGCAGTATGTTTGATATGGGTATTTAAACTTCAAGTGAGATCCCTTGCCGAAACAAGTTAATAAGATCTGAAAGCCAGCAATAAACGGATAGAAGTCAGGGTGATATTTGAGACGGTGTTGAGAATCATTTGTGAAGGTATTGAATTGTACGACATTAAAAGTGGGTGCTTATAAAAAGAAAGAATACGACAAAAGAATGGTAACGAGTAACTTAAGAGATATTATAAAGGATAGCAATACTATACTAGATTAGAGGTTAAGATGTTGGCAATGGAATTGTTTGCTAATGATATTGTGACTTATTAGTAGCAAAGGAGAGGGGGCAGAAAATTCCCTATAATAAGCTATGAGAAAAATCAAAGGATGAATCAAGGGAAAGGAGTATGACAAGATAGGCTACTAGCGAGTTTTAGTACAGATGAGATATGTAAAGCAGAATGAACCAATAGAAGGAAAGACTACGACTAAGATTGAATATATTTTATACAAGTTGTACAAGCATATTGGTATGTTAAGAATGAAACCAAGTGAGTATTTGATAAGAAGAGTGAGGATTCAGTAATAACAATGTGGTTACAATATTTCAGGCGCATTAAGGTAAAATGTAAGGAGGGTTTAAGCCAAATTACCAAGACAGAATCAATACTAAGGGCCAATAGAACATGGTTATGGCTGAGCCGAAGAATTATCCCGATACTGATTGTAAGGTAAGAAAGGAGAAGGTAAGGTAAACATGAAGGCTACTGAGATGACGCTAGAAGATATGTTGCGGGCCTGTATTATTGACTTCAGAGGTAGCTGGGATGATCATTTGCCACTTATCGAGTTTGCCTATAATAACAACTATCACTCCATTATTCAAATGGCTCTATACGAAGCTCTATATGGGAGGAAATGTAGATCCCCAATCGGATGGTTTGAAATAGGAGAAGTACAGCTAATAGGCCCTGAATTGATTCAGCAAGCGGTAGAAAAAGTTAAGGTGATCCGAGATCGATTGTTGACAGCCTAAAGTCGCCAAAAGTCTTATGCGGACAATCGCCGACGGGACTTGGAATTTCAGGTCGATAATTGGGTATTTTCAAAAGTGTCGCCCATGAAAGGGGTGATGAGATTTGGTAAGAAAGGGAAGTTGAGTCCCCGATACATTGGACCTTATAGAATTATCCGCAAGGTGGGTCATGTAGCCTATGAATTGGACTTTCCTTCAAAGCTTGAATCAGTCCATCCAGTCTTTCATGTCTCAATGCTCCGTAAATGTGTTGGATATCCTATGAGGATTGTTCCAATGGATGATGTACAAGTGACAAAAAAGCTAGCATATGAAGAAGTGCCTATTGCCATCTTAGACATGCAAGTACGAAGACTTCGAAATAAGGAAGTAGCTTCAGTCAAAGTGTTGTGGCGAAATAACAACCAGGAAGAAATGACTTGGGAAGCAGAAGAGAAAATGAAATCCACATATCCGCACTTATTTCAACCCCCAGAAGAGGTTCATGATGAAACACCAAGGTTATAAGGTATGTACACTTTCTTGTTTATGCATATTGGTCGTGTGTGGCCAAATTCTGTTGCTATTATATTATGGCCCTATGAGGCACAGTTACTATGGGTTGTTGTGACAGGATGGTAGTGCCATATTACAGGGGAAACTCTGGCAAATTTTTTTATAAAATTCCCGGATAGTTTAACATTCGAGGACGAATGTTCCAAAGGGGGGAAGGATGTTTTATCCCGTATTTTCGTACGTTGGATTATTCATAAGCTGAGGTGGGGTCCACATGTCGAGATTTTTTTTAGGACATATGACAAGTTATATGAATAATATATGCGAAGTTAAACACAACCCAAGAAGGACCCTTGAGCCAAATCAAAGTGAAAGCCCTCCAAAACAATATTTTTAAGATACGTTTTCGGGTGATTTGACTACGGGAGGTCATAACCCTATCAGAATTTGGTAATTTAGGAAACCTCCCAGAATGAAAGTTGTAGATAATTGAAATAGCTTTCCAACCATAGGTTGTGGCTCTTCTTGTGACATCGGGATAAGGAGATATGGACATTTTAAGGCAGAAAGGTCGAGCTGAACAGTGAATTCGGCCCAACCCGATTCCAACTCGGGTCAGGCCCATTACCCATGATATTTAATGAAAATTTTCAGCTTTCTCCTTCATTGTTCAGACCAAAATTTCCATAATTTTCAGAGATAGAGAGAGAGAGGAGAGGCAGAGAGAGAAACCAAATTTTGACCACAATCTAAGCCCCGAATCGCGAAGCTCATGAAGAGAAAAGTGTTGTACGTCGCGTTGCCTTCAATTTGAGCTAAAAATAAGCCAAGAAGGAGAGGGTGGAAGTGGTTGCTGCATACTTAAGGTAATATTAAGGTCCATTTTTCATTGTTAACAAGTTTATTTAGAGTTTTAACGGATTAGAATGGAGAAAATAGCATTATAAACTCGTTTGTTGTTTTGTTGGGATTTATGGATTAAGGGGCTGTTTTAGGTGGATTAAATGGATGGAATTAGCTGAGTTATGATGTATAATAATTGTTGATATTGTTGTTGATGTTGTTGATAAGTTATTGTTCTTGAATTTGGGAGAATAAAGTGTATAAAGATATTGTATACAAAGCGTATACCGGGCTGTTTTGTGCCGATATTTGGGGCTGTTTTATGTAATTTTCATGGCTGTTTTGTGACAATATTTTGGGGCTGTTTTATGTAATTTTCGTGGCTGTTTTGTGACAATATTTTGGGGCTGTTTTATGTAATTTTCATGGCTATTTGGTGACTATATTTTGGAGCTGTTTGGTATAATATTTGTGGCTGTTTTGCGATGATATTTTGGGAACTGTTTTATGGTCGTTATGGACTGTTTTGTGGGCTGGAATATCGGGGGATTGGCTGTAGTTGTTGCTGTTATATTATGGATATACGGAAATAAAGAAGTGTATACAAGCACTGGCATCCGAATGTATATTGGGCTGTTTTGGGAGTAATTTAAGAATGGATTTAATTCTAGTTTGATATGAAATTGTTGGTATTGTTGTTGTTGGTATTTTTATTGATGTTTGGCTAAGTTGGAATTTCGAGGATTGTTAAGTTTACAGGGGAAATGCTGCCCGAATTTTGTTAAGTTTCATTCGTACTTGGATTGGTTAGTAAGTGATGTGGATAATCTAACTGTGGCCTATGCTATCATAATTTTAGACCTGCGAGCTCGAGAAGTAGACGTTGGACATTAGATAGAGTTCAAGGTATGTGAGGCTAGTCCTTTCTTTCTATCGCATGAATCTTATAGCTTGACTCTCTTTTTATCCACGAGTTCCCTTATGTTCCGGAAAATATGAGTCTATGTCCATAATTAGCCACACAAGGTAATAAGTAAAGTATAGAAATCCCAATACTCATGTTGTGATGATCCTATGATGTTAATGATGCTATTTATTGCTTACACTCACCTTATATGCTAATTCCTTCAAGGTGAGGCAGGATGTCAACGAATGTTCCATGATGACGTCGGAAGCCACCGACCTTACGTCACTCCGATATAGTTATGGATTTTGATTGGGCTCTTGTGCATGCTTTATATATATATGTATGTATTTTCTCACACCGCGCCGCGCTATAGTCGGCCGGGCGGGCACGTAGATGTGCCCACCACTATAGTGGGCAGCTTATACCCCGGACGCGGGAGGCCTGGACGCAGGCTATGATTATTACACCGCTCCTACATGGACGGGCAGCTTATACATTATCACACCGTGCCTATATGGACGGTCAGCTTATATATGTTTACATACATGACATGATAATGATTATGAGTAAGTCAGCATGCATTATTTCATTTATATTTGACTGCCAGTACAGATTGCTCTTTCTTGATGCCTCCTTATTTCATTGATATATTGTTATTGTTTATGCCTCTCATACTCAGTACAATTTTCGTACTGACGTCCGTTTTCTTTGGACGATGTGTTCATGCTCACAGGTAGACAGGGAGGTGAATTTGATCCAGATTCTTAGTAGCTGTCAGCTGATTGAGATCACTCCATTGTTCGGAGGTGCTTATGTTTATTCTTTTGGTTCATATATGAATTTCGCGCACGACGGAGTCTTGTTCCGTCTATATGTATAATATGTCAGTAGAGGCTCGTAGACGTGCAGTGTGGGTTAGATGGTCTCACAAGATTACTATGTTATATTTGTATATGTTATTTTGATAGCCTAAGGGGCACATGTATATAAAATCATTTGTGTTTTTTTTAAATGAAAAATGGTTGTCTTATGATTATGAGATTATGAATGATAAAGAAATGTAAAATGGTTATGACGAGTGAGGAAATGAGTGGTGCTCGGTGGTTAGCCCCGGGTACCCGTCGCGGCCCTAGTCGGGTTGTGACAGTATGTATATAAAATCAATTATGTTCTCAAATGGAAAGATGATTTTCTTATGATTTGAGTATAAATTTGATAGAAGAGCGTTAAATGAGTATGATGAGTAATAGAACGAGCGGTGCTTGGTGGTTAGCCCCGGGTACCCGTCGCGGCCCCTAGTCGGGTCGTGACACTCCGATCCTAGAGATTTCCAAAGTCTAAGGTTCTAGATAATTTCATGACGTGACTGAGCGTGCTAGATAATTCTTGATTATATTCAGGATATGTGGCCTCGGCTTAGGTCTGAGCGTGTTACACAATATGTGGCCTCAGCTTATGTCTGGCCGTGCTACATAACATGTAGCCTCAGCTTATGTCTGAGCGTGCTACATAATTATTGATTATATTCAGGATATGTGGCCTCAGTTTATGTTATGGATCATTCAAAGTGAGACATGATAGTGGTGATGATTATGGTAGTGATGAAGATCCTTATTATCTGAACGAACCCAGCAAATAAACGGATTCCAAAGACTCTATTCTTAGACAGTGTAGGGATATTCATGTTCTTGGCCTCTTATGTTTGATGATCATAGCCTCCAGAGACTTATCATATTAGTTTCTTATGTTATCAGAAGAGTCCAGAATATTCTTTTCTGGGTCTTTCATGCATTTATATATATATATATATATATATATATATATATATATATGTGTGTGTGTGTGTGTGTGTGTGTACAACTCTTTTATAACACCGTGCCTACATGACCGGGCAGCATAACACCGTGCCTACATGACCGGGCAGCATAACACCGTGCCTATATGGTTGGGCAGACACACCACTGCAATGGACAACTTATGATACCGTCCTGGACGCGGGATGATGATGAGGTGATGATAACACCATGCCTATATGGCCGGGCAGTATAAAACTGCGCCTTCGTGGCCGGGCAGCGTAATATATATATAAAAAAGAAAGCATGCATATTGTACGCCCTTAGAGGCCCTTCAGTTATAGAGAGTCATACAGGCAATTTCAGATATACAGATTTACTTCCATGTTCAGATGTTCTCCATGATTCTTATGTTCATATTACTCTTATACCTTATATACTCGGTACATTATCCATACTGACTCCCTTATTGTTCGGGGATTGCGTTCATGCTCGCAGGTACAGATAGACATAGATGCGATCCAGCTCAGTAGAGCCTCTTCTCAGCTGTTGTGGTGCACTCCACTTGTTCCAGAGCTGCTATCTGTTTTGGTATGTTATGTTTGATGTATATGTATGCGGGTACGACGAGGTTCCGTCCCGTCCTTTCTACAGTTGATGCTCCAGTATAGGTCTGTAGACAGTTGAGTATAGTTAGACTTGATGTAGCCTTGTCGGCTTCCACTCTTTTGATGTACAGTATGTAGCAGCCGTGTCGGCTTGCACTATTATTTTCTATATATATATATATATATAACTTACATGCACAGATGATTGATAGTCCTTAAAGTTATCCTGATATGAGTTAGCATAGTTCAACTATGAGTCTTATAGGCCACCCACTTGTCTAGAGGTACAAATACGAGAATAGGGGTGTTTGGTCAGTAGTGGCTAGGCACTCGTCACGACTCAGCGGATAGGTCGTGACAGAAGTGGTATCAGAGCAGTTCGTCCTAGGGATTATCTATAGACCGTGTCCGGTAGAGTCCTGTTTATGGGTATGAAGCCGGCCACACTTATAAACAGGAGGCTGCAGGGCATTTAGGAATCAATGACCTTTCCTTTCTATCTTAGATCGTGCGATAGAGCCAGCGTCTAGGAAAGATTGCTTCTGACTCTCTTTTCCTGTAGATAAGCACAGATTGGTAGAGATGAAGAGATCGGCCTCAGATAGTGGGGGTGCCAATAAGGCCCCCAGAGTGGATTCAGGACCACAGATTCTGGGACCGAGTAGGAGGAGTCCGAGCAGGAAGAGCCTTAGTTATTCCCTCAAGATAGATCCCTCTGAGGACCCTGCGATGATTCCCCCAGAGTTTCTGACTTCTACAGAGGAGGATCCCTCAAAAGACAGTTATGACACGAGACACCGGTGGAGGAGGTCCCGAGGCTGTACCAGAGTTGACCCCTCCAGCTGCTCCTATGGTAGAGCACTATGTCAGGCCAGCCACACCTGTGAGTGTTACTGATTATTCTAGCCCTTTATCTTGGCCATCAGTAAACCAGGAGCTGCCAGAATATCCCCCTCGGATTCGGATGGGGGAGATGAGGAGGGCCAGACTAGTAGATGGCGAGAGGACGCTGAGGAGGATACTTCACTCTACAGCCCTCCAGACCAAGAGGAGGACAGGCCGGCTACAGGTATATGGGTCTTTTATTGAAATTTCTTATGTGTGTACAATTATTGCAGGATATAATTAATAGGTGACAAGTGGGAGTTTTGGAGGAACCGATAACCAAATTACTTATGGATAACTGCGACTAAGATGTTTTGGCCCCTACTAGGAATCTTAAATTTAGGAATGGAAGACAGTCGTGTGTTGATCGATGGTTATTATTAAGAGTTCCGAAGGCTAAACTAGCACTTGCTCGGTTAGGAAAGTAAGGGATCCGTTAGAACTTCAACTTGTTCTAGGTCATGCGATAAAAGGTCACGCAGCAGGGTAGATGCGATCATACCAGCATTATTCTCCCTGGAGGCAAAACTCTGCCTTGCGGACGCAAACATTTGCCTTGCGAAAATTTCTTTTTTTTTTTACTGAGCTGGGGTTCGAATCCAAAACCTCGGGGTATTAGGCGAAGGGCAAAAATTAAAGACCACCAATTTGAAGGGAAAAAATTAAAGACCGCCAATTTGAAGGGAAAAAATTAAAGACCACCTCAAATAAAGGACAATCCGCACAAAAAAAAAGAAAAAAAAGAAGATACATAATAAGATTTCAGTCTCACGGGCCTAGAGTTGATTTAAAATAACAACAACTTACCCAGTGGAGTGCCACAAAGTGGGGTCTGGAAATGCTGGAGTGGATTTAAAAGCGGCTAAATTTAGTAAAAAAAATTAGGATCTCTGGCTAAGGCTTAAATTTTGCATTTTGTAGTCGGCTATCTATGAACTTCGCCCCACTTTATCTCAAGCTATGACCTATTGAACACCTAAAGTTGGCCGATGCGTCTATTAAACACACACTTCTCTTTTTTTGTTTTGATATATGTTCTTTTCTGATTGGGCTGATTTGCGCATCTTTTAAGTCATCGGCTGATTGGGTGAGCATTTCTGTGTTGTATAAATAAAAAGGGACATAATTTTCCTCTGCAATAGTTCAGGAATAAAATTAACTCTTCAAACAATTCCCTATAGATTCTATGCAATTAAATTGGCTTATATTATTTTATTTTTCACTTAATTATTGTCATGCATTATTAAACGAACATTAATATTCTGCATTAAACACGCACTTCTCTTTGTTGTTTTGATATGTTCTTTTCTGACTGGTCTGATTTGCGCATTTTTTGAGTCATTGGCTAATTGCTTGAGCAATTTTGTGCGGAAAAAATAAAAAGGGGACAAAGTCTTCCTCTCCAATAGTTCACGAATAAAATTAACTCTTCCAACAATTCCCTATAGATTTATTTCCCTCTATACAATTAAATTGGCTTATATTGTTTTATTTTTCGCTTAATAATTGTCACACATTATGTAAAAGATCATTAATATTCCGCAAGCTAATAGTCACCATTGAAGTTCACAAAATTAAAGATCTTAAAATTAATTAAAATCAAATTGAAACAATAATATTCTATTTTATCTATCAAATAAACCTGTAGAATTTTTTTTTATCCTAACTTGTCATTCCTATGAAATGAAACCTGCAGACCATAAATAAAACGTTAGAGAAATGTGTAATTGTGATGGAAGATATATGTACCAATATACAAAATTAAACTTATAAGAAATAATAAATATCTTCTCATTAGAGAGAAAATTAAAGATATGTCAACTTTCTTTATATAAAGTAGAAATAAATTGTCAAAAGTACAAGACAAATATCCGAATATTAAAACTATAGCACTATATGCTAGGATAATAAAACATATTTAAAATTTCATCGTGATACATAAATATTGTGTCCCATCAAAATAATATTGTGTTAAACTTCTTACGTTCTTCCAAGAAGAATGTAGCGGGAGTTGATTCTCACGACTATTTCCATTTTAACCACCAACAATTGTATGTGCTTCCCATCTCTCAATTTTTTATTTTTCTACAAAAACAAAGAAGAACTAAAAGGATAAATTAATAAAATTTGAATAAAATGCATGAAAGACGTTGAATACATGACGGTGGAGAGGAAGAGATTTGACGGAAATAAACACTTTCTTGCCTTTATATAGTTGCTTCTTTGTTCTCATTCCTTGAACCTTTTAATCATGCATTTATCATTTGGATTAATTTACATTGATTACTCATTAGAACCTTTCTGAATTCTACCGTTTTATTATTATAGCAATAAAAAGGTTGGCTAACATACATTTGATTAATGTTGTAATTTATTTTCACTTATTCAACCTAAATAATAAAATTATAACTGAAGTCGTTTTATTTGTTTTCAAGGATAGATAACCAAACTAAGTTTTAAATTTCTACTTGTTTAAAGAGTATATTTAGGATAGGCCTATTTTTATTTATCATGAAAGTTTTGATTTTGTGTACATTAATGGCAGCATCTTAATGACTTCAGAAATTAATTATGTAATTGAGTAAATTTATTATTTTGCTGATTGATTTCCCTATTATTAAAGATAAGTCAATGGTATATGTAGATGACTCTTGACTTGTCTTTTACCGGATGAAGGAACATGACTCTTGCACTTTGAAAATAATTAAAATAAAAAGAATTAATTGGAAAAATGTTTTAACAAAAATAAATAGGTTTGTTGGCCTTCATAGAAGAGAAGGTAATAGTTATTGTTGAAAGTTGAAATAACTCTAAAATAAGCATTCCAAAGGTTGCAATAAATATGGTATATGAAAGCAATTCCAAAAAGATTGAATGGTTGAGGTAAGTGAGAATGTATCCGGTCAAGTATTGGTTCATTTCTCTTATGACATTTTAATGAAATAATATTATTAATTGAAAGGTAATTTACTTTTTAGCACAAAATTATTAATAGTAATAGTGTTTAAGTGAAGGGTAAAATGGTCGTTCAACATTTTATGGGCATTTTAGTAATCCAACTTTCGACTTAGGGGCTTCCCCTGAAAATATTAAGCTCTTTTCAGCCACCCAGAATTCCCTAAAAAAAATATTTTTTTAGTAGTCGCAATAGTTCTGCATATCGGGTCAAGAATACCAAATCAATTTTTTTTGTTTTGTTTTCGTTTGCCTTGTTGTTGCTTTGAATTCGGGTATCGCAAGCTCGGATTTGATAGTGTTCGAGGGTGGACCGGAGATCCGAAGCCTCACTTCGCTACACCCGAAGACGGTAAAGCTTCCTCCTTATAGTTTAGTTTTAATAATTTTAATGGTGTTCGTATGTTTGTATGTGTGGGATTAGTTTGCTAGATTAATTATTAGTTTAGCCTGTCATTAGTCTTGTAATAGAAGTCTGCTTTGGTTTAGTATAATATAGTGTCATTTAACTTCTTATGTGTTGGCTAATGGCTGTTGTTGTATGATTATCTTGATTTGGTTTGATTAGCGTTAATGTTAGTTTAAGGATGTACTATTTAATTATTCTTTACGCATGTTGAATCTAAAATTCATGTATGTTCGAGTGTCAGTCAATATTAATCTAGTTCCTTTGTTATATAAATATGTCATTCCCTTAAGTGATATGAAACTGCCTAGTGCAGTTTTAGGCATGGTTTCATTTGTATTTGACAAAAACTGCCTTAAATGTTTCATGTTAAGTCGGTGAGTCTTAATACTTTAACGAGCGCTCTATCTTCTCATGTTCAACTTGAAATCTTGCTGTTATAAAACAACAATGCTGGTCTGTGAAGTCTAAGTTGTTCATGTGTATTTGGTTTAAACTGTCTTGCATCTGATAGGATAGTCCCTAAGTTGTTTGAGTAGAAGATATGTCTCTGTATGTATGAATGGCTATTTATGCCCCAGTGTGTCCTTATTCTGTTTAATATTAGTTTGTGTATGCCATCATATGATTCAAGATACCCTATTTTCGTGAAAAATGAAAATGTGGATCAACAGTCTAGGCATGTTGTTTGGATGACTAAAGATTAGTTTAGAAAAGTGTTGTGAATATGCATGATCTCTTCCCTTTTATTCCCTTTGCCATGTCTATAGCCTTACTTAAGTGAGATCATATCGGCCTAAGTTGTTGAAGAGACTGCCTTTTGTTTGCTCCTACATTCGAACCACATAAGGTTTGCTGATCTTAACTGGAGAAGTGTGAAAATGTGCATCTATGATATCAAATTTTGACATAGACAGATGCGTAGGTTAATAGGTGTCGGATATGATCCATGTGCAATGATATATGTTCAACAAGCCATATTTAATGTCTATTTTATCCTTTACCTTATTTTGTGTTGTCTGTTTTGATAGTATACGTGAAATATATAAGGTTACAGCCAAGCTATTTTTGCCCAGATGCCCAATATAGATCTTTCTATTCTGTTTCTTTCTGTTGGATTTTCAGTCTTTTATGTTAGTTATGGCTAATGAGCTGTATGATTACATGGTAGAAGGCTTGAGTAGTTAGGCTTAAAGCTAGGAAAGTTTGGGTTGATGTCATGAGAAATAGGAATTTCTTTTGTGCGATAGAATCTCTTGTTGAGTTAAGTTGCGCGCCACTGCTTGGCCTATTCTTATACTGTCACCTGTTTGGGCTGTGAGTTATTTGTCTTAGCCCAAGTGAATTTAATTTTCTTATTGTTATGTGATAGTATTTGAAATTTCTTTCTTTGAGTTATGAACTTTGCATTATTATTTATCTAGACCCATACTAATCCTTTTTCTTTCGTTTTATGCAAGACCATCGCATACGAGTCCGAGAGACTCGTTCTTCTTCCGCATCCGGTGTTGGGCTAAAAGCCCAACACAATTTCTCTCGAGTCAGCCTCATCAGCCCATCCGCAGCAATATATGAAAAAATGTAAATTTGTTGGGCCGAAGCCCAACAGCAAACAGATTGCAGCAGTCCCAGAAAAATGGGCTGAGCCCATTTAATTTTATTTACTCCTTATTCTGTGCATTTAAGTTGTATTGTACAACTAATACTTTATTTGGTTCGTTTTCTTTGCTAGAATAAACCTTAGTGAGATTAGTGGGTTAGTTTTAATATGATGGGTAGTTAATTTAAAAAAGAAACTAACATTAGTTCCATAAGTTTCATTCCCTTTTTATTTTAAAATTATTTATAGTATTTTTTTTATTAGAATAATTGATTTTCAAAATAGCATGACTACATATTTTGAGCTAAAAAAATCATGATTTATTCTTGCTATCTTAATAATTTAAAAGCGTCATTAATATTGCAAATATGAGTTCAAGTATACTTTACAAATAATTTTTCAAGAGTTACCCAATCATGCATCTTTTTAGCCAAACGTAGTTAGATAATAAAAGGATAAAGAAAATTCACATTAGCTATCTTTGTATTTTGTTTATATTCCTAAATAAAAAAAATCATTTAATCTCGCCGTTTGAGTTATTTCAAATATTCATTAAAATGCTGCACAAACTCGCCTTTTCTTCTACTTATATGCAAATTATTATATTTTATGCGAATTTTATTTTAAATAGCATTATTATTTAAAGCCTTAGCAATATTTATAAGTCTTATTGAAATAGCATTATTATTTGAAGCCTTATCAACCTTTATAAGTTTTATTTTAAATAACATTTGAAGTCTCCTTTTATGCCAATTATTATATATTTTTTACAAGTCTTGTTTTAAATAGCATTTTTTATTTAAAGCCTTAGCAATATTTATAAGTCTTATTTTAAATAGCATCATCATATTTTCTTTAAAACCTTAGCAACATTTACGAGCCATTTTCTTAAAATCTAAATGCATTTGCATTTTTAACTTTAATTAATTAACCTAAGTTTGGATGGTAACCGTAGTTAACGGATTCTAAAGGATGCCTAACCCTTCCCTTTAGGATAATCTAGAACCGTTACCTAGAATCACGCTAATCAAGCAGACCATTAACAGAGGTTTAGTTACCTTTACCTTAGTTAATAATTAGGTGTCCTAATTCACCATTAAATTAATTAGGTGGCGACTCCTTAAAATAAAATAAATAGGGATCACCAATTTATTGTACCCTAATTTAACCCGTTTAAATGGGGTATAACAGCTTGGCGACTCCGCTGGGGAACATTAGGTTCTTAACCATAACAACTTAGGTTAATTAATATTTTGTTGGATGTTTTGTTTGTTTTTCTTTATTTTGCCTTATATGCTTTTAAATGTTTTATTATTGTTTTATGCCTTATTTTCCTTTGATATATAATATGTATGTTTTTAAATTGACATTCCGCTCATACTTCCTCCACTCCTGGAAATTTTCACACAAATTCACACACTTAAAGCGGTTTCGCGGTTCGCGGCCGTGCACTACTAAATTACCCTTTTAGTTGGATCAATCTTGTGGAATTAGTCGATCGGCGGTGCAGTCGACAGACACGGACTTTCCACTCCCAAGTTGTCCGCTTGGGGGGAGCCTTGTGTCATAGGAAACCAACTCATAGTCAGCCTAAGATAGAGCTAAACCAAAATGCTTTTTAAGAACATGCATCACGCAAACCTAGGAGGCTTAATACCCAAGGCGTATTAAGTCCATTAGTCAACCTCGTCCAAATGTCCGAGTGGGTCTCTGACCCCAAGCAACGATAATCACGTTATGTGCATTGATTTGAAGGATAAACATGTGTGTTATGTGGACCATGTGCTATTTAGGTAGAACTAACCATTTGTGAACGCAGGTAGCCGTGAGTCAACACAACATTTATCCGAGGTTTAGCATGGTTTTGAGCGTCTCTCCCCAAAGGCACTTAGTTACGAGCAAAGCATGCAAGAATTGGATACACTTCTAGCTGATCAAGGAGACACTTGCATCAAAGAAGGCATCAAAACGGGAGGAGTTATGGCTATGTCATACATTATCTAGAATCGCCGGATGATCGGTCAATCATTCCAGGCAACCAAGAGGCTCAAGAGCGACGAAGGCCTTCCTCATTTTAATTAGCTTATGAAAGTCAAGTAGTGATTGTAATAATTTCTTTTGTACCAGGATTTTAAATTTTCAAACATTGTATGTTTTGGGGTCTTCAATTAATAGCACATTGGGATGACATATAATTGCATATTTTATCCTTCAAATCCGCGTTAGGCCTATCTCTGGCACAAAAGAGGTCCCTTGCATAATAGGTCGCGCTGTGTTTGCTATATCTCCCTTTTTACTATGTGATTTGTTTGCTATGCAATATGTGTTTTGTTTGCTACGCAATATGTGTTTCTTTCAACGTTGTTTTCTCAATGTTCGCATTATTTTAAGCAACAATCATTCGCACTATACTAACACAGTTTTCTTCATTTAAAAAGGTTTTATTTTATTTTGATTATCCCCTCAAAGGTTGATTCGTGTTGACTGCGAATTGGAAGACCACCCGTACTTCACAAGATCAAAAGCACGAGCATCCAACAATATGAATGATTCAGGGGCATCCGAACAGACTGGCTTGGGACTCGTCACCGTTCCAAGAGACGAACCCGAGGCTTCGGGAGGAGGGAATGACGAACTCATCGCCCAACTAATGAAGCAAACAACCAATATGCAAAGTGAAATTGAGCGACTGCGAAATCTCACCAACCTATCAATTACCCTTAACACTCCTCACCACGAACAAAGAACGAGCGCGACAATTCCACCATTATTTTCACCTGTTGACTCGCCCGCTCCTCAGCCCTCTCCCTCAAACCCTCTGCTTTACACTACCAATTCACCCCCCATCCTACAACAAACTAGCCAGCAACAAACCATCTCACAACAATCAAATCCACAACAAACCATTCCACCACCGATCTACTCACGACAAACCATCCCGCAACAAAATGACCCGCATCAAGCCAACCCCCAACAAATTATCTTCCAACAAGACAATCCGCTACCTTTCACCACTCCCTATATTCCTCAGCCTTCGGTTATCCAAACTACCCCACTTACCCAAAACCTAAACATTTTCCTTCAGCCGCCACCCTCCATATTTTTGCCCTCTCTTCATCTCAACTTAGTCGCCTCCTTTGCTATGATTTATCCATTAAATCTGGCGTATCTCTCCTTGGTTCTCCCCTTGTTACTTCGTATATCCAGTATTATGGTAAGTTTGAACGGAAATAAAGAATGAAAGGGAAGAAATCGGATATCTAAACGCGCATCCTTCAAATCAACAAGGAAAACGAGTAAATCTATCATTCTCCAAATATTTTCTCAATATTTGCCATGAAAATGGAATGACAGGTACAACCTCGCAAACATTCTATATCATCAGAAATATTGCAAATGACACGCATCAAAAGTGGCTGAGTACCGCCTTTATATGTTGCATGGGAGGAGCACCGCCTTTTATATGTTGCATGGGCTGTGCACCGCCCCTTTGAAATTTCTGCAAAAGGCTGAGCACTGCCTTCTTTATATGTTGCAAGGGCTGAGCACCGCCCTCTTGAAATTTCTGCATAAGACTGAGCACCACCTTTTATATATTGCATGGGCTATGCACCGCCCCTTTGAAATTTCTGCAAAAGGCTGAGCACTGCCTTCTTTATATGTTGCATGGGATGTGCACCGTCCCTTTGAAATTTCTGCAAAAGGCTGAGCACTGCCTTCTATATATTGCATGGGTTGTGCATCGCCCTTTTGAAATTTCTGCAAAAGGCTGAGCACCGCCTTTTATATGTTGCATGGGCTGAGCACCGCCCTCTTGAAATTTATGCATAAGGCTGAGCACTGCCTTCTATATATTGCATGGGCTGTGCACCGCCCCTTTGAAATTTCTGCAAAAGGCTGAGCACCGCCTTTTATATGTTGCATGGGCTGAGCACCGCCCTCTTGAAATTTCTGCATAAGGCTGAGCACCGCTTTTTATATGTTGCATGGGCTGTGCACCGCCCTTTTGAAATTTCTGCAAAAGGCTGAGCACCGCCTTTTATATGTTGCATGGCCTGAGCACCGCCCTCTTGATGTTTCTGCATGAGGCTGAGCACCGCCTTCTATATGTTGCATGGGCTGAGCACCGCCCTCTTGATGTTTCTGCATAAGGCTGAGTACTGCCTTCTATCTGTGTCATGGGCTGAGCACCGCCCTCTTGATGTTTCTGTATGAGGCTAAGCACCGCATTCTATATGTTGTATGGGTGGAGCACCGCCCTCTTGATGTTTCTGCATGAGGCTGAGGACCGCCCTCTTGATGTTTCTGCATGAGGCTGAGCACCGCTTTCTATTTGTTGCACGGGCTGAGCACCGCCTTCTATCTATTGCATAAGCTGAGCACCGCCCTCTTGAAGTTTCTGCATAAGGCTGAGCACCGCCTTCTACATATTGCATGGGCTGACCACCTCCCTCTTGATGTTTCTGCATAAGGCTTAGCACTGCCTTCTACATGTTGCATGGGCTGAGCACCGCCCTCTTGAAGTCTACATAAGGCTGAGCACCGCCTTCTACTATATTTTGCATGGATTGAGCACCGTTCTCTCGATGTTTCTACATTAAGGCTGAGCACTACCTCCTCAAAACAGATACGCTTTATTTACTCATAATTATCATTTTAACTATCCAAGGGCGTCAAAGACACCATTTCATGGCCAAAGGACTTTACTTTTATGCATCATCATCCAAGGGCACCATTTTCATAGCCTAAAGACAACATTTCATGGCCTAAGGAATTTACTTTGTGTATCATCATCCAAAGGCGTCATTGTCTAAGGGCATCATCTTCATGGCCTAAAGACACCATTTCATGGCCTAAGGATCTTATTTCGACCCTAAGACATCATAGCCAAAGACACCATCTTCATCGTCTGAAGGCATCTTCTCATTGTCTAAAGGGAGTTTGCATCATGTTTAACTATTCATCGTACTTTATATTTAATAGTTAAGCACTAACCATTTTATCCAGTCATGTTAAGACTATAGGTACAAGACATAAACAGGAGTCACCTCTCATCAAATGGGAGCAACTTTCGCTTCCGTTTCCGTTTTCTTAATCTTTTAATCCGTCAAATTAATTCATGTCTGATATCACCACAACTTGACACGAGAGCAACATTCATACACATCCTCCATGCTAGTCATTACAGTAAATGTATTTTGCCTTGTCAAATTCTTACGTTTCTACCCGTACCTCACACCTGAACTCAATATCGTCAAACTCTTTCAGGGACTTCTTTTCGTCTCTAAAACATGAACTACGCCTGACCTGTTTCCCGCAGTGGGATACGTAGGCAGCCTATATAAGGCTCGGTTTCGTCATATGTAAAAGCTCGACATCCTCCTGCGCCAGAAACTGGGACAATTTTTAAAGGGCATTCATCGCAAAACAATATCCTCCTATGCCAGAAACTGGGACAATTTTTAAGGGCATCATCACAAGCGACATCGAGAAACATGAAAGAGTATATGGCCAACAGAGTCGTTAGGCAAAAGGAAAACGTTGGAGAAAGGACGCTCGCTTTGTTTCACAATGTGTCACAGTCCCAAGTGCGGCAGAAATTATTTATCACTATATATACATATTTTACTATGCATATTTTCTTTTGAAATAATATGATTTTTTAATCAGATAGTTTTATTAGTTGGCCAAGATTTAGAAATAGGCGGAGGTTACAAGTCCAGACAAAGTTGGAAGCATGAAGTGCCAAGAGCCAGATCTTCAAAGTCAACGCGAATCAACCCCCCCCAAACAAAACTTACAAATTTTCTTTGGATGCAGATTTCCAAGTTGCGGAAGCTGAAATATGTAATGTTTACAGCCTTGCAAGGATGGCGCATCGAACGGTTTGGGCTTTCTTATAACAATTATGTCTTTCAAGTATCAATAACTTTCGAGATTCACAATAAATTAATGCTTAAGTCTTGCAAATGATTTTTCAAATGTATCGACGCACAAATATTTTCTATTGCTTTTGAATGCCTCACATTATTACTTTTAAATGCCCTGCGAATGCTCGCAGACGTACCGCATATGCATTGTATTATTACTTTCAAATGCCTTGCGAATGCTCGCAAGCGCATTGCACATGCACTGTTTTATTACTTTGCCTTGCGAATGCTCGCAAATGCACCGCACATGCATTGCATTCAAGTGCACTGCAAAGGCACTGCACATGCATTGCATTCAAGTGCCCTGCAAAGGCACTGCATCGTTGCTCGCAAACGCACCGCACATGCATTGCATTCAAGTGCCCTGCAAAGGCACTGCATCATTGCTCGCAAACGCACCGCACACGTATTGCTTTATTACTTTCAAATGCCCTGTGAATGCTCGCAGACGCACCGCACATGCATCGCTTTATTACTTTCAAATGCCTTGCGAATGCTCGCAAACGCGCCGCACATGCATTGCATTCAAGTGCCCTGCAAAGGCACTGCATCATTGCTCGCAAACGTTCCGCATTATGCCGGCTTAGAAAGCCTCATTTCTCATAAATCATTCGGTTTAAATAACCCATATTCATATCCGGTTTAAGGCCTCATTAATCATCGCCAAAGGCATCATTCTCATGAATCATCGGCCTAGAACCTCATTTGCATTAGCCTCAGCAAAGGCTATCATTTAAATCATTGCAGCTTTTTATGGGCTTATTTTACATCGCTTTACATTTGATATTTATTTTTACTAACTATTTTATCTAGTTTAAGTTTCGCAGGAGCTTTAGCGCAACGTGGAACTATTTCTTCGGCAGTGAACTGGGGCAATTTGTCGGGAAGGATAATCAGACTTCCCGACAAGGGTCAAAGATCTACCCGAACACTCGCCTCCAACTCCAAATATCCCGCTTGCATTCCAGCACACTAAATTTTCAGAATTTTCGAGTTCTACCATAATACCCAGTGTCATCATAATTCGACACTGGGACAATATTTTGCAAAGATTCTCACCAATCGGGATACGTTATTCATAGGAGTCGTAGTTATCGCAGAACTACACGCGGCCTGATTCTCATGCAACCCGAGATATGTAGGCAACTCGGAGACCGGAGTTCGGCCATAATCCTCTCAAATTTTCTTTACCCTTAGTCCTCCAAAATCCTTTAGCCGGGACAAAATAGGCTACTAAGTCAACGTCTTTGCCCGAAAATTCTTTCATCATTACCGGGCAAAGACGGACAAGTTGTTGACACCCAATTTTGTCCCGTTTTCCCCAAAATATTTATTTACGCTTCTGATATTTTGGCAAATTTTAAAAAAATTTATTTATATCTTACTACAATTATTAGCTTTTATTAATACCGGCATTTCATTATTCTATTGCAGTCACTAGCTGTTATTATTTTTTACTTATCCTTATTATTATTATTATTATTATTATTATTATTATTATTATTATTATTATTATTATTATTATTATTATTGTTATTATTATTATTATTATTTTATCATTATTACCAGCATTATTATAATTTGCATTATAATCATTTCAACATTTTTTACCAACTTATGCACACGCATCGCATCTATTTCGCGCAGTTAAATAATAGCGTTTATTTACAGATATTATTGCACGACCATTACGACGTCATATAATTTTATTTTTATCCGAGCATTGATAAATACATACTTTTATAATAGGTAATATTTTTAATTAAAATAGGTCTTTTATGCAAATTGAGAAGCCCAAGTCAATTAACCCATTATTTTCATCCGACCCATCCCACCATTCTAATTCACCCGGCCCACATCACCTTTTTTTACCAACCCAACCTATTATTTGAACTGACCCGATCCAGCCCGGTGACCCGACTCGGGTCAGTAAACAAAAGAACCACTAGGGTTCCTCTCCTTCTTCAGCACCGCACATCCCCCGCCCCCCTTTTCTCTCTCTTATCTCTCTCTCTCCTTCATCTATTTCTGGCTAAATCACATCCTCCCTTTAGCCGTGCACAGTTGTGTCATTCCATTTCCACGCAAAAATCATCACTACGCCTGTTTCGCCTGTGTATTATGTCGTTGGGAGGAAAGGGTCTTCCTATTTTTGCTTCAAAACACCCTACGATCCTCAAAAATTAGAGTGGTCGAACCATTTTGGGTAATACTCGAGTCAAACCACGTGAGGATCTGCTCGAAAACCCCTTAAACGTTCGGTTTCGGATAGATCGATTTTGACTCGTTTTCAAAACCCTAAATAATTCAAACTCCCGCCCATTGAAACCCTAGAGGTTCGACCCTCCTATAAATACTTTCTTCAAGTTCCGTTTCAGGAGGGGATTTTCAGCCGCCTCGATCTCCCTAAAAAAAAAAAAAAAAAAGCCTTTAGTCGCTTGGAAAAAATCCCCTGAAAATATTAAGCTCTTTTCAGCAACCCAGAATTCCCTAAAAAAATATATTTTTAGTAGTCGCAATAGTTCTGCATATCGGGTCAAGAATACCAAATCAATTTTTTTTGTTTTGTTTTCATTTGCCTTGTTGTTGCTTTGAATTCGGGTATCACAAGCTCGGATTTGATAGTGTTCGAGGGTGGATCGGAGATCCGAAGCCTCACTTCGCTGCACCAGAAGACGGTAAAACTTCCTCCTTATAGTTTAGTTTTAATAATTTGAATGGTGTTCGTATGTTTGTATGTGTGGGATCAGTTTGCTAGATTAATTATTAGTTTAGCCTGTCATTAGTCTTGTAATAGAAGTATGCTTTGGTTTAGTCTAATATAGTGTCATTAACTTCTTATGTGTTGGCTAATGGCTGTTGTTGTATGATTAGCTTGATTTGGTTTGATTAGCGTTAATGTTAGTTTAAGGATGTACTGTTTAATTAGTCTTTATGCATGTTGAATCTAAAATTCATGTATGTTCGAGTGTCAGTCAATATTAATCTAGTTGCTTTGTTATATAAATATGTCATTCCCTTAAGTGATATGAAACTGCCTAGTGCAGTTTTAGGCATGGTTTCATTTGTATTTGACAAAAACTGCCTTAAATGTTTCATGTTAAGTCGGTGAGTCTTAATACTTTAACGAGCGCTCCATCTTCTCATGTTCAACTTGAAATCTTGCTGTTATAAAACAGCAATGCTGGTCTGTGAAGTCTAAGTTGTTCATGTGTATTTGGTTTAAACTGTCTTGCAATTGATAGGATAGTCCCTAAGTTGTTTGAGTAGAAGATGTCTCTGTATGTAAGAATGGCCAGTTATGCCCCAGTGTGTCCTTATTCTGTCTAATATTAGTTTGTGTATGCCATCATATGATTCAAGATACCCTATTTTCGTGAAAAATGAAAATGTGGATCAACAGTCCAGGCATGTTGGTTGGATGACTAAAGATTAGTTTAGAAAAGTGTTGTGAATATGCATGATCTCTTCCCTTTTATTCCCTTTGCCATGTCTATAGCCTTACTTAAGTGAGATCATATCGGCCTAAGTTGTTGAAGAGACTGCCCTTTGTTTGCTCCTACTTTCGAACTATATAAGGTTTGCTGATCTTAACTGGAAAATTGTGAAAATGTGCATCTATGATATCAAATTTTGACATAGACAGATGCGTAGGTCAATAGGTGTCGGATATGATCCATGTGCAGTGATATATGTTCAACAAGCCATATTTCATGTCTATTTTATCCTTTAACTTATTTTGTGTTGTCTGTTTTGATAGTATACGTGCAATATATAAGGTTACAGCCAAGCTATTGTTGCCCAGATGCCCAATCTAGATCTTTCTATTATGTTTCTTTCTGTTGGATTTTCAGTCTTTTATGTTAGTTATGGCTAATGAGCTGTATGATTACATGGTAGAAGGCTTGATTAGTTACGCTTAAAGCTAGGAAAGTTTGGGTTGATGTCATGAGAAATAGGAATTTCTTTTGTGCGATAGAATCTCTTGCTGAGTTAAGTTGCGCGCCACTGCTTGGCCTATGCTTGTACTGTCACCTGTTTGGGCTGTGAGTTATTTGTCTTAGCCCAAGTGAATTTAATTTTCTTATTGTTATGTGATAGTACTTGAAATTTCTTTCTCTGAGTTATGAACTTTGCATTATTATTTATCTAGACCCATACTAATCCTTTTTCTTTCGTTTTATGCATGACCATCGCATACGAGTTCGAGAGACTCGTTCTTCTTCCGCATCCGGTGTTGGGCTAAAAGCCCAACGCAATTTCTCTCGAGTCAGCCTCATCAGCCCATCCGCAGCAATATATGAAAAAATGAAAATTTGCTGGGCCGAAGCCCAACAGCAAACAGATTGCAGCAGTCCCAGAAAAATGGGCTGAGCCCATTTAATTTTATTTACTCCGTATTCTGTGCATTTAAGATGTATTGTACAACTAATACTTTATTTGGTTCGTTTTCTTTGCTAGAATGAACCTTAGTGGGATTAGTGGGTTAGTTTTAATATGATGGGTAGTTAATTTAAAAAAGAAACTAACATTAGTTCCATAAGTTTCATTCCCTTTTTATGTTAAAATTATTTATAGTATTTTTTTTTATTAGAATAATTGATTTTCAAAATAGCATGACTACATATTTTGAGCTAAAAGAATCATTATTTATTCTTGCTATCTTAATAATTTAAAAACGTCATTAATATTGCAAATATGAGTTCAAGTATACTTTACAAATAATTTTTCAAGAGTTACCCAATCATGCATCTTTTTAGCCAAACGTAGTTAGATAATAAAAGGATAAAGAAAATTCACATTAGTTATCTTTGTATTTTGTTTATATTCCTAAATAAAAAAAATCATTTAATATCTCGCCGTTTGAGTTATTTCAAATATTCATTAAAATGCTGCACAAACTCGCCTTTTCTTCTACTTATATGCAAATTATTATATTTTATGCGAATTTTATTTTAAATGGCTTTATTATTTAAAGCCTTAGCAATATTTATAAGTCTTATTGAAATAGCATTATTATTTGAAGCCTTATCAACCTTTATAAGTTTTATTTTAAATAACATTTGAAGTCTCCTTTTATGCCAATTATTATATAGTTTTTACAAGTCTTGTTTTAAATAGCATTTTTTATTTAAATCCTTAGCAATATTTATAAGTCTTATTTTAAATAGCATCATCATAGTTTCTTTAAAACCTTAGCAACATTTACGAGCCATTTTCTTAAAATCTAAATGCATTTGCATCTTTAACTTTAATTAATTAACCTAAGTTTGGACGGTAACCGTAGTTAACAGATTCTAAAGGATGCCTAACTCCTTCCCTTTAGGATAATCTAGAACCCTTACCTAGAATCAAGCTAATCAAGCAGACCATTAACAGAGGTTTAGTTACCTTTACCTTAGTTATTAATTAGGTGTCCTAATTCACCATTAAATTAATTAGGTGGCGACTCCTTAAAATAAAATAAATAGGGATCACCAATTTATTGTACCCTAATTTAACCCGTTTAAATGGGGTATAACAGTCTCAATTTGCATTTTCTTTCTATATGTGATCCTTAATATCGTGCGCGTTTGGTGATCTTATTCCTTTTTTTAAAAAAACTTTCTCTTTATGCTTTGCTTTTAATTTGCTATTGTGTATATGTTCTAGGTTGTTTTTTTCTGTTGGACACGAAAATGTTTGAAAGAATAGCTAAAGGGGGAGTTGTTACCTCCTAATTAGTTTAGGGTCAAACATTGCCTTTTTATTTTTTTGGATGAATATTTATCTTTGGCCCATTGTTTCTACCTTAAGTAAGCATTCATTTGCAAAATGGAGAGATGTGAAGTATTGAAAGTGTGTGACTGTGTAAAACCAAAATGTCCACTTCCACGTGTTTGATTGCACTTGTAGTAGACACAATATAAATACAATTATTAATTAGTATCTAAGGAGTGTCAATGGTGTGTCTGACCTGAGTCTATCTTTTCTATTGTCTATTTTAATCGTATTTGTGTTCCAAAAATAAGAAATCGAGGTAAAAGTTTTGTTATCTTTCAACATCTATGCAATTATTTTCCCTTGACAGATAAAGTGTTAGAATGTATATCTTTTTTTTACTGATACAATTAATTTTAACTCTATGACAGAAAAGGGAAAGGGGATTTACAGTTCTGTGATATTTGATTATCAATACTTGTTCTAATCGATGAAGAATGTGTGGTGATGATTCTATTCTCCCTTATTTTTCTCGATAGCTATTATCTGTTGATTTTTTAAATAGGGTAGAATCTTTAATAGACCTAGCTGATCAGTACGAGTCTGCCCTTTGTTTTTTACGCCATATTAGAATTTCACTCGAACACTAAACCTTTTCTCTTTTATTTTAATTTTATTTCTGGTTTTGCAATGATGTATTGTGTTGAATGTGTTGTCTCCACTTTGCATTTTCTTTCTATATGTGATCCTTAATATCGTGTGCATTTGGTGATCTTATTCATTTAAAAAAAAATCAACTTCCTCTGTATGCTTTGCTTTTAATTGGCATTGTTGTACATGTTCGATGTTGTTTTTTGCTGTTGGACAAGAAAGTGTTTGAAAGAATAGCTAAAGGGAGAATTGTTACCTCCTAATCAGTTTAGGGGCCAACATTGCCTTTTTTACTTTTTTAAAGAATATCTATCTTCGGCCCATTGTTTCTATCTTAAGTAAGCATTCATTTGCAAAATGGAAAGATGTGAAGTATTAGATTACC
Source organism: Lycium barbarum (assembly GCF_019175385.1). Lineage (NCBI taxonomy): Eukaryota > Viridiplantae > Streptophyta > Magnoliopsida > Solanales > Solanaceae > Lycium > Lycium barbarum. The sequence continues at coordinate 19,026,197 of NC_083346.1, read as the reverse complement.
CGAATTTTGCATGAAAGTGTTTGATTGTGTAAAACCAAAATGTCCACTTCCACGTGTTTGATTGAACTTGTAGTAGACACAATATAAATACAATTATTAATTAGTATCTAAGGAGTGTCAATGGTGTGTCTGACGTGAGTCCATCTTTTCTCTATTGTCGGTTTTAATAGTATTTGTGCTCCACCGAGAAGAGATCGAGGTAAAAGTTTCGTTATCCTTCAACATCTATGCGGTTGTTTTCCTTCCCTGATAGAGTGTTTGAATGTATATCCTTTTTTTACTGATACCATCAATTTCGACTCATTGACAGAAAAGGGAAAGGGGGTTTACAGTTTTGTGAATTTTGATTATCAGTACTTGTTCTAATCAATAGGTGAGATAATCGATGAAGAATGTGTCGTGATGATTCTGTTCTCCCTTCTTTTTCTCGATATCCGTGATGTATTGCATTTTTAAATAGGGTAGAATCTTTTATAGACCTAGTTGATCAGTACAAGTCTTCCCTTTCTTTTTACGCCATTTTGGAATTTCAGTTAACCAATAAACCTTTTCTCTTTTATTTTAATTTTATTTCTGGTGTTGCAAAGATCTGTTGTGTTGAATGTGTTGTCTCCACTTTGCATTTTCTTTCTATATGTGATCCTTAATATCCTGCGTGTTTGGTGATCTTATTCGTTTTTTTTTTAAACAATTCAACTTCCACTATGCTTTGCTTTTAATTGGCATTGGTGTATATGCACTATGTTGTTTTTTGCTGTTGGACAGGAAAATGTTTTAAAGAATAACTAAAGGGGAAATTGTTACCTCCTACTTAGCTTAGGGGCCCACATTGACTTTTTACTTTTTGGATGAACATCTATCTTCCGCCCATTGTTTCTACCTGAAGTAAGCATTCATTTGCCAAATGGAGAGATGTGAAGTATTAGATTACCAGAATTTTGCCCGAAATAGCGTAACTGTGGAAAACCAAAATGTCCACTTCCACGTGTTTTGTTGCACATGTAGTAGACACAATATAAAGACAATTACTGCTTAGTATCTAAGGAGTCTCAATGGTGTGTCTGACCTGAGTCCATTTTTTCTCTATTGTCGATTTTAATAGTATTTGCGTTTGATAAAGAAGAGATTGAGGTAAAAGTTTTGTTATCCTAAAAAAACTACGCCATTTTTTTCTTTCTCTAATAACGTGTTATAATGTATATCTTTTTTTTTTTACTGATACAGTCAATTTTAAACCTTTGACAGAAAAGGGATAGGGGATTTACAGTTCTGAGCCTTTTGATTATTAGTAGTTGTTCTAATTGATGGGTGAGATAATAGATGAAGAATGTGTGTGATGGTTCAAGAACTCATTCTTTTTTCTCGATAGCTATAATCTGTTGATTTTTTAAATAGGGTAGAATCTTTAATAGACCTAGCTGATCAGTAAGAGTCTGCCCTTTGTTTTTTACGCCATTTTAGAATTTCACTTGAACACTAAACCTTTTCTCTTTTATTTTAATTTTATTTTTGGTTTGCAAAGATCTATTGTGTTGAATGTGTTGTCTCCACTTTGCATTTTCTTTCTATATGTGATCCTTAATATCGTGCACGTTTGGTGATTTGATGCATTTTAAAAAAAAAAAATCAACTTCCTCTGTATGCCTTGTTTTTAATTGGCATTGTTGTAGTTCTATGTTGTTTTTTGTTGTTGGACAGGAAAATGTTTGAAAGAATAGCTAAAGGGGGAATTGTTACCTCCTACTTAGTTTAGGGGCCAACATTGCCTTTTTACTTTTTGGATGAATATCTATCTTCCGCCCATTGTTTCTACCTAAAGTAAGCATTCATTTGCCAAATGGAGAGATATGAAGTATTAGATTACCCGAATTTTGCCCGAAAGGGTGTGACTGTGGAAAACCAAAATGTCCATTTCCACGTGTTTTGTCGCATTTGTAGTAGACACAATATAAAGACAATTTTTGCTTAGTATCTAAGGAGTCTCAATGGTGTGTCTGACCTGAGTACATCTTTTCTCTATTGTCGATTTTAATAGTATTTACGTTCGATAGAGAAGAGGTCAGGGTAAAAGTTTCGTTATCCTAAAACATCGACGCAATTTGTTTCCTTCCCTGATAACGCGTTATAATGTATATCTTGTTTTTTACTGATACATTTAATTTTAACTCTTTAACAGAAAAGGGATAGAGGATTAACAGTTCTGAGCCTTTTGATTATCAGTACTTGTTCTAATTGATGGGTGAGATAATCGATGAAGAATGTGTGGTGATGATTCTATACTGATTCTTTTTTCTCGATAGCTATCATCTGTTGATTTTTTAAATACTAGGGTAGAATATTTAATAGGCCTAGCAGATCAGTACGAGTCTGCCCTTTGTTTTTAGGCCATTTTAGAATTTTACTTGAACACTAAACCTTTTCTCTTTTATTTTAATTTAATTTTTGGTTTGCAAAGATCTATTGTGTTGAATGTGTTGTCTCCACTTTGCATTTTCTTTCTATATGTGATCCTTAATATCGTGCACGTTTGGTGATTTGATGCATTTTAAAAAACAAATCAACTTCCTCTGTATGCCTTGCTTTTTAATTGGCATTGTTGTACATGTTCTATGTTGTTTTTTGTTGTTGGACAGAAAAATGTTTGAAAGAATAGCTAAAGGGGAATTGTTACCTCCTACTTAGTTTAGGGGCCAACATTGCCTTTTTACTTTTTGGATGAATATCTATCTTCCGCCCATTGTTTCTACCTGAAGTAAGCATTCATTTGCCAAATGGAGAGATATGAAGTATTAGATTACCCGAATTTTGCCCGAAAGGGTGTGACTGTGGAAAACCAAAATGTCCATTTCCACGTGTTTTGTTGCACTTGTAGTAGACACAATATAAAGACAATTTTTGCTTAGTATCTAAGGAGTCTCAATGGTGTGTCTGGCCTGAGTACATCTTTTCTCTATTGTCGATTTTAATAGTATTTGCGTTCGATAGAGAAGAGATCTGGGTAAAAGTTTTGTTATCCTAAAACATCGACGCAATTTTTTTCCTTCCCTGATAACATGTTATAATGTATATCTTATTTTTTACTGATACATTCAATTTTAACTCTTTGACAGAAATGGGATAGAGGATTTACAGTTTTGAGCCTTTTGATTATTAGTACTTGTTCTAATTGATGGGTGAGATAATCGATGAAGAATGTGTGGTGATGATTCTATACTGATTCTTTTTTCTAGATAGCTATCATCTGTTGATTTTTTAAATAATAGGGTAGAATCTTTAATAGGCCTAGCAGACCAGTACGAGTCTGCCCTTTATTTTTTAGGCCATTTTAGAATTTTACTTGAACACTAAACCTTTTCTCTTTTATTTTAATTTTATTTTTGGTTTGCAAAGATCTATTGTGTTGAATGTGTTGTCTCCACTTTGCATTTTCTTTCTATATGTGATCCTTAATATCGTGCACGTTTGGTGATTTTATGCATTTTAAAAAAAAAAAATCAACTTCCTCTGTATGCCTTGCTTTTAATTGGCATTGTTGTACATGTTCTATGTTGTTTTTTGCTGTTGGACAGGAAAATGTTTGAAAGAATAGCTAAAGGCGGAATTGTTACCTCCTACTTAGTTTAGGGGCCAACATTGCCTTTTTACTTTTTGGATGAATATCTATCTCCCGCCCATTGTTTCTACCTGAAGTAAGCATTCATTTGCCAAATGGAGAGATATGAAGTATTAGATTACCCGAATTTTGCCCGAAAGGGTGTGACTGTGGAAAACCAAAATGTCCATTTCCACGTGTTTTGTTGCACTTGTAGTAGACACAATATAAAGGCAATTTTATCTTAGTATCTAAGGAGTCTCAATGGTGTGTCTGACCTGAGTACATCTTTTCTCTATTGTCGATTTTAATAGTATTTGCGTTCGATAGAGAAGAGATCTGGGTAAAAGTTTCGTTATCCTAAAACATCGACGCAATTTTTTTCCTTCCCTGATAACGTGTTATAATGTATATCTTGTGTTTTACTGATACATTCAATTTTAACTCTTTGACAGAAAAGGGATAGAGGATTTACAGTTCTGAGCCTTTTGATTATCAGTACTTGTTCTAATTGGTGGGTGAGATAATCGATGAAGAATGTGTGGTGATGATTTTATACTGATTCATTTTTCTCGATAGCTATCATCTGTTGATTTTTTAAATAATAGGGTAGAATCTTTAATAGGCCTAGCAAATCAGTACGAGTCTGCCCTTTGTTTTTTACGCCATTTTAGAATTTTACTTGAACACTAAACCTTTTCTCATTTATTTTAATTTTATTTCTGTTTTTGCTAAGATCTATTGTGTTGAATGTGTTGTCTCCACTTTGCATTTTCTTTTTATATGTGATCCTTAATATCGTGCGCGTTTGGTGAACTTATTCATTTAAAAAAAAATCAACTTCCTCTATATGCTTTGCTTTTAATAGGCATTGTTGTACATGTTCTATGTTGATTATTGCTATTGGACAGGAAAATGTTTGAAAGAATAGCTAAAGGGGGAATTGTTACCTCCTAATTAGTTTAGGGGCCAACATTGCCTTTTTACTTTTATGACGAATATCTATATTCCGCCCATTGTTTCTACCTTAAGTAAGCATTCATTTGAAAAATGGAGAGATGTGAAGTATTAGATTACCCGAATTTTGCACGAAAGTGTGTGACTGTGTAAAACGAAAATGTGCACTTCCGCGTGTTTGATTGCACTTGTAGTAGACACAATATAAATGGTGTGTCTGAGCTGAGTCTAGCTTTTCTCTATTATCTAAGGAGTATCAATGGTGTGTCTGACCTGAGTCTAGCTTTTCTCTATTGTCGATTTTAATAGTATGTTTGATCCACGGAGAAGAGATCGAGGTAAAATTTTCGTTATCCTTCAACATCTATGCGGTTGTTTTCCTTCCCTGATAAATTTTGTCCCGCCTTTCCTCCAAAATATCTATTTAAGCTTCTAATATTTTGGCAACTTAAGAAATAATTATTTATATTTTACTATAATTATTAGCTTTTTATTAATACCGACATTTCATTATTCTATTACACTCACTAGCTGTTATTATTTTTATTACTACTACGACTATTATCCTCACTATTATTATTATTATTATTTTATTATTATTTTATTATTATTATTATTTATTGTTTTGTTATTATTATTATTACTAGTATTACTATAATTCGAATTATAATCGTTTGTAACATTTTATTTACCGTCTTATGCACACCTATCGCATTTATTGTTGCGCAATTAAATAATAGCGTTTATTTATTGTTGTACTTTAAAAAATATTATCGCACGACTATTACGATGTCATATAATTTTATTTTTATCCGGGCTCTAATAAATACATACTTTTATATTAGGTAATATTTTAGCACACGTTAGTAAATAGTTAATTAAAATAGGTCCCTCATTTAAATTTAGAAGCCCGAATAACTTCTTTCATCCAGCCAAATTTTGGGCCCATCCGTCCCAATTAACCCACAAACCTTTTCGGACCAGCCTATCATCACTAAAATAATACCCAACCCAAAACAATATTCAACTCAGCCCATTGTAATTAACCCATTATCTTCATCCGACCCAGTCCATTAAACCCGGTGACCCGACCCGACCCGTGCGTTTCAAATAATGAAACCACTAGGGTTTCCTTTTCATCTCACCCGCCGCACTTCCCCTTCTCTCTCTTCTCTCTCTCTCTCCTCACCCGCCCATTCTCTCTCTGACGATTACAGTAAAATCGCAGGCATCTTTCATTCTTCCAGGCCGTGCATGGCCATTTTGGGGAAAGAAAATTAATGTTCGTCCTTTCCCCGTCAGTTTTTCAACCGTTGAAGAGGGTAAAACTTTGTTTTCTTCCTCTTTCTCTTCTGCTTGCATCTGAAAATCTTAATGAGTTTTGTTTGTTCATGAACCCAAATCGTTTTTTATGAGTTCCTTTTTTTTTCGGGTATGAAGGTTTTAATGGTTTTCTTGTCCACTTCTTCCTTTTCTGATCAAGGTCTGAGGTATCGACAAAATCCAAGGTCTGTATCAGGAAGTGGGGCGTCGTTGACTGAAAAAACCCCGCCCAAAATTTCAAATCCCAGCAAAACCCTAATTGATCCCTATAAATAATCCTTTCTTGAGTTATTTAGGGATAAGTTCTTTAGCCGCCCAATTTCCCCTAGAAAATTAGTTTTCTTTTTAGCTGTCACAATATTTCTGGATATCGACCAAAACAAATATACTAAATCAATCTCGTTTTCTTTTGCTCCTGGTATTACCTCGAATCTGAGTGTATGTGAGCTTGGAAGTCGTAGTGTTCGAGTGTGTATCGAAAGCCCCGCACCCACTTCGCTGCATCCGAAGAAGGTAATTCTCCTTTCCTTTTAGTTTTCTTTTCTTTTCTTTTGCATTTTAGGTTTATTTGTTCTGTGTTGAATCATATTCGTGTTCAGTTTTGATTTAGTTAAAAGGAATAAAGATTATGTGAACTAATTCAACTAGTAATTTAATTAATGATTATGTGAACTAATTTAATAGTTGTGATTAGTTTGTTGTGCTAAGTAAGTTCCACTGTTGCATTCATTGGGAACTATACCATGTTTAGCCTGTTTAGATAAACATGCATTAGGAGCTATTTTGGTCTAGACTGTTTATGCTAAGTGTGTATTATATATTGGTTTTGCTCTAGTTAATCATGATTTATAGGTTGTCTTGTTAGAATTGATTAATTAGGAAGATTTAGATGTTGTTTGATCAAGTGAGCTAATAAGGGTTTCAATGTGTTAGTATTAAGTGTTCAGGCTGTTTGGCATAATATCATGACTTTTTAAAGTTGATCATGTCATAGTTGTTGTGCTGTTGTTATTTCCTTTTAGATGGGAGTTGATGTCATACTGTGTACTAAAGAATCTGTTTAGCCTTTGCTTGTTATCTAAATGGGAGCTTAGACGGTCCTGGAGTAAAGCTTGGAGTTATTTTGATCTATGGTGTCTAAATAATGAACTGATTTTCTCAATGATAGATAGTTTGAACCAAAAAATGTTTTTCTTTACCTCAAAATGTGTTGCTGACCTCCGGATGAGACCTATGTGTTTACTAGACATAAAACTGCATTTTCTGAGATTGCAATATCATGTAATTTGAGTAATTAAAATGACCAAGACTTTGCATGCTCCTTAAATAACTCTATCTAAACTGTATGGCCTGTGCTATTGACTTGCTGATTGTGGCAGTGTCTAAATATCTCAGAATATGTTCCTTTAAAATGGGTAAGGGTATTTAAATTTAGTTCTGCCCCTTTTAAAACTATTTTGCACTCTATTGAAATTAGTTAATGAATGCTTGAAGTTCTATTATGTGATTGAAATATGAAGACTTCCCCCCTGTTAGTGTGTGAACTCTGAAATTTTATTCCTCCTTAAGCAAATATGGCTAAGACACTTTCATATCTCCCCTTAGGATTAGGCTTGAAAGACTTAAGAACTTGTCCTATACATGTCTACTTAGATTTGGTCAGTTCTATTTGAAGTCAGCTGATTCTGGTTTGCCTCACTTGTGTCATGCTGCACCTCTCCCCTTTCTTCTTAGTATGTTCTGCTGTTTCCAGGCATCTGGTATATGCCAAGTTGAATATGAATCTAGTATGTATATCGGGTTGATATTTGCTGAATGTTGTGTCCCCCTTTTTGGAGTGCCTTTTGTATGTCTTGAAATGATGTCCTAAGTATGTCAACAAGTTGAAATCTGCTGCTGTTTGAGTATTCTGTGTCATCACAGATAGGGTACTACTAAATAGTTTCTTAAGTCTAAAATATAGGTTTGGTTGGGATCAGTATATTTAGTTGTAATGGTGGTCTCTTTGCTTCGTTTTACTCAGCTTATTGTAGTGTCTGGTCCTGCTGTCCCCTGTTTGGTTTCTTCATGGCTGGTTGTTATATCCAAATCCTTTTCTTTGTTAACTAAGTTTAGCATGTTTAGTGTGGATGCTTGGTATCTCTGTTTTTCCCTGTTTAAAATTCCCATGACTAGGCAGTGTCTAATTCTCCTCATTTCGGGTATGCCATAAGATGTAAGACCCTTAGTTAGTTTGCTTAATTTGTGCCAACTGATTCGGAGATAAATCTCAGTTCTGTAAGCATATTATGTTTCTCGAATCTGTTAATTTTTTACATTATAAGTATACCAATGTTGAGTATGTATATGAGTGTATGTTACAAGTAAGTCGTAGTTGGCACATTGATAGAGAAGTTAGTTGGTCATTATGGATTAAGCTTGAACCCTCCCCGGTGTTAGCCATGCCTGGAATTCATGAAATCCCTTGGAACTTGTGCAACATCGGGAAGACTGGGGCAAAAGCTTTCCGATATTAACCTTCTATACATCCTTATGAGTGTGTATACATGAGGTATACTTAAATATACACAGTATATACATAGTCCACTGGTCTGTTTTGAATTTACATTATACATGTTTAGCCTTATTTATTGGTTACGTACTAATCCTTTTCTTTCGGTTTTATGCATGACCATCGCATACGAGTCCAAGGGACTCGTCTTCTTCCGCATTCGGTGTTGGGCTAAAGCCCAACGAAACGTTCTTCTCGTGTCCAACCCCATCCGCAGCATATATACAAAAAAAAAGTAGAGATTTTGGGCCAAAGCCCAACGGCAGAAACAGAATTTCAACAATGGCCCAAATGGGCCAGATCCATTTGCTAGCATTTATTCCTTCTATTTCTTATTTCCGTTATGCATGACTAACACTTTATTTTTAGTTTAGATGAATCCTAATGAATTAGTGGGGTTAGTTTTAGTGTAATGGGTAGTTAATTTAAGGGAAAAACCCGCAATTAATTCCGTAGGTTTCATTTTTTTTTATGTTAAGTTATTCATAGTATCTATAATATTTATTTTTAGAACAATTGATTTTCAAATAGCGTGAACACATATTTTGAGTTAAGGGAATCATATTTTTATTCTTACTATCTTAACAAATTTTAAACGTAGTGGATATGCCAATATGAACTCAAGTATATGTTATAAACAATTTTTTAAGAGTTACCCAATTATGCATATTTTTAGCCGAGTATAGTTAATACCAAAATAAATAAAAGGAGAAAGAAAACTCATGCCTTTTTTTTAGAATAAATCTAGATTTTTTTACATAGCCATATTCATATAACATAATTTTATCCAAGACTCAAATTTGCTAAATCTTCTTTTAAAAACTATTATGCAATTCCTTATTTAAAATCCACGCAAGTTGTGTCAGAATTATTTTTTTTTAAATGAAAAATGGTATTAAGATATATGATTTATAAAAAATGATTTTTGGCCTTTGAAAATAATTATTTCCCTATGCAAGTTTAGAAACGCCTTATATTGATTATTTGCAAGGTTTCTCTATTTTAATTACGTATATGCATTCTATGAGACATCTTTTTCTTAAAATTACTTATAAAATATTATCTATTATATTTTTTATATTAACCTGAGTTTGGTCGGTAACCATAATTAATGGATTCTAAAGGATGCCTAACCCTTTCCATTTAGGATAATCAAGAACCCTTACCTAGAATCAAATTAGTTAACCAGATCATTAACGGAGGTTTAGTTTAACTTTGCCTTAGTTAATATTTAGGTGTCCTAATTCACCAATAAACTAATTAGGTGGCGACTCCTTAAAATAAACAAAATAGGAATCACCAATATGTTGTACTCTACTTTGACCCGGTTTAAATGGGGTATAACAGCTTGGCGACTCCGCTGGGGATTTTAGGTTCTTAACCATCACAACTTAGGTTAATAATTAATTGGATGTTTTGGGTGTTTTCTTTATTTTGCCTTATATTTGCTTTTGTTGTTTTTCTTTTGTGCTTTTAAGTGATTGTTTGTTATGTGAAATTTTTCTATGACTGCTTTCCTTAAACTGACATTCCGTTCATATCTCCTCCATTTCTGGAAAACTCACATTATCACACGTACACGCGTGGTGTGTTTTGCGCACCCGCAAATTTTTTCAAAAAATCCCAAAATTTAGGAGAGTTGGCATATGTGCGGGGTGTCCGAATTTCCGGTGACCGCGTAGCCTTCTCACTCAAGTAGTCCGCTCGGGAACCTTGTGTCTAGTAAGCCAAATCTTAGAAAACTTAGGATAGAGCTATGCCACCGATTCTATTAGGTCATGCATGCATAAACTTTAGGTGGGTCGGTCCTAGGTATCGACTCCACAATTAGGAAACCTACCAAATTGTCGACGGGTTTTCATAACCCAACGACCAATAAGCATATTATGTGTAACGTGATAGTGATAGAAAGATCCAAGCCTAATCATGACACGTCGCGTTTGGAAAATCATTTCTTTTTCTTTTTTGTAGGATGAATTTTGTCCCGCAGATCCCCAAAATTAAGATGGTCAGTGGCGTCCCGAGCAAGCTGAGGGTATGGTGGGAAGATTTAAACCTGGGTAGTAGACTGGCGGTCACAAGGATGTTGAAGTTCCTCCCTTCGCTGTTTCAAATCACTCCGGACAAGCATATAGTTAGAGCTTTACTCCAATTTTGGGACCCCAACCGAGTGGTTTTCAAATTTAAGGATTTTGAGCTCACACCCACGTTGGAAGAGATAAGCTATTTCACGAACTTAAAATACCAAGGGAAGGGTCAGATTATCCCGCACAGTCAATCGGGAAAGAAATTTCTCCGCTATTTGGTGTTGAAAAATACTAAGGAACTCCGATGCTTCGAGAATAACTGGGTATCGTTGGATTATCTATATGAAAGGTATGGTCGTCAGGACGGGTACAAGTTGTTCAAGAAAGAATTTTCATGCATTCCCGCTCATTGGCAAGCTAGACAACCCATTGTATGCGCTGTCGCCTTACTTGGGATTTTGGTATTCCCACGTGAATACGGAAAGATCAGCACTTGCATATGTTCTGTGGCTCGAGCACTCTTTGAAGGGGTTGATGGCGTGCAACTTACTTTGGTTCCCATGATTTTGGCAGAAATATTCCGGGCTTTCGGAAAGTGCAAACGGGGGGAAATAAGTTTCTTTGAGGGTTGCAATCTTCTCCTCCAGATGTGGGCAATGGAGCATTTTTATCAACGCTCGAATATGGAAGATATATGCTTTAGTGAGTCAAACAAAATTGGTAGTTTTTATGAAAGGACGAAACCGTTCGTATCTCCAGTTGGCACTCACGATTGGTATGAGTTCTCTGCTTCCCGAACTGGTGATCAAATCCAGTGGAAGTATCCTTTGCTACCACGTTCCACAACTTACATAAGAGGAAGGAAGCTTTACTACATTGAGCTTATTGGGTTGAAAGGCCTCCAGCCATACGTCCCGGTACGCGTTCTTCGACAGTTCGGTATAGATCAAGTAATCCCTCTCCAAGCTGATATGAGCGGTTTTGAAATCCTTTTTGGGCCGTACTTCAGAGTTCCTAGAGTTGGCCTAATTCTCGATGAATGGGTTAACATTGATCCAATAAGCATTGGGGCTGGACCGGCAGGAGGTGTTCCAGAATATCATACATGGCTGCAAGAAGATTATGGTAACATAGAGCCTAGCCCAGCAGGTGAATCAGGTTTCGAAGACAAAGTGAAGAAAATTTGGATAAAACATACTCGCTTGGGGGCCATGGTTGTCACTCCCGAGATGTGGGCTCAAATGGCGAATATAATGCAGTATTTGGGGAATACGGGAGCAGGGTCTAGCAATGATGGAGCATCATCTTCAGCTCAGTTGCCGGCATGATCAAATGCAAAATTTTAGGCCACGTTTTAGGATTGTCTTTATATTATGTTTGATGTATTCTGGTTTATTTAGTGTACTCACTTGTATTTTATTCAATGAAATTTGGCCTCTTTATTTCCAAACTCAAGTGTCTCAATTAAATGGCTTGGATCACTTTATCATAATCCCGAATATTTAGCGTTAGGCTTACCTCTGGCACAAAAGAGGTCCCTTGCATAATAGGTCGCACTGTGTTTGCTATATTTCCCCTTTTATATGTGATTTGTTTACTATGCAATATATGTTTCTTTCAACGTTGTTTTCCCAATGTTCTCATTATTTTAAGCAGCAATCATTCGCACTATACTAACGCAGTTTTCTTCATTTTTTGAAGGTTTTATTTTATTTTGATTATTTCCCCCAAAGATTGATTCGTGTTGACTGCGAACTGGCAGACCACCCGTACTTCACAAGATCAAAAGCACGAGCATCTAACGATATGAATGATTTAGGGGGCATCCGAACAGAATGGCTTGGGACTTGTCCCCATTCCAAGAGACGAACCTGAGGCTTCGGGATGAGGAAATGATGAACTTATCGCCCAATTGGTGCAGCAAATAGCCAACATGCAAAGTGAAATTGAGCGACTGCGAAATCTTACCAACCTCTCCATTACCCTCAACACGCCTCACCATGAACAAAGAACAAGTGCGACAATCCCGCCTTCATTTTCGCTTGTTGACTCGCCTGCCCCTCAGCCCTTTCCCTCAAACCCTCCACTTCACACAGTCAATCCATGCACTACCAATTCACCCCCCGTCCCATAACAAACTAGCTTGCAACAAACCATCTCACAACAATAAAATCCACAACAAGCCATTCCACCACCGATCAACTCACAACAAATCATCCCGCAACAAACCAATATACGACAAACCATCCCGCAACAAGCCAACCCCCAACAAATTAACTTCCAGCAAACCAAGGATCTGTGTATTCATCCTGACATCGAGTTGCCCGCTGGATATAAGGTGCCGAAGTTTGATATGTTTGATGGAAAAGGAAATCCTCGGGCTCACCTGAGGTCGTACTGTGATAAGCTTGTTGGAGTGGGAAAAGATCAAGCCATCAGGATGAAGCTGTTTATATGGAGTTTGACGGGAGAAGCACTCGATTGATACACATGCCAAGACCCGTAGAAATGGCATAATTGGGGAGAGATTGCACAAGAATTCATGGATAGGTTCAGGTTCAACACTGAGACTGTCCCAGACCGATTCTACTTGATGAAGTTAGAAAGGAAGTCGACAGAAACTTTTAGAGGATATGCTATGCGCTGGAGAGCGGAAGCCACAAAAGTCCAACCCCCAATGGCGGAGAGTGAGATGACAACGCTTTTTGTACAGTCTTTAAAAGATGCCACATACTATGAAAGACTGTTAAGTGTCATCGGACAAAAGTTTTCTGAAGTCATTAGAATGGGAGATTTCATAGAAGAAGGAATCAAGACAGGAAGAGTCACAACTCTTGCAGCCTTGCAAGCAACAAGTAAGGCAATTCAATCAGATTCAGCTAAGAAGAAGAGGGACGGAGTGTCCGCGGTCATGACCATCCAGGAACGAAGACCAAATCAGATGTTAACCTACCAATACCCTTCATCCCAGCCTTCATATTATAGCCAATACACCCAAACCCCTCAGCCTTATTACCAACCTCCACCCACTCCCCATCCTGTTTACCATACCCAACCAGCTTATTACTCACCTCGAACACCTGCCCATCAAAGCCCATCACAATACCAGCCAACCTACTCACCTCAACCCTAATACCAATCACCAAACCGTCCACAAAATGCACCCAGACCTCGCCCAAACTTCGAAAGAAATCCAACCAAAACCTACACACCATTAGCCGAGCACTTAGCCCAATTGTATGAAAGATTGAAAGCCGCAGGATACTACAACCAATTCAGGGAAGAGTTCCTAATCCCCTTCTTGGATGGTATGATGGGACTAAACGTTGCGCGTATCACCCAGGAGTTACTGGACATGATACTGAAAATTGCCTTACTCTCAAGAACAAAATCGAAGCATTAATCAAAGAAGGGGTCATCCAGCTCAAAGGAGCTCCCCCAAATATAAACAACAATCCGCTGCCCAATCTTGGTGATGTAAATGTGAACATGATTACCATTGATGAGGACTGTGATTTGGAAGGGACAATTGTGAAAGTCAAAAGAGAGGAAAAGGTTGAATCATCAGCCTTTGTTGCTCTAGTGATCACGGTCCAAATGAGGGCCCCATTTGAAGTGGAAGTGCTCACTCCAAGGCCTGGAATCACGGCCTTAGTTGCTCAAGCACCTTCTTTCAGCACCAATGCAATTCGTTGGAATTATCAGTCTGAGGAAAGGAGCAAAGTAAGAGGAAAATCGGTTGTAGAAACTGTTACTGCTGGAATGACTAGATCTGGGCGGTGTTATGCCCCCGAGGAGGTAGCACGAGGAGCGCCGAGCAAAGAAAATGTCCAAAAGAAGGCTGTGACTGAGGCTGAAGTTGAAGAATTATGGAGAAAAATGCCAACTAAAGAATATTCTGTTGTAGAACAACTAAAGAAAACACCAGCCCAGATTTCTTTATTGGCATTGTTGATGAGTTCTGAAGCTCATAGGAACGCTTTAGCAAAGGTGCTGAGTGAAGCTTATGTTCCGGCTGAGACTTCCAGCGAGAAATTTTCAGCCATGCTGAGAGAAGTCCTTGAGGCCCACAATGTTTCTTTTCATAATGATGAATTGCCACCTGAAGGTTTGGGGCACAACAAAGCACTAAACATCACAGTCAAATACAGGGACACATTTTTTTTCAAGGTGTTGATTGATGGGGGTTCAGCTGTGAACATATGTCCTGTCACTACTCTCCGAGCCTTAGGAATTGATGTTGGGAAACTTCGCGACAGCCAGGTGAGAGTCAAAGGTTTTGATGGAGCCCAAAGAGGTGTTGTGGGAGAGATTTACTTAGCCTTGGAAATCGGACCTGTGGAGTTTACGGTGGAATTCCAAGTAATGGATATATCCACTAGCTACAATCTGCTGATAGGGAGGCCATGGATCCACATGGCTGGTGCAGTCCCCTCTACCCTGCATCAAAGTCTAAAATTTGTCTGGAACCAACAAGAAATTATGATCCATGGAGAAGGCAGCAATTCGATCTATCCCGAAAGCTCAATTCCTGTTATTGAAAGTGGAGAAAGGCTGGATGGATTTGTCTTCCATGTCAAGGAAACCATGTGTGTTACTCAAGCTGAAAGGGTAAAATTGCCACGTGTGATCATGATGGTGTTGGGAGATGTTGAAGAATGGTTTCCATCCCGGTTGAGGTCTCAGAGCGAATTTGGATGGAATAGTGGAACCGATTCAGTTACCCGGGCAAAAGGACACTTTTGGTCTTGGATATGAACCTACCCTTGAAGAAATTTCACTGGCTAGTCTCAAAAGGAGAAGTGATATTCCCTTGCCAAAGCCTGTTCCTCTCCTGAATCAGTCATTTTTCAAGGCATCCGTCATCCAAACATTAGAGGAAGCAGCTGAAGACAATCTCGTGGAAGGACTCAAGAATTTATTCATTGCCGAGGAGGAAGCTGAATGCAACGTGGTTCTGGATGAATGCTCTGAAACCCCAACAATCTGGGATGCTGAGCCTGGAGATATTTTGAAAAATTGGACTTGTACCCCGCCCTCGGTTCTCTGGGAGTCTTGGTAGACAATTTGTATTAAGTATTTGATGAAACAACACGATTCAAAACTGAGGCTTGAATCGTGATTACGCTTTTGTTGTTTTGCCTCCAAACTTTTGAAAGCTCAAATACCAAATTCAAGCTATGCTTTTATTTAATTATTTTTTCTTTTATTTTTTAGCAATCAAATTAATAAATCTGCCGATACTGTGAATGTGACACGTAATGAAACAAGTGAGCCCATAGTAAATGCCGAACAAGACTCTAAAGAATATGAAGAGGACATGCAACCTAAATAGTTAACTAAGGATTTTGAACATTTTGAGAATAATCCGAAACCAAATTTGGATGAAACAGAAACTAAAAATTTGGGAGATTCAGAAACCGTGAAGGAAACAAGAATTAGCGTCCATTTAACCCCGTCACAAAGGGAAGAATTGATCAACCTGTTGAGATAATATATAGACGTGTTCGCACGGTCTTATGATGACATGCCGGGTCTAAGCACAGACATTGTTTCGCATAAGCTGCCTATTGATCCCTCTTGCCCTCCGATAAAGCAAAAGAAGAGAAACATTAAACCTGATTTGAGTTTAAAAATCAAGGAGGAAGTCTCTAAGCAATTTGATGCAAAGGTCATTCGAGCTGCAAAATACCCCACCTGGCTAGCCAATATCGTGCCTGTGCCAAAGAAGGATGGCAAAGTCAGGGTGTGCGTGGATTATCGAGATCTCAACAGGGCTAGTCCGAAAGATGACTTTCCCCTCCCGAATATTCACATACTTATTGATAACTGTGCGAAGCATGAGTTGCAGTCATTCATTGATTGCTACGCAGGATATCACCATATTCTGATGGATGAAGAAGATGTCGAGAAAACGGTATTCATCACACCTTGGGGAGTATACTACTATCGAGTGATGCCTTTTGGACTCAAGAACGCAGGCGCCACCTATATGAGAGCCATGACTACCATTTTTCATGACATGATCCACAAGGAGATTGAAGTATATGTGGATGATATCATCATCAAGTCACGGAAGAGTTCAGATCACCTAACGGATTTGAAAAAGTTCTTTGACAGGTTGAGGCGATACAATTTGAAGTTAAATCCCGCAAAGTGTGCATTTGGTGTTCCTGCTGGGAAGCTGTTGGGTTTTATTGTGAGCAGGAGGGGTATAAAATTGGATCCTTCGAAGATAAAGGCTATTCAAGAATTGCCTGCCCCAAAGAGTCGAAAGGACGTGATGAGTTTCCTCGGTCGCCTCAACTACATTAGTCGGTTCATAGCACAATGACGGTGATATGCTAGCCAATAATCAAGTTGTTGAGGAAAGATGCTGCTACCAAATGGACAGAAGATTGCCAAAAAGCTTTCGATAGAATCAAAGAATATTTGTCTAATCCGCCTGTTTTGGTGCCTCCAGAAGCAGGAAGACCTTTGTTATTATACTTGTCTGTGTCAGCAAATGCATTTGGGTGTGTGTTGGGACAACTTGATGAAACGGGAAAGAAGGAGCAAGAAATATATTACTTGATCAAGAAGTTCACGCATTATGAGGCCCGATATACTTTGTTGGAACGCACCTGTTGTGCCTTGACTTGGGTTGCACAAAAGTTGAGACATTACCTGTCTGCATATACTACCTATCTCATCTCAAGGATGGATTCACTCAAGTATATCTTTCAGAAGCCTATGCATACTGGGAAGTTAGCCAAATGGAAAATTTTGCTAAGTTAGTTTGATATTGTATATGTTACCCAAAAGGCTGTCAAAGGGCAGCGATAGCCGATCATCTTGCTGAAAATCCCATAGATGAAGAATACATGCCCCTTAAGACTTATTTCCCTGATGAAGAAGTGTTGTTTGTCGGAGAAGCTATCGCGGAGGAATATCTAGGGTGGAGAATGTTCTTTGATGGAGCCGTAAATTCCAAAGGAGTTGGCGTTGGAGCAGTCTTAATTTCGGAGTCAGGCTAGCATTATCCAGTTTCAGCAAAGCTCAGGTTTCCGTGCACCAACAATATGGCAGAATATGAAGCTTGTATTCTTGGACTCAGAATGGTCGTTGATATAAGCATACAAGAACTTTGGGTTATAGGTGATTCCGACTTATTGGTTCATCAAGTGCAAGGCGAATGGACCACTAAGAACGTGAAGATACTTCCGTACCTGCATTGCGTGCAAGATCTGTGTAAGAGATTTATCAAGGTGGAATTCAAACATGTTCCAAGGGCTCAAAATGAGTTCGCTGATGCTTTGGCAACCTTGTCCTCTATGATCCAGCACCCAGACAAGAATTACATAGATCCTATCAAGGTGAATGTGCACGATCAGCAGGTTTATTGTTTTTATGTAGACGAAGAACCTGCTGGAGAACCTTGGTACTATGACATTAAGAAGTATCTCAAGGCAGGAGACTATCCAGACGGCATAACCAGTGTTCAGAAGAGAACGCTACGAAGATTAGCAAACCACTTTTTCCTAAATGGAGAAATCCTTTACAGGAGGACTCCAGATTTAGGACTATTAAGGTGTGTTGATGCCAAAGAAGCGGCCAAGTTGATTGAAGAAGTTCATGGCGGTACATGAGGGCCTCACATGAATGGTTTTACTCTGGCTAAGAAAATTCTACGAGCTGGCTATTTCTGGATGACTATGGAATCAGATTGTATTCGTTTTGTGCAAAAGTGCCATCGATGTCAGATTCATGGCGATTTGATTCGAGTCCCGCCAAATGAATTAAATGTGACGATTTATCCGTGGCCTTTCGCAGCTTGGGGTATGGATGTCATTGGTCCTATCGAGCCTGCCGCGTCAAATGGACACAAGTTCATTTTGGTAGCCACAACTACTTCACAAAATGGGTAGAAGCATTTTCACACAAGTCAGTGACGAAGAAGGTGGTGGCAGATTTTGTTCGCAACAACATCATTTGTCGATTCGGAATCCCGGAGTCGATTATAACAGATAATGGAGCTAATATTAACAGTGATCTGATGCGGGAGATTTGCGAAACATTTAAGATTACTCACCGCAATTCCACTCCTTATCGACCTTAGATGAATGGAGCAGTTGAAACAGCCAACAAAAACATCAAGAGAATATTGCGGAAGATGATTGATAATTACAGGCATTGGCACGAAAAATTGCCATTAGCCCTTCTCGGTTATCGCACCACTGTAAGGACTTCAATTGGGGAAATGCCCAATCTTTTGGTCTATGGGACAGAGGCAGTGTTACCCGCAGAGGTAGAGATACCGTCCTTGAGAATTATCCAAGAAGCTGAGTTGAGTGATGCTAAGTGGATACAAAATCAATATGAACAATTGATGCTCATTGATGAAAAGAGGATAAATGCAGTTTGTCATGGGCAACTCTATCAGAACAGAATGGCCAAAGCTTTCAATAAGAAGGTAAGACCGAGACAGTTCAAACCGGGGCAATTGGTATTGAAGCGCATATTCCCATGCCAAGATGAAGCTAAGGGAAAATTTGCACCTAATTGGCAAGGGCCTTACATGGTTCATCGAGTACTGACTGGAGGAGCGTTAATTCTAGCAGAAATGGATGGCGAAGTTTGGCTGGAAGCTATCAACGCAGATGCCGTCAAGAGATACTACGTCTAGGAGCTTTCATTTATTTTGTATGTAATGACTTGTAATGCCTTTCTATGTAATGAAGCTACGTTCCCTCGGCGGGTTATGTAAGAAACCTATATCAGGTTTGGTCTTTTAAGATAGAAATTTCCAAAAATTCATTTGTTTGTAACATGAACTACGCTTGACCTGATTCCCGCGGTGGGATATGTAGGGGGCCTACATGGGCCTCGGTCACATTATTAGAAAATCTCAATTTATTTTGTTTGTAATTTGAACTACGCTTGACCTGATTCCCTTAGTGGGATACGTAGGCAGCCTCTATAAGGCTCGGTCTCGTCATGTTAAAGGTTCGACATCCTCCTGTGCCAGAAACTGGGACAATTTTTAAGGGCATCATCGCAAGCGACATCGAGAGACATGAAAGAGTATATGGTCAACAGAGTCATCAGGCAAAAGGAAGACTTTAGAGAAAGGACGCTCGCTTTGTTTCACAATGTGTCACAGTCCCAATAGAAATTATTTATCACTGTATACATATTTTATGCATACATCTTTCTGAAGTAATATGACTTTTACTCAGATGGTTTTATTAGTTAGCCAGGACTTAGAAATGGGCGGAGGTTACAAGTCCAGACAAAGTTGGAAGCATGAAGCGTCAAGAGCCAAATCTTCAAAGTCAAAGCGAATCAACCCCCCCCCCCCCCCCCCCCAAAACTTACAAATTTTCTTTGGATGCAGATTTCCAAATTGCGGAAGCTGAAATATGTAATGTTACAGCCTTGCAAGGATTGTGCGTCGAGCGATTTGAGCTTTCTTATAACGATTATGCCTCTCAAGTGTCAATAATTCTCGAGATTTGCAATAAATTAATGCTTGAATCTTGCAAATGATTTTTCAAATGTATCGACGCACAAATATTTTCTATTGCTTTCAAATGCCTCGCATAAATTCTTTCAAATACACTGCGCATGCACTATTGCTTTCAAATGCCCGCACTGCACATGCACTATTGTCTTCAAATGCACGGCATATACATTGCATTATTACTTTCAAATGCCCTGAAAACGCACTGCATCAATGCTCTCAGATGCACCGCACATGCATTGCATTATTACTTTCAAATGCCCTACAAACACACTACATCAATGCTCTCAAAAGCACCGCACATGCATTGCATTATTACTTTCAAATGCTTTGCAAACGCACTGCATCAATGCTCGCAAAAGCACAGCACATGCATTGCATTATTACTTTCAAATGCCCTGCAAACGCACTGCATCAATGCTCGTAAAAGCACCGCACATGCATTGCATTATTACTTTCAAATGCCCAGCAAACACACTGCATCAATGCTCGCAAAAGCACCGCACATGCATTGCATTATTACTTTCAAATGCCTTGCAAACGCACTGCATCAATGCTCTCAGACGCACCGCACATGCATTGCATTATTACTTTCAAATGCCCTGCAAACGCACTGCATCAATGCTCTCAAACGCACCGCACATGCATTGCACTATTATTTTCAAATGTCATGCAAACGCACTACATCGATACTCTCAAACGCACCGCACATGCATTGCATTATTACTTTCAAATGCCCTGCAAACACACTGCAACAATGTTCTCAAACGCACCGCACATGCATTGCACTATTACTTTCAAATGCCCTGCAAACGCACTGCATCAATGCTCTCAAATGCACCGCACATACATTTCATCCGCAAATGCTTTCATCCGCTTCGCATAAATGCTTGCAAACGCATATGCACCGCACAATTGCTTTAAATTCACCGCACAAATGCTCTGCACCATGAATCATGTTAGTTTAAAAACCTCATTTTTCATCAACCATTAGGTTTCACAGAAAACCTCATTATGCCGGCTTGGAAAGCCTCATTTCTCATAAACCATTCGGCTTAAATAGCCCATATTCATATTTGGTTTAAGGCCTCATTTTCATTAATCATCCCCAAATGGCATCATTCTCATGAATCATCGGCCTAGAACCTCATTTGCATTAGCCTCATCCAAGGCTATCATTTTATTAAATCATTGCAGCTTTTTCATGGGTTTATTTTACATCGCTTTACTTCCGATATTTATTTTTTACTGACTATTTTATCTAGTTTAAGTTTCGCAGGAGCTTTAGCGCAACGTGGAACTATTTCTTTGGCAGCGAACTGAGGCAATTTGTTGGGAAGGATATTCAGACATCCCGACAAGGGTCAAGGATCTACCTCGAACACTCGTCTCCAACCCCAAATATTCCGCTTGCATTCCAGCACATTCAATTTTCAGAATTCTCGAGTTCTATCATAATACCCAGTGTCATCATAATTCGACACTGAGATAATATTTTGCAAAGATTCGCACTAATCGGGATTCGTTATTCATAAGGTGTCGTAGTTATCCCAGAACTACACACGGCCTGATTCTCGTGCAGCCCGAGATATGTAGGAAACTCGAAGATCGGAGTTCGGCCATAATCCTCTCAAATTTTCTTTACCCTTAGTCCTCTAGTCGGGACAAAATAGGCTACTGAGTTAACGTCTTTGCCCGAAAATTCTTTCATCATTACCGGTCAAAGAGGGACAAGTTGTTGACACCCAATTTTGTCTCGTCTGTCCTCCAAAATATCTATTTACGCTTCTAATATTTTGGCAACTTAATAAATAATTATTTATACTTTACTATAATTATTAGATTTTTATTAATACCGGCGTTTTATTATTCTATAGCAGTCACTAGCTGTTATTATTTTTATTACTACTACCACTATTATTATTATTATTATTATTATTATTGTTATTATTATTTTTTATTTTTATTATTACCAGTATTACTATAATTCGCATTATAATCATTTCTAACATTTTATTTACCGTCTTATTCACACGCATCGCATTTATTGATGCGCAATTAAATAATAGCGTTTATTTACTGTTGAAATTTAAAAATATTATCGCACAACTATTACGACGTCATATAATTTTATTTTTATCAGGGCACTAATAAATACATACTTTTATATTAGGTAATTATTAGCACACGTTAGTAAATAGTTAATTAAAATAGGTCTCTCATTTAAATTTAGAAGCCCGAATTACTTCTTTCATCCAGCCAAATTTTGGGCCCATCCGTCCTAATTAACCCACAAACCTTTTCGGACCAGCCTATCATCACTAAAATAATACCCAGCCCAAAACAATATTCAACTCAGCCCATTGTAATTAACCCATTATCTTCATCCGATCCAGTCCATTAAACCCGGTGACCCGACCCGACCCGTGCGTTTCAAATAATGAAACCACTAGGGTTTCCTTTTCATCTCACCCGCCGCACTTCCCCTTCTCTCTCTTCTCTCTCTCTCCTCACCCGCCCTTTCTCTCTCCGACGATTACAGTAAAATCGCAGGCGTCTTTCGTTCCTCCAGGCCGTGCATGGCCATTTTGGGGAAAGAAAATTATTGTTCGTCCTTTCCTCGTCAGTTTTTCAACCGTTGAAGAGGGTAAAGCTTTGTTTTCTTCCTCTTTCGATTCTGCTTGCATCTGAAAATCTTAATGAGTTTTGTTTGTTCATGAACCCAAATCTTTTTTTATGAGCTCCTTTTTATTTTCAAGTACGAAGGTTTTAATTGTTTTCTTGTCCACTTCTTCTTTTTCTGATCAAGGTCTGAGGTATTGACAAAATCCAAGGTCTGTATTCAGAAGTGGGGCGTTGTTGACTGAAAAAACCCTGCCCAAAGTTTCAAATCCCAGCAAAACCCTAATTGATCCCTATAAATAATCCTTTCTTGAGTTATTTAGGGATAAGTTCTTTAGCCGCCCAATTTCCCCTAGAAAATTAGTTTTCTTTTTAGCAGTCACAATATTTCTGGATATCGACCAAAAAAAATATACTAAATCAATCTCGTTTTCTTTTGCTCTTGGTATTACCTCGAATCTGACTGTATGTGAGCTTGGAAATCGTAGTGTTCGAGTGAGTATCGAAAGCCCCGCACCCACTTCGCTGCATCCGAAGAAGGTAATTCTCCTTTCCTTTTAGTTTTCTTTTCTTTTCTTTTGCACTTTAGGTTTATTTGTTCTGTGTTGAATCATATTCGTGTTCAGTTTTGATTTATTTAAAAGGAATAAAGATTATGTGAACTAATTCAACTAGTAATTTAATTAATGATTATGTGAACTAATTTAATAGTTGTGATTAGTTTGTTGTGCTAAGTAAGTTCCACTGTTGCATTCATTGGGAACTATACCATGTTTAGCCTGTTTAGATAAACATGCATTAGGAGCTATTTTGGTCTAGACTGTTTATGCTAAGTGTGTATTATATATTGGTTTTGCTCTAGTTAATCATGATTTATAGGTTGTCTTGTTAGAATTGATTAATTAGGAAGATTTAGATGTTGTTTGATCAAGTGAGCTAATAAGGGTTTCAATGTTTTAGTATTAAGTGTTCAGGTTGTTTGGCATAATATCATGACTTTTTAAAGTTGATCATGTCATAGTTGCTGTGCTGTTGTTATTTCCTTTTAGATGGGAGTTGATGTCATACTGTGTACTAAAGAATCTGTTTAGCCTTTGCTTGTAATCTAAATAGGAGCCTAGATGGTCCTGGAGTAAAGCTTGGAGTTATTTTGATCTATGGTGTCTAAATAATGAACTGATTTTCTCAATGATAGATAGTTTGAACCAAAAAATGTTTTTCTTTACCTCAAAATGTGTTGCTGACCTCAGGATGAGACCTATGTGTTTACTAGACATAAAACTGCATTTTCTGAGATTGCAATATCATGTAATTTGAGTAATTAAAATGACCAAGACTTTGCATGCTCCTTAAATAACTCTATCTAAACTGTATGGCCTGTGCTATTGACTTGCTGATTGTGGCAGTGTCTAAATATCTCAGAATATGTTCCTTTAAAATGGGTAAGGGTATTTAAATTTAGTTCTGCCCCTTTTAAAACTATTTGCACTCTATTGAAATTAGTTAATGAATGCTTGAAGTTCTATTATGTGATTGAAATATGAAGACTTCCCCTTATTAGTGTGTGAACTCTGAAATTTTATTCCTCCTTAAGCAAATATGGCTAAGACACATTCATATCTCCCCTTCACCTTCTCCCCTTAGGATTAGGCCTGAAAGACTTAAGAACTTGTCCTATACATGTCTACTTGCATTTGATCAGTTCTATTTGAAGCCTGCTGATTCTGATTTGCCTCACTTGTGTCGTGCCACACCTCTCCCCTTTCTTCTTAGTATGTTCTGCTATTTCCAGGCATCTGGTATATGCCAACTTGAATATGAATCTAGTAGGTATATCGGGTTGATATTTGCTGAATGTTGTGTCCCCCTTTTTGGAGTGCCTTTTGTATGTCTTGAAACGATGTCCTAAGTATGTCAACAAGTTGAAATCTGCTGCTGTTTGAGTATTCTTTGTCATCACAGATAGGGTACTACTAAATAGTTTCTTAATTCTAAAATATAGGTTTGGTTGGGATCAATATATTTAGTTGTAATGGTGGTCTCTTTGCTTCGTTTTTACTCAGCTTATTGTAGTGTCTGGTCCTGCTGTCCCCTGTTTGGTTTCTTCACGGCTGATTGTTATATCCAAATCCTTCTCTTTGTTAACTAAGTTTAGCATGTTTAGTGTGGATGCTTGGTATCACTGTTTTTCCCTGTTTAAAATTCCCATGACTAGGCAGTGTCTAATTCTCCTCATTTCAGGTATGCCATAAGATGTAAGACCCTTAGTTAGTTTGCTTAATTTGTGCCAACTAATTTGGAGATAAATATCAGTTCCGTAAGCATATTATGTTTCTCGAATCTGTTAATTTTTTACATTATAAGTATACCATTGTTGAGTATGTTTATGAGTGTATGCTACAAGTAAGTCGTAGTAGGCACATTGATAGGGAAGTTAGTTGGTCATTCTGGATTAAGCTTGAACCCTCCCCGGTGTTAGCCATGCCTGGGATTCATGAAATCCCTTGGAACTTGTGCAACATCGGGAAGACGGGGGCAAAAGCTTTCCGATATTAACCTTTTATACATCCTTATGAGTGTGTATACATGAGGTATACTTAAATATACACAGTATATACATAGTCCACTCTGTTTTGAATTTACATTATACATGTTTAGCCTTATTTATTGGTTACGTACTAATCATTTTCTTTCGTTTTTATGCATGACCATCACATACGAGTCCAAGGGACTCGTCTTCTTCCGCATTCGGTGTTGGGCTAAAGTCCAACGAAACGTTCTTCTCGTGTCCAACCCCATCCGCAACATATATACAAAAAAAAAAAAAAAAGATTCTGGACCAAAGCCCAGCGGCAGAAACAGAATTGCAACAGCGGCCCAAATGGGCCAGATCCATTTGCTAGCATTTATTCCTTCTATTTCTTATTTCCGTTATGTATTTGATTTCCGTTATGCATGACTAACACTTTATTTTTAGTTTAGATGAATCCTAATGAATTAGTGGGGTTAGTTTTAGTGTAATGGGTAGTTAATTTAAGGGAAAACCCCACAATTAATTTCGTAGGTTTCATTTTTTTTTTTTTTATGTTAAGTTATTCATAGTATCTATAATATTTATATTTAGAACAATTGATTTTCAAATAGCGTGAACACATATTTTGAGTTAAGGGAATCATATTTTTATTCTTACTATCTTAACAAATTTTAAACGTAGTGGATATGCCAATATGAACTCAAGTATATGTTATAAACAATTTTTTAAGGGTTACCCAATTATGCATATTTTTAGCCGAGTATAGTTAATACCAAAATAAATAAAAGGAGAAAGAAAACTCATGCCTTTTTTTAGAATAAATCTAGATTTTTTTACATAGCCATATTCATATAACATAATTTTATCCAAGACTCAAATTTGCTAAATCTTCTTTTAAAAACTATTATGCAATTCCTTATTTAAAATCCATGCAAGTTGTGTCGGAATTATTTTTTTTTAAATAAAAAATGGTATTAAGATATATGATTTATAAAAAATGATTTTTGGCCTTTGAAAATAATTATTTCCCTATGCAAGTTTAGAAACGCCTTATATTGATTATTTGCAAGGTTTCTCTATTTTAATTACGTATATGCATTCTATGAGACATCTTTTTCTTAAAATTACTTATAAAATATTATCTATTATATTTTTGATATTAACCTGAGTTTGGTCGGTAACCATAATTAATGGATTCTAAAGGATGCCTAACCCCTTCCCTTTAGGATAATCAAGAACCCTTACCTAGAATCAAATTAGTTAAGCAGACCATTAACAGAGGTTTAGTTTAACTTTGCCTTAGTTAATATTTAGGTGTCCTAATTCACCAATAAACTAATTAGGTGGCGACTCCTTAAAATAAACAAAATAGAAATCACCAATATGTTGTACTCTACTTTGACCCGGTTTAAATGGGTTATAACAAGGGGTTTACAGTTCTATGACCTTTGATTATCAGTATTTGTTCTAATCAATGGGTGAGATAATCGATGAAGAATGTGTCGTGATGATTCTGTTCTCCCTTCTTTTTCTCGATAGCCGTGATTTGTTGCATTTTAAAATAGGGTAGAATCTTTAATAGACCTAGCTGATCCGTACGAATCTGCCCTTTTTTTGACACCATTTTAGAATTTCACTTGAACACTAAACCTTTTCTCTTTTATTTTAATTTTATTTCTGGTTTTGCAAACATCTATTGTGTTGAATGTGTTCACTTTGTATTTTCTTTCTATATGTGATCCTTAATATCATGCACTTTTGGTCATCTTATTCTTATTTTTTTTTTAATTTCCAACTCTCTGTATATGCTTTGCTTTAATTGGCTTTGGTGTATATGTTCTACGTTGTATTTTCGGTTGGAGAGGAATTTTTTTGAAAGAATAGTTAAAGGGGGAATTGTTACCTCCTAAGTAGTTTAGGGGCCAACGTTGCCTTTTTTACTTATTGGATGAATATCTATCTTTTGCCTATTGTTTCTACCTTAAGTAAGCATTCATTTGCCAAATGGAGAGATGTGAAGTATTAGATTACCCGAATTTTGCACGAAAGGGTGTGACTGTGTAAAACCAAAATGTCCACTTCCACGTGTTTGATTGCCCTTTTAGTAGACACAATATAAAGACAATTTTTGCTTAGTATCTAAGGAGTCTCAATGGTGTGTCTGACCTGAGTCCATCTTTTCTCTTTTGTCATTTTTAGTAGTATTTGTGTTCCACAGAGAAGAGATCGAGGTATAAGTTTCGTTATCCTTCGACATCTATACCATTTTTTCCTTCCCGGATAAAGTGTTAGAATGTATATCTTTTTTTTTTAACTGATACAGTCAATTTTAACTCTTTGACAGAAAAGAGAAAGGGGGTTTATAGTTCTGTGAGTTTTGATTATCAGTACTTATTCTAATCGATGGGTGAGATAATCGATGAAGAATGCGTAGTGATGATTTTATTCTCCTTTCTTTTTCTCGATAGCTGTGATCTATTGCATTTTTAAATAGAGTAGAATCTTTAATAGACCTAGTTGATCAGTACAAGTATGCTCTATGTTCTTTATGCCATTTTAGAATTTCACTAGAACTGTACAAGTATGCTCTATGTTCTTTACACCATTTTAGAATTTCACTAGAACTGTAAACCTTTTTCTTTTATTTTTATTTTGTTTCTGGTGTTGCAAAGATCTATTATGTTGAATATGTTGTCTCCACTTTGCATTTTTTTTCTATATGTGATCCTTAATATCGTGCGCGTTTTGTGATCTTATTCATTTTTTTTATCAACTTCCTCTGTATGTTTTGATTTGAATTGGCATTGGTGTATATGTTCTATGTTGTTTTTGCTGTTGGACAGGAAAATGTTTGAAAGAATAGCTAAAGAGGGAATTGTTACCTCCTAATTAGTTTAGGGGCCAACAATGTCGTTTTACTTTTTGGATGAATCTCTATATTCTGCCCATTGTTTCCACCTTAAGTAAGCATTCATTTGCCAAATGGAGAGATGTAAAGTATTGGATTACCCGAATTTTGCACGAAAGGGTGTGACTTTGTAAAGCCAAATGTCTACTTCCACGTGCTTCATTGTACTTTTAGTAGACACAATATAAATACAATTACTTCTTAGTATCTAAGGAATCTCAATGGTTTTTGACCTGAGTCCATCTTGTCTCTATTGTTGATTTTAATAGTATTTGTGTCCCACAAAGAAGAGATCGAGGTACAAGTTTCGTTATCCTTCAACATCTATGCCATTTTTTCCCTTCCCTGATAAAGTGTTAGAATGTATATCTCTTTTTTATTGATACAATAAATTTTACCTCTTTAACAGAAAAGGGAAAAGGGGTTTACAGTTCTAAGGCTTTTGATTATCAGTACTTGTTCTAATCGATGGGATAGATAATCGAAGAAGAATGTGTGGTGATGATTCTATTCTCTTTTCCTTTTCTCGATAGTCGTGATCTGGTGTATATTTAAATAGGGTAGATTCTTTAATTGACCTAGTAGATCAATTCGGGTCTGCCCTTAGTTTTTTACGCCATTTTAATTAGAATTTCACTTGAACTCTAAACTTTTTTTCTTTTCTTTTTATTTTATTTTATTTCTGGTGTTACAAAGATCTATTGTGTTGAATGTGTTGTCTCCACTTTGCATTTTCTTTCTATATGTGATCCTTAATATCGTGCGCTTTTAGTGATCTTATTCATTTAAAAAAAAATCAACTTCCTCTGGATGCTTTGCTTTTAAGGCATTGGTGTATATGTTCTATGTTGTTTTTGTTGTTGGACAGGAAAATGTTTAAGTGAATAGCTAAAGGGGGAATAATTACCTCCTAGTTAGTTTAGGGTCCAACATTGCCTTTTTATTTTTTTGGATGAATATCTATCCTCCGCCCATTGTTTCTACCTTAAGAAAGCATTCATTTGTGCGAAAGGGTGTGACTGTGTAAAAACAAAATGTCCACTTCCACATGTTTAATTGCACTTATAGTGGACAAAATATAAATATAATTATTGATTAGTATATAAGGAGTCTCAATGGTGTGTCTTACTTGAGTCCATCATTTCTCTATTGTCGATTTTAATAGTATTTGTGTTCCACATAGAAGAGATTGAGGTAAAAGTTTCGTTACCTTCAACATCTATGTGATTGTTTTCCTTCCCTGATAAAGTGCTTGAATGTATATCTTTTCTTTACTCATACAGTCAATTTTAACTCTTTGACAGAAAAGGGAAAGGGGGTTTACAGTTTTGTGACTTTTGATTATCAGTACTTCTCTAATCAATGGGTGAGATGATCGATGAAGAATGTGTGGTGATGATTGTATTCTCCTTTCTTTTTCTCGATAGCCATGATCTGTTGCATTTTTAAATAGGGTAGAATCTTTAATAGACCTAGTTGATCAGTACGAGTCTGCCCTTTCTTTTTTATGCCATTTTGGAATTTCACTTGAACACTAAATCTTTTCTCTTTTATTTTAATTTTATTTCTAGTGTTGCAAAGATCTATTGTGTTGAATGTGTTGTCTCCAATTTGCATTTTCTTTCTATTTGTGATCCTTAATATTGTGCGCGTTTGGTGATCTTATTCTTATTTAAAAAACAATTCAACTCCTCTATGCTTTGCTTTTATTTGGCATTGGTGTATATGTTCTATGTTGTTTTTGCTGTTGGACACGAAAATGTTTGAAAGAATAGCTAAATGGGGAGTTATTACCTCCTAATTAATTTAGGGACCAACATTGCCTTTTTATTTTTTGGACGAATATCTATCTTGCGCCCATTGTTTCTACCTTAAGTAAGCATTCATTTGCCAAATGGAGAGATGTGAAGTACTAGATCACCCGAATTTTGCACGAAAGGGTGTAACTGTGTAAATCCAAAATGTTCACTTCCACGTGTTTGATTGCACTTGTAGTAGACACAATATAACTATGTAACAATTCCCAAGGTGGAATTGCCATTAGGATTTAACTAAGAGAAACTAAAGAGAAGAAGAATGGAAAATGCAGATTAAAAAATTCATATTTTCATTCAACATGGTTCTTACAAAGCCTTGGTACAGAATATAAAGGAAAGCTAAGGACTATAATAGAAATGTTATTATCTAAGGGACTAATATGTAAATAAGAAAAGTTCCCAATTAGCCCATACACAACATTCCATCCCCCTTTTAAAAGAACCTTGACCTCAAGGTTGAAATGAAAAACTAGAAATGGAATGCTCATGGAAACCGCAAGCTTGTGACTGAAATGCAACAAACCAGGGAGCTTTTCTGCAGTATAACCAAATAAGGAATTCCATGCATGTATGTAGGACTAAGGCATCTTCAACTAGAACAGAAACAGAGGTTGTTCTCCTCCAGGATCAAAGATGAAAATCTTTCACCAGCTTTCTTGCCTAACGCACAGGTGGTAGCTTCAACAACTTCACCACTAAGATATACAGTTGAATTGGAGATAAATGCACCATATTTGGTCTCATGTACACTTTGAGCACACCCAAATCTAAGATAGTTACTAAAAATAGTACAGAACATCTCAAATACCACATAAAGTGACCAATCTAAAGAACCACCTCCAGGGTCAAAAATCAGAATTGTTTTCTCCAATTTTTGTTCGAATTCATCAGTGAAGGAAGTAACTACCCTATGGTTTACTTCTGCACAATAGACCACTACCAAGGAGCTAACATTCACCAGCCTTGTACCAATTTCTTTGCAAGGAACACCATATTGAATAGCATATGTATAAGCTCATTCCAATAATGCTATCTGCCGCTCACTTCTATGATGAATGTGAGCAGTAACTATCCAGACAAATGCGCTGCTATTCTCAGTGGACAATGCAATAACCAGCAGCACAGAAATAGGTATAAGCTGTATGTCAATCTCATTTAAGGTTGTCGTGCATTTTGTATCATTACAAACACCTTGAACTACTGTAATAGTACTACTGTACCTTTGCAACTTTGCAAATTGGCAGAGGAGGAGTAGTTGCACCATTCAATCCAATCTGTATAATCCTATAAAATTTAAGCAAACTTGCCAATTTGTTGACTCTTTTCAAGTTTTACACTTCACCATCGCAATTAGGAAATACACTACTTACAACAACGCCATACCCATTCTCCTTTCGATTACACACATCTTGACATGCCCACCTCAAAATATAATCTGAATCGCTAGCGTCCCAGGCACCATCTCAAACTTATGATAGTCAGTATAGATAACATAAAGGGTAAAGAGCAACGCAAAATCACCATCGTTGAACTTAATAGCAATA
Organism: Lycium barbarum; assembly: GCF_019175385.1. Taxonomy (NCBI): domain Eukaryota; kingdom Viridiplantae; phylum Streptophyta; class Magnoliopsida; order Solanales; family Solanaceae; genus Lycium; species Lycium barbarum. The sequence continues at coordinate 18,994,821 of NC_083346.1, read as the reverse complement.
GCAACTAACTTCTGGTCATCTTCACCATCAGTTTTGCCAACTACCTCTTTCAGTATACACTATAAGAAGATATTTTCTCATTTAAACTTTTAGCGCTATCCTCAATAATCTGTCGTCTAACCAACACCTTTTTAATCCCATCAAAAGATTCTTCAAGTGTATGTTAAGCCCTATCTATCAATGATATCCCAAGTCCCTCTGTAGAAGGACTCATTTCAAGTAAAAGTCTCAACTTGACAGTATCCCGAATGGCATGTGAAATGAGAGCTGCAGGTGCAAACACATGGTGATCACGAAATCTGAGAATTTTTGAACTCTGTCTTGTATCAAACCAACTACAGCCATGAATATAGACTAAGGTAACCTCGTATGATGGAGCTTTAGCAAATACACTACCGTTAACAATCACTTGGTTGTTGCAATTACTGAAACAAACCACAGACATGGTGTCTGAAATCTCATTGCAAGCCATGAGAGGACTTTCTAATCCAAACCAAGTCGATGACCCTACACCCTCATCCTTCTCTTCATCTTCTTCCATTAATGATGATAGTTTAGCATTGCTATCTGAAAGTTCCTCACAAATTTCATGCCCTGTTCCATCAACTGTATAATCTAATGCAAGCTCAACATCTTCTTCCATTAATGAAGATAGTTTAGCATTGCTACTTGAAAGTTCCACACAAATTTCATGCCTGGTTCCATCAACAGTATAATCTAATCCAATCTCAAAATCATCCATGTTAGATTCACTTTTCACCACTAATACCACTTCAGCTTGCATCTGCATTTCCATAGCTATTTTCACTACCTCTTGTAACTTTCCACCTTGAGCAAGTAGTTCACTAATGAAATATAATTTGGATTTCTCTGAGAAAATACAGAATATTTAGTAGAAATAACGATGTTGATATTAAAGACTATGTCATTTGGCAAGTGAGTGAGAGAATTTGATTCATGTAGTGCAAGTGAATAAATATCAGGATTAAAAATACCCTTCCTCACAATCTTTTGAAGTTGACAACCAAAAAGGATCACGTCATGCTTTATGAAACATCTTCCGAAGGTGCTGTGAATACATTGGTTCGAATTTGCATTCGATAAACTCATGTCGGAAGGGACAGGAACTAAATGTTGTCTATTGGCTCAGTGTCAAGCAAATTTCCATTATACAAGCCAAAGTCACATTGTAGCCACCAGATGTTTCCATTAATTATAAGTGTTACTTCTTTCTTTCTTGATTGTTCAAAAGTTCCTCTCAGATAATGATCGCTTTGAGTCTGAAGCTTATTTTTATGGCCGTCAGCACTAACCACTCCTGGTATCCAAGATAAGTGAGAAGTGATTGCTTATAAATGAATGGGTTAAGTGACTAGATTTCATTTACTAGGAAGCTCTTGTCAAACACCTTGCCCACATATCTTGAGTCTCCCGCTTCAATGTCTGATTCCACTCCTGTGGTAATGACTTTTGTGAGGCCAGTTTCCCGGCGTTGAACCCCCATTAAGATAGGATAATAAGGTTCCTCCGACGCATCCACACGTGCATAACTAATTTCATGAGTATCCTCGATAGGTTGGTAAAATTCCTCCAACCCGTCCATACCATCTCCAAGCACCATAGGCTCATCTCTTGCACCTTCATCCCATTGCATATCCGTCACATTAATTCCATACATCCGAAGAATTTGATCAAGTACTTGATATCCATTATCTTCTAATTTATCTTCTTCGGGGTTCCAGATTCCTCAAACAAAATCTCATTAGTGACATTTTTTTAGTCTCATTAGGCACTTGACACTCTCGGCCACCATTCGTTAAGTCACCTCCATGGTTTGGAAACTCTTGAAAAGTATCTGCTGTTCTTTGAGAACATTTATCAAACATGTGATCCTCATAATGAATAGCCTGTTCATTTGCTTCATTCTCATTAGGATCAGTTACCATAGGCTTTTGATTAATTTGCGGCAAGTAAGGGACCTCTAATGTTTCTTTAGAAATAGTACCAGAAGAAACAAAATCTGCACTTACCCCAGAATTGCATGTATCTAGCTGATACCACTGACCAGTAGTGACATCAAACTTCCACCCTGGATAAAGATTCTCCCAATATTGACAGCTACTGATAATTTCATCACCTGTAACGGAGTTTGTGGTTGCTGAATATATATTCTCTCATTGTTGAATGTTATTGATAAGCTGGCCACTAACAATTGTGTTTGTGGTAAATTTATAATTGTGACCCGGCATGTAAGAACTTAGTTCTCCATGTGCCTACAAATCTGATGGAATTTGTTGCTCCCTATTCCTTGTTTGAACGTCATGTGGAATTGGTGAACCATGGACATAGACCTCATGAATAGATGTAGTTGCTAAGACTCGCGGTGAATGACAATAAAAGTGGTAGAGCATCCCTGCGGAATTGGGGCTAAGAATCATCGGCTCTGATACTAATTGTAACGATTCCCACGTTGGAATCCCCGTTACGATTTAACTAAAAGAAACTAAAGAGAAGAAGAAAGGAAAATGAAGATTAAAAATTCAGATTTTCATTCAACATGGTTCTTACAAAGCCTTGGTACAAAATATAAAGGAAAGCTAAAAACTACAATAGAAATGTTATTATCTAAGGTACTAATATGTAAATAAGAAAAGTTCACAATTAGCCAATACACAACAAAATACAATTATTGATTAGTATCTAAGGAGTCTCAATGGTGTGTCTGACCAGAGTCAATCTTTTTTCTATTGTCGATTTTAATAGTATTTGTGTTCCACAAAGAAGAGATTGAGGTAAAAGTTTCGTTATCCTTCAACATCTATGTCATTTTATTCCTTTCCTAATAAAGTGTTAGAATGCTTATCTTTTTTTTTACTAATACAGTCAATTTTAACTCTTTGATAGAAAAGGGAAATGGGTTTTACAGTTCTGGAAATTTTGATTATCAGTACTTATTCTAATCGATGGGTGAGATAATCGATGAAGAATGTGTGGTGATGATTCCATTCTCCTTTCTTTTTCTAGATAGCGTGACCTCTTGAAGTTTTAAATAGGGTAGAATCTTTAATACACCTGATTAGTACGAGTCTGCCCTTTGTTTTTTACACCATTCTATAATTTCACTTGAACACTAAACCTTTTCTCTTTTATTTTAATTTTCTTTTCGGTGCTGAAAAGATCTATTGTGTTGAATGTGCTTTTTCCACTTTGAATTTTCTTTCTATATGTGATCCTTAATGTGCGCGTTTAGTGATCTTATTTGTTTTTATTTTAAAAAAAATCGACTTCCTCTGTATGCTTTGCTTTTAATTGACATTGGTGTATATGTTCTACTGTTTTTGATGTTGGACAGGAAAATGTTTGAAAGAATAGCTAAAGGGGATATTATTGCCTTCTAATTAGTTTAGGGGCCAGCATTGCCTTTTTATTTTTTGGATGAATATCTATCTTCCGCCCATTGTTTCTACCTTAAGTAAGCATTCATTTGCCAAGTGGAGAGATGTACACTTTTAGATTACCCGAATTTTGCATGAAAGGGTGTGACTGTGTAAAACCAATATGTCCACTTCCACGTGTTTGATTGCACTTGTGGTACGTAAAATATAAATACAATCATGTCTTAGTATCTAAGGAGTCTCAATAGTGTATCTGACCCGAGTCCATCTTTTCTCTATTGTTGATTTTAATCGTATTTGTGTTCCACAGAGAAGATATCGAAGTAAAAGTTTCGTTATCTTTCAACATCTATGCCATTTTTTTCCTTTCCCTGATGAGGTGTTAGAATATCTTTTTTTTACTGATACAGTCAATTTTAACTCTTTGACAGAAAAGGGAAAGAGGGTTTAAGGTTCTGGGACTTTTGATTATCAGTACTTGTTAATCGATGGGTGAGATAATTGATGAAGAATGTGTGGTGATCATTCTATTCTCCTTATATTTTCTCGATAGCCACGATGTGTTGCATTTTTAAATAGGGTAGAATCTTTAACAGACCTAGTTGATCAGTACAAGTCTGCTCTTTGTTTTTTATGCTATTTTAAAATTTTACTTGAACTGTAAAAAATTTCTCTTTTATTTTTATTTTATTTCTACTTTGATTGCAATTGTATTAGACACAATATAAACACAATTATTGCACTTGTATCTAAGGAGTCTCAATTAGTGCTCTTTGTTTTTATGCTATCTTTGATTGCACTTGTATTAGACACAATATAAACACAATTATTGCTTAGTATCTAAGGAGTCTCAATGGTGTGTCTGACCTAAGTCCACCTTTTCTCTATTGTCGATTTAAATAGTATTTGTGCTCCACAGAGAAGAGATCGAGGTAAAAGTTTCGTTATGCTTCAACATCTATGCCATTTTTTTCCTTCACAGAAAAAGTGTTAGAATACATATCTTTTTTTTTTACTGATACAATCAATTTTAACTCTTTGACAGAAAAAGGATAGGGGATTTACAGTTCTGAGCGTTTTGATTACCAGTACTTGTTCTAATTGATGGCTGAGATAATCGATGAAGAATGTGCGGTGATGATTCTATACTCATTCTTTTTTCTCGATAGCTATGATCTATTGATTTTTTAAATGGGTAGAATCTTTAATAGACCTAGTTGATCAGTACGAGTCTGCCCTTTGTTTTTTACGCCATTTTAGAATTTCACTTGAACACTAAACCTTTTCTCTTTTATTTTTATTTTATTGCTGGTGTTGCAAAGATCTATTGTGTTGAATGTGTTGTCTCTGCTTTGAATTTTCTTTCTATATGTGATCCTTAATATCGTGTGCATTTGGTGACCTTATTTGTTTTTGTTTTTAAATAAAATAATTTCAATTTCCTCTTTATGCTTTTCTTTTAATTGGCATTGGTGTATATGTTATATGTTGTTTTTGCTGTTGGACAGGAAAATGTTTGAAAGAATAGCTAAAGGGGGAATTATCATCTCCTAATTTGTTTAGGGGCCAATATTGTGTAACCACTCATTTTGTCGTTATAGTTCTTTTGACACTTTCGCCCTTTTTCGAGCATTGATTGGCTCACTTTTGACCCGAGGGGACTGTTAACATGCTTCCCGAGGTGTCTAGACTGGATTTGGGCAACTTTGGGAAAAATGTAGACTTGAAGTGAAGAAGGGTTGACCCGAGGTTGACTTTTGGGTAAACGAACCTTCTTTAGAATTATGTCAATTTCGAGAGGTCTGGATGGTCATTTAGAACCTCTATGTATATTTGGTTTGATTTCCAATGCATTCGGACGCATTCCGGGACTTGGATGGGAATTGAAAATTAAGGCATCGGTAGTTGACTCGGTCAACGAGACCTCCATTGGAAATTCTGAGGCCACAGGCGCATTCGTAGTGTGTTTTTATATGGGGCTAGGTATCTGCTATGTGAGCAGATGGCCTCGGGAGTTAGTCGAAAAATCGGATCGAAAAGAAAAACTTAGGCCATGTTCTGGTGTCCGGTGCTCGCTTTGGCGGCACCAGCACCACAGCAGAGGCACCGCTGGAGCGGTAGCCCTGCCACTGCAGTGGTCCTATCCATTTAGGTTTAACAGCTAATGCGGTCAGGTGGCCGCTGGGGCGGCGCTGCTGAGGCGTTCACAGTACCGCTGTAGCGGGTGACGGGCAGTTAAATCCATTAAATGAGTCTTAGACCCTCACTATTTCATATCTCGATATTGGAGCTTGGGAAAGCTCTTCTTGGAGACCAATTGAAGGAATTCTTGGAGGTAAAACTTTGTCTAATCTTTTACTTCTCTTTAATCACAATTATCTTAGATTTTCCCTTTCCCTTTTTAATCTGTTAGAAATGGAATTTGAAGGAAGGTTTTGGGAGATTTTTCCCTAAGATTATACTTGATAAATTGATGATTTTAATGTTAAAATGTGATGACTCTAAGCTTACTAAGCCCATATCTTCCACTTTTAACGTTGAATTTCGAATTTGGAGAATTAGGGTTCATAACCAATTTGGGGGTTTTTACTTGAAATCAGATTTGGGACAATTCTTGAGTTAAATCAATAATTAATGATTGGGTTATGATTACCTAGGATTCAATTTGGTATTGTACCCACAAATTTCCCGCTTCACCCTTGTGGGCCCGTTTCCTCAATTTCTAGGGTTAAAATGGACCTAATTGATATCATAGCAATATTAATATCATTCTCCATGATTTCTAATTTAGAATTCGATTATGCTTATACTACTTTAGTTCTGAGCTTCAGAGGAAGGGCAAGGCGATAGAGTGACTTGTTGGTGTTGTGGTTCGGCAATCCAGGTAGGTTATGGCTTACCTCTAATGAGACTATGCATAGTGAATCACATATTTAGAATATAATGTCGGAGACAGCATGCGAACCTTCGGGTATGAAGTTAGGTTGGATATTGCCTTAGGTTGGGCCCTGATATGTGTTAGGACTAGCCACCCCATTATGTGTGTTTATTGTTCCATTTTAATGGTTGTTGCTACGAGTAGTGGTAAATATCAGAATCTGTGTTGCTATCTTGACTGAGATATGGTTGACATACCGTTGTTGATATTTTCATTGTGATACATTGTTGACATACCCGTTGTTGGTATTAGTAATATTGATATATTGTCGGCATACCCTTGATGGTATTGTGATATGATACATTGATGGCGTACCCCTTCGTGGTACTTGTGATATCGAACTTGATTGTTGATACTTGATGTACGCTTTGCACTCATTCTCACACATTCATAATGCATGGCCGATACCCGGTGATGATCCGACATCATTGATTGAATAAATTGATATTTGATAAACTCCTTATTTGAGTGATTGTAAAGGCCGATATCCGAAGATCCATTCCGGAATAGTTGATTGTATGAAACTGATGTTTGATAAACTCTTTTACTTGAGTGATTGTGAGAAGGCCAATGTCCGAGGTTCAATTCTGGAATCGTTGATAAGTGCATTGCATAAACTCCCTTATATTCATAATACATGGCCGATAGCCGGTAATTATCCGGTATCGTTGATTGAGTGACTCTTTTACTTGAATGATTGTGAGAGGCCAATGACCGATGATCTATTCTAGCATGGTTTTTGCATGCCCGATTCCGATGTTATTTCGAAATCGTTGTTAGTGCATGGGCTCTGTGGGTCCCCCAAGGTGGTGCCGGTGAGACTCCCCATGTGAGTAATTAGCTAGGATCCCGTCTGTCTGTTGGGGAAGCTCCAAGACGGGTGGCACTTAGACTTAGCGAGTCACAATGGGTTGTGCTACCGAGATGTCGATATTTCCGTCCGGAGTATCTGTGTACACCTCATTTGCATGGCATTACATCTCATCCATTCCATTATTGCATTGCATTGCATTGTCTTGATTGCGATTCGTGGTGATTGATTGATTGATGATTGAATTGGATATATACATATTTTGGACTTGGTGTACTCGGGTTTAGAGGCTTTACGTAGGTGATGATGAACACTTGGTTGTGATCTTATCATCTTATACTTGTTGGATTCCTTGCTATCTATTTATTTTCTGAATTGTGTTATCTATGCTTGGTCAGCTGATGATTCCTACCAATACTGTTGTTTATACTGACCTGCACTTGCTGCATTCTTTTATGAATGCAGAGTATCAGGTCGGATCTACTTCTCTGACTTGTGGTTGATTGACTCTTCAGCTTCCACTTGAGTTTTCCAGGGTGAGCATGGCGTTCGCTAACCTCGAAGACTCTTCTGTTACTTATGTCTTGCTTTCCATTCAGAGACATGATTTGAGACTACTTATGTATTATTATTCAGACCTTCAGTATTCGGATTTAGATGCTCTTGTATGACCAGACCAGATACTGGAGTGGATTTAATTTACTTCTGCACTTGTTAACATTATATTATATTATGAGACTTACGTTATTTTACTTTCTTCCGCTATTTTCTATTATTGTGAATGTTGAGTTAAGGGTTCACCTACAGAGGTTGGAAAGGTAGGTGCCCGCATGACCTAGGCTGAAATAGGTCATGACAAGTTGGTAATAGAGCCCTAGGTTACCCGGTCTTTAATACAAGAGTGTGCTAGTAGAGTCTGGTGAATCGGTACGATGAGCTCGGTACTTATCTACGGGAGGCTACGGGACATTTAGGAAATCTCAACTTCTTTCTTTTCATCATGGTACTTTATTCAAATTGGTATCTGGAAAGACCAAATTGGTATCTGACTCTTGTCTCTTCTCTCACAGATGGTGAGAACTCAAGCTACCATGGCCCGAGGTCAGGTGCCAGAGCCCGCAGCTGTGGCTGGCACCCGAGGGCGAGCGACACCTAGAGGGTGCGGCAGACCGAGAGGCCGCGGAGCTGCCCTAGACAGGGGTAAAGCTCCAACGGTGGGCCAACGACGAGATAGGTCTCCATCTCCCGAGCCCGAGTATTATCCGGGTAGAGACCAGACCGTAGAAGATGGTGTGGCCTCACCACGGACACAACCTAAAGTTACTTCTGACCAGGCCGTGCATGACACTATGGCCAGGATCCTACTTCACCTTGATGCCCAGCAGGCGGCCGCCAGTATTACTACTCCCGGCGGGGGTTCACAAACTAGGGTTGGGGCACAAATCCCTGAGCAGGGACCCACGCGGGTAGCACATCCCACCGCAGCTTTGGATCCCCGCATTGATGCTATACCCGCCCCTGGGGAGGATATTATGCCCATGGATGGCGCTGTTATGACTGCTGCTGATCAGGACATGGTGGGGAGGTTCAAGAAGTTAGAGCTACCGAGGTTCTCTGGTACTTCATCTGAGGATGCCTATGAGTTTATTCTTGATATGCATGAGTTTTTGCACCGTATGGGGATAGTGGAGACCCGCGGTGTTGATTATATGTCCTACCAGTTTCGTGGCGATGCGAATACGTGGTGGAGGTATTTCGTGGCTTGCAGACCTAAGGGTTCTCCCCCTTTGACTTGGACTCAGTTCTACCGGGCCTTCCTTAAGAAGTATATGCCTCGGTCCTTGAGAGAGGCTCATAGGGAGCAGTTTTTACACCTTGAGCAGAGGGGCATATCCTTGGAGTCTTATGTAACCCGTTTCCTCTACTTGACCCGATATTCTACTCCGTTGATCCCTACTGAGGCCGATAGGATCAGATGCTTTATGGGAAGACTATTGGGCTCTCTACAAATTCGTTGTCTTCAGATGGAGTCTATGGGGGCTTCCTTTCAGTCCATTATTGAGCATGCTTCTATGGTTGAGGGCGCCAAGGCCCGTACTTTTAGTGGTGGTGACAAGATGCCACGTCAGACTGGCAGTTTTGGGGGTTTTAGTATGAGGGACGCCAGTCAGTTTTCGAGGCCACCTCAGCCCTATTTCTGTTGTCCCGCGCATTTAGCATTACCAGCTTCCTCCAGTGAGCCGCCTAGACAGAGAGCTCCTGAGAGTTCGTTCTCTAGACCAGTGGACCGTGCTGCTTCATCCAGGTCTTCCGTTTCAGTATTTTAGTACTCGACTCCTATTACTTTTTTCTCTTGTGGAGAGGTTGGGCATGTTGCCAGGAGATGTCCCCAGCCTAGGCGGGATTATCAGCCTCCGAGGACTCCTATATAATCCGGTGCCTCAGGAGGGACTTCTCATAGAGGTGGTGCTCAGTCAGGTCGCGGTACTTCCTATGGTTCTAGAGGTGGGTCCCAGCCAGCTAGATGTGGTACTCAGAGTGCGAGAGGAGGATCCACGACTGGTGTGGTGGAGCCCATTGTTACTCATTTCCTGGTAGCCCGAGGCAGAGTGTTACGCCTCTCGTTTTCATCATAGGAGAACCTATGGTTTCCTAGTCGGGTATGCCTTTGGAATAGAGACTCGACCACGAGTTTTGGAGGTAGAAAGTGTCTTACCCCATATACAAAGGTACCGACAGTTATTTCTAGCAATTTACAGGATTAGAAGTTGAACGAATCGAATCGCCGCAACCTGAACTAATTCAAGAAAATCTGCAGACACCAGTCATTGTCGACGGGTCATAGACATAGTAGACAGACCGTCGTTATGCAGCATCATTATGTTTCCGCATCCTTGGATCTATAGGCGCAGGTCGTCGGAGCAAGTCGATGGACCGTCGACACATTGACGGGTTGTCGACCCGCTTGTCGAACCGCACCGCCGGAACTATTTAGTTCCAAGTATAACTATATTATCCACGACTCTATTTCTCATTTTCTCTCTTCCAAGTCAGAGAAAGGCCCTAGTATATCTACTCCCAACATTTTATATTGTATTAGTGGAGATTTGGCAAGATCCGAACCCCGTAAACCCAATCTTGTGAAGAAGAAGGTTGTTTCTAGGGGTTCTTCAAGGTTGTGAAGCTTAGGAAGTTAGAGTTGAAGTGATTCTTGGAATCTTAGACCCCTCAAGGTATGTAAATGATTTCTACCCTTATAGTTGAGTTGATTATCAAGAGTTTTAGTGATTTTAAGTAAAGAGAGGATACCTATGGAAGTGGTAAGTTGATGAAGGGTAAGATAGAGATTTGGGGTTATTTTAAGAGATGATTGGAAATGGATTTAACTATATTTTGATATATATATATATATATATATATATATATATATATATATATATATATATATATATATATATATATATGTTGTCATTGTTGTTGTTGGTATTGTGGTTGATGTTAGATTGAATGGGAAGTCGAAGGGTTGTTGAGCTTACAAGGGAAATGTTGTCCATAACATGTTAAGCTCTATATGTATTTAAAGATGGTTAGTAAGCGAGGTAAATAGTCTAATTAAGGCCTATGTTATTGTAATTGTAGATTTATAAGTTCAAGAGGTAGAAGTTGGACGATTGGATATACTTCAAGGTATGTTAAGGCTATCATTTCTTTCATTTGGCATGATCCTTTGATATGAGCCAACAAGCGAGCTTCCATATTACTCCACTCTTAGAAGCGTTAGGAGTACTTCAGTCTTTGATGTTCATGTACCCGGTTAATGAGTGTTCCTTCTGTTCACTGGTCCAGTTCTATGTATACAGTTTATTCATGTATTATATATCTATGTATATTGAACCGTGATCAGAAGGCGTTATATAAGCTAATATTAGATATATGTGGGGTATGAGAAGAGAGATAGGCCTAACACACGCATTACCACCTGATCAGCTGGTGCACCATGATGATAATGTAAGGATCGAGTTGCACGTACTGCAGCAATGTATATGATGATGGCAGCAGAGAGGCCGATATGATATGATGGGATGCCATAGAGGCTTGACAGGCGTTATACATGCATATACGTGTGTATATATATATATATATATATATATATATATATTGCATATTATGCGCCCACAGAGGCATTGTCAGTTACACAGATTTATGCAGATACATACAGATGCTAGTTCATACAAGTACATGCAGATAGTCATTTCAGCTTACGAATTTAGATCTTATTCATGATGCTTGTATATACATGTGGTTCTTATGTCTTTCATACTCAGTACATTATCCGTATTGACTCTCCGTTACTTGAGGGGCTGCGTACATGTCCGCAGGTTCAGGTAGATCGACAGGTGGTCCAGCTTAGTAGGACTTCTCTCCAGCAGTGGTCAGTGTGCTCCATTGATCCGGAGTTGCAGTCTATTTTGGTATGCTAGCCTTTTGAGATGTACATGCTTATGGGTATGACGGGGCCCTGTCCCGTCCTTTCTATAGCTTTTATTCTAGTAGAGGTCTGTAGACAGATGTATGCATTAGTTAGATGATGTAGCCTTGTCGGCTGCTATTCTTTTGTGTACAGTATATGTAGCAGCCTAGCTGGCTTGCACTGTTCTTTCAGCATGCTTATGTATATACAGGTTGTACAGAGTTCATGATATCATCTATTTATGAGTAAGTATGAGATCAGTTTGAGTCACTTGTGGGCCCTTGATGTTCAGTAAGATTCAAATATGAGTATAGGGGTGTTTGGTCGCTAGAGGTCAGACATTCATCATGACTCATCGGTTTGGGTCGTGACAGATGTAGTATCAGAGTAGTTCTGTCCTAGGGTTGTCTACAGACCGTGTCTGGTAGAGTCTTGTTTATGGGCGTGTTGTGCACTACACTTATAAACAGGAGGCTACAGGACATTTAGGATGATGTCATTCTTTCCCTTTAGATCGTACGATAGAGCCATGTGTTAAGCGTTCGCTTTCTGATGATTTTTTCTGATTTCAGTGATGCCCCGCAGGAAAGCTATAGCTACCCAGAAGGGCAAGAGTGTGGCAGATAAGGCCACTAGCTGTACTCGACAGGCTACGAGAGCTCAGGATGAGATTCAAAATGAGGGGCCATCTGAGACATCGCATACCCCACCAGTAGCACATGCCCCAGTCCCTCAGCCGGATGCACCGAGCCAAGATGTGCGGGATGCTGTACAGTTATTGACCAGATTAGTAGCCGCCTAGGCTCAGCGGCAGGGAGTTGGTGTTGACTAGGCAGGCAAGGCTGGTAGTTCGAGGGTTAAGACCTTCCTTGGGTTAGGTCCTCTAGAGTTTTCGGTCATAAAGCAAAATATTGAACCCCAGGACTTCATTGATGGTACGCAGAGGACCTTGAGGGTTATGCATGCGGACGAGGTCGAGTCTGTGGAGTTGGCTTCGTATAGAATTCGTGATATTGCAGTACAGTGGTACCAGACTTGGGAGATATCTAGGGGAGAGAATGCCCCTCCAGCGATTTGGCGAGAGTTTTCAGATGCTTTAATTCTCCATTATTTACCACAGAGGTCCGACAAGCTCGAGCAGACAGGTTTTTACGTATTGAGCAGGGCAGTATGAGTGTCCAGGAGTATTGTGTGTATTTTGATTCTATGGCTAGGTATGCTTCAGCCATGGTGGCTGAGATGGAGGACAGAGTTCATCGTTTTGTGGCTGGTCTAGGGCCACATTTTATAGATGTTTGTACGACTGCTACATTACAGTCGGGCATGGATATCTCACGTATACAGGCATATGCACAGAATTTAGAGAACTATAAGAGTCAGCGGAGGACAGAACGTGACTATGATCGGGGCCATGGCAAGAGGGCCAGATCTTTAGATACTGGGGGTAAGTCTAGAGGAGGACAGAGATAGCAGTATCCTCGATATCCATTCCATTCGGTAGGGAGCGCACCTCCGCTGTTTTCAGGTCCGAGGTTTGATCGGTCTTCTTATTCCGGAGCAAGCCAGAGTTCCAGGGTATCAGGCTCTCAGAACTGCCCAGAGTCAGACCAGGTGAGGCCACCCTTGCTGCGGTATCGTCATTGTGGTAGGCTACACGCTCGGCAATGTTGATGTTGATTGGGATTGGATGGTTGCTATGCTTGTGGTCAGTCAGGACACATGATGAGGGAGTGCCGGATGAGGGTTGGCACAGGTATGCTTCCGCCTACGGGGTCTATGGCTGGTTCTTTTTCTGCAGTACGCCCTTTAGGGCAATCTTTCCACACACCAGCAGCACGAGGAAGAGGGAGAAGTGGAGCGTCCAGCTCGAGCGGTCCTCAGCACCACGTATATGTTATACCCCGTATTTTGCACATCGAGTTATTCGCAAGAGAATCGATTCAAGTTAAAGACGGGATCATTTTCGGACCCGAAATAGATATCTTTAATTTTTAGTTTTATTATAACATAAATTTTTTATAAATTTTACTTAGTGTCTAAATATTAATGGATATTAGGGATTAATTAAACATGATTAGATTATTAAGTGGGGAATAAGATTTAAATATTCACAAATTTTGCACTAGTGGTCGTGTGGGCCCCACTGCCACATGGCCAAATCTGATTTGGCCCATGCTTTAGTGGGGGAACGTGTAAGACCATCTTGGGAAGCAAAATGGTCTACTTTGTTGACCAAAGTTTCAGCCACAACTCATTTCCGAACTACACAAAGTGAAATAGGAGAGAGAAGCTTCCGTTTCACAAAAATAGAAACCTAGACATAGAGAGAGAGAGGCTCTCATCTTCACCAAGTGAAGAGGAGAGAGAGCCATGTCCAGCCATGGCAGCTCCACCACCAAGCACGGCCAGCCCTTCTATTTTTCTCTTACCATTAAACCCCTAAAGTGTTCTACACATTCACCATTATGTTTCAAGTGAAGAAGAAACCATAAACATGTCATGCAAGCTCTTATAAGCTCACGGACAGAACTTGGGTTCTCCAAGTTGATTTAAAAAATATTTTCTTCAAGCATTTCAACCCTTTGGAAGGTGTATAACAACGTGGGATTGATCCTAGATAGCAAGAACAAGAATTAAATTCAAGGCACAAATACTAGTCAAGTCGAAAAGTCAAGTGTTTAAAGTAAGGTTTAACTTTCTTTTGCATGTATTAAGGGTGGTTTGAACGTATTGTAGATGTACAAATGTAATTTGAATCCATGCAATTAGGTGTGTTGATGTTGGAGCATGATAATAGCCATGGAATTATATGTGTTGATGTTGAAGTATGGTTGCAACTTGGTGAACATGAATTGCATGTATAAAATTATGAATGTTGGTGTTGGAATGTTAATGTGGCCGTAGGGACTGTTTTAGTTGAAATGGGTGGACTGATTTTATTTAGTAATTATGGTTGTTGCTATCATAAATTACATATTAAAAGGATGAAAAGAATTACAAAGTTAAAGGTGAAATTGTGTTGATATGAACATAAATTGAATCCATGAAATTATGTGTGTTGATGTTGAAGCATGGTTGAAGCTGTGTAGGGACTGTTTTGTGTAGAAGGTGGTGAACTAATTTTACTTGATATTTTGATTGTTGTTGTCATGAATTTTATGATGGAAATGAAGGTATTTAATGGTTAGAGTTGGAGCTAAAATTGTTTGTGGATTGTTGTAAGGATTGTAGTGATAATAATGTAGCTTATTTGCGTATCAATTGATGATGTAGTTGCCGTGTGACGGCTGGTCATATCTCACTGAAATTATATGAAAAGAAGATATGAAATGATGTGTAAGAATCGTATGTGGTTTGCTTGGTATGTTCGTAAGCGTTTGCAAGAATTCCGAGCATCTTTTGTGTAATACTTGGGGGTTGTTTTGGATGTGTCGTTGTTGTTCTTATTGAGCTTGGAAGATTGATGATAATTAAGATTATGCATTGTGTTGTATGTTGGTTGGGCTGTTATAAAGTTGGTTACATGAAAACGTTAAGGCTACGGACTATTAGGAATAACTTGAAGACGTAGTAGTCGTATGTGAATCGTTATTGAATGTTCTGAATGTGGGCTGTTTGAAATATTGCGTGGACTGTTTGGAATGTTGTGCAGGCTGTTCGGAGTGATTCTCACATCTTGTCTTGGATAGCCTCGATATAGTACTTGAACGTATAATTATTGGTGTTAGCTTGACTATTTTGTGATTTGTTTGGGATGTAAGGAAACTGTCGTCTAAATTGTCTAGAAAGGAGTTGCTAACGTTGGGAAACGTTTTGAATCTCCCCGTAGCTTAACCATAATTCTTGACGTCTTAATATAGGTTGAAACTTTGGGCAGCGTATACGTGTTGTGTTACGAATAAACGCCATAAGTACGTAAAGCTAACACTTCTTTCTTTTGGCATGATCCTTATGAAACGAATAGACGATATGTATATGATTCCAAAGAAATTCCTATTCTTAGAGCCACTAGGATGGCTAATGTTCTTGATTCTCAGAATTTGATTTATTATTGTTTTGATATGTACATATGATTTCAAAGTTCCATTTTGATATAATCCACAGGGACATCCGAAGGTACTTGATATGATTATTATTTGAATTTGCAAATGGTGGTTCGTGTTGACTATTTTATTTAGTCCTTGAAAATGTTTTAAAATTTGCATATAGTTTCTCACTACTCTGCTCGTGCATGCCTCAATATATCTTTCACCGAGTCACGGGCCAGGTATGCTATCGTGCACAGTTTCATTGCATTGTTCACCGAGTCCCTCACTAGAGGGCCGGGTACGGTATATATATATATATATATATATATGATATGATGATATGACGATATGATGATATGATGACATGTTATGGCGGCCAGGAGGGCATATGATGACTTATTTCACCGAGTCCCTCACTAGAGGGCCGGGTACGGTATATATGTAAATGATATATGATAGTGACAAGCATGCTTATGTTTCCATGGCAAGTGTTGGTAATCTGAACATTATACTTATTTTCTGTACTCCTTATCTCAGTTATGATTCTTTTACTGCTTTTCACGCTTTACATGCTCAGTTCATATTCCGTACTGACCCCCTTTCCTCGGGGGCTGCGTTTCATGCCCGTAGGTACAGATACTCGCTTTGGTGAGCCACCAGCTTAGGACTTCCCTTCTGCTATCTTGGAGAGCTCCGTTGTTCCGGAGCCCAGATTCTGGTATAGATCCTTTTTTATCTAAATATACGTATATGTTGTTTAAGGGTACGACGGGGCCCTGTCCCGTCATATTTTACTGTTGAAACACTTAGAGGTCTGTAGACATGTATGTGGGTTGTATTCAGATGTGATCAGTTGTGTGTATGATCAGTACTCGTGTTCTATCGTTGTAGCAGCCTTGCCGGCTGGCATATGTTGTCATGTTGTGATAGCAGCCTTGTCGGCTTACTTGCGTTATTGTTTCGTAGTGGCAGCCTTTTCGGCTTGCGTATATATATTGTTGGGACGTTCCCACATGTTATGACTGCCTTGTCGGCTTACGTACTGCGTTATCTGTTGATAGGTGTGACTCGTCAGGAGACAGGTTGCGGCACATATTTATACATTTATGTGACAGCTCCGAGACTATGCTTTGGCCTTCATAAGTTCCATGTTATGTTTGTGTTGATTGATCATATAGCTAACAAGTGTGTATATGGGTGTCCAGCTCGGGCACCAGTCACGGCCTACGGGGTTGGGTCGTGACAAAAGTGGTATCAGAGCAGTTCATCCTCGGAGTGTCTACAGGCCGTGTCTAGTAGAGTCTTGTTTATCGGTGTGTTGTTCACCACATCTATAAACAGGAAGCTACTAGACACTTAGGATGTTATCTTTTCTTTGATATCTAAAATCGTGCGATAGAGCCCATCCATAGGAAATTAAATTCCTTATACTAACTTTTGATTTCAGCTGAAAAACGACATCGACAGAAGGAAGCGACTAATGATATTGGAAGTTACAAAGTTCACAGGTAAGTAACGATGTCGACAAGAGAAGATAAATAATGCTGTTGGGGGGTGCAGAGGTAAGATATTTCATTGAGGTTACGTTATCAAAATTTGTACATATAGAATGGCAACTGGTCATTATCAGGGTTAGTAATCGTAAACATAGTAAGAGAATGGATCGAATGTATATACCTTGATGATAAGTTCAGTTACAAGGTGAGAACAGAAGGAGCGGAAGGAAACAATAAAAACATAAGTAACGGTAAGCAGGGTATGTTAGGTATGGTATGAATGTTGCAAGTATGATTGAAACCTGCAGTTAAAGATTGATAAGGAAAATAAATAGGAAAGAGTGACAGGTACAGTTTGAGTTGGATACACGAGGTAAGTTCGCCATTTTCACCCTGTGACCGATAGGGGAAGCCCTGTGTGGCAACGATACGATATAATATATATGTGTATGTTGGCCCTGTGAGGCATTGTTGGTATTTCCTGCGTGCAGGTTTTGAGATAGTAAGAAATACAGAGGAAGCTCTGCCAATTTTTTTTTAGAAATAAAAAGAGAATGACATATAAGTTCGTAATATTTTTGAAAGGTCGTGTCAACACTAACGATAAGATTTGGCTAAGTCGCAAGTACGTCGGACTTCGAGAAATAAAGTTAATGGTTGAATTGGTACTAATAGTAAATATGAGGTCGACATTGATATGGTAAATTTATCATGTTGGAGTAAGGCTTTAAGGGATACCCTCCATGTCAACCGTAAGGGGCATCATTCTTAATTGGAAAATTCGATTTCGAAGGAGCAAATATGAGTAGCAAAGTTTGGAATTCATTTGAACGGACCAGATACTTTCCAGCCGCATTTTACCTCAGAAAAAGCTCGTGTTGAAGAGCAAAAACGTCTAGCGGTTAAGTTTCACTCTTATTCGAAGAATATGAGGCATACAGTAAGTAATTTATGGACTAAAAGGTTCGCTCATGACCTAAGCACAAATCTAGAGGTGAATTATGTAAATCAAGCATTAGGAGCCCCGTGATGCTAGTCGGACTCTAGTTCCCCTTCTGATCATGGTTTGGAGGATATTTATAGGAATGAGTAAAGTCCGGTGAGGAAGTGACTAAAAGATATGACGTGATCTATGCGACTAAGGTATAAAGGAAAATTATGAAATGGAAAGGCAGGGTACAGAACGAATAAGAATGACCTACAAATCCTACAGGGAAAGTTCGGAATAGAGATCAAGTGGTAACGAAAGTGAAAGCGAGCACAGAAGAGAAGGAATTAATAGAAGAAAGAAGATAAGAAGAAAGCGAGTGGGATTACAGTGTAGCGATGTGTTATGACGTGTATAGCTGAGAAAATGAGCAATATAAGCGACAGAATTATGAAAGACCGAACTAAGGGAAGATGAGCAATGAGGCAGAATGAATGCCAGAAATGACTGGTGTGATAAGAGCAAATAGGGATGAATAGAATATGTTTTGACAAGGAAAAAAGGGTTATGTAGCGGTAGTGTTTTCTGAAGGATACAGGAGTAGCATGAAATTCCTCGTGCACAAAACAAGGGATGGACATTGACTAGAGAAATGAAAGGAATACTAAAGGAAGCACTCAAGACAGACGTAATAAATTGAGTACGAGTATAACATAAAAGGGAAAAATATAGCTACGAACTTAAGGGTGTAATGCGGAGACAAGGTGATAAGACAAGACCACTATTAATACGAACTTGATATGCTTTTAAGTAAGTTAGAAGTCAGTGTTGGGTGCACAACAAAAGTAAAGAGTATAAGACATAAAGGAGTGCTGCATATATATGACTATACCTTGGAAACAGTGAAATCCGTAAAGGACAAGGACTGTAGGCCGGAGAAACAAATAATGCAAGGTAAATTTATTACAGGAAACAGACGATACAGGTTGGGATAAAAATAATTTTACAAGAGAGCCTTAGATACATATCATCCGAATATAAACGCTACCTAATTGAGAATTTAGAATGACTACAAGCACTAGTTAATTATGGATTGGGGTAAGTGGGATGTGGCCTTTGATGAATTGCTACATTAATTACATTACTTGGGTACAAATTATCAAATAAGATTTTGTACTATACATCGAAAGGTTCTCGTCGCTACCTGACTTTGATTAAGGTTTAGTACGTGGATATCAAGTTATAAGTTAAGGAGAAAGACGTGAGTATGGTACAGTATACCAAGTGAATAGGAGAAAGGATTGAGTGAATTTGAGATTAGAGATAGGGACATAGAGCGGAATGTAAACGGATACTGGTGTAGGTACACCCTTAAGGGGGGAAGCGGACAAAAAGAAATACAAGTATAAATGGGAACAATTGAGACTACAATATATCTGATATGAATACTTAAATTTCAGGTGAGATCTCTTGCCGAAACAAGTTAATAAGATCCGAAAGCCAACAATCAATGGATAGAATTCAAGATGGTATTTGAGACAGTGCTGAGAATTATTGGTAAAAATTTGAGAAAATACGACATTATGAAGTGGGTGCCTATAAAAAGGAAGAATACGACAAGAAAATGATAACGAGTAACTCAAAAGATATTATAAAGGATAGCAATGCAATGCTAGATTAGAGGTTAAGACGTTGGCAATGGGGCTACCTCCTAATGATACTGTAACTTATAAGTAGCAAAGGAGAAAGGATAGGAAATCTCCTATAACAAGATATGAGAAAATCGAATGGTGAATAAGGAAAGGAAAGGAGCATGACAAGATAGACCGCAACAGAGTTTTAGTACAAATAAGATATGCAAAGCAAGATGAACCAGGAGAAGGAAGGACTATGACTAAGATTGGATATAATTTATACGAGTTGTATAAGGATAGTTATGCGATCTACGAATATTGGTATGTTAACAATGAGACCAAGCGTGTACTAGATAAAAAGGGTAAAAAAATTCAGTAACAACAACGTGGGTGTGACAAAGAAAGGTGAAATATGGTTTGAACTAAATTACCGGGACAGAATTAGTACTGAGGACTATGCTAAGTTATACCTCAAGGAGATAGTGAGACTTCACGGGGTTCCCACAGCTATTATCTCCGATAGAGGAGCCCAGTTTACAGCTAACTTCTGGAGATCCTTCCAGGAGGGATTGGGAACACAAGTGAGTCTCAGCACAACATTTCACCCACAGACTGATGGACAGGCAGAGCGTACCATTCAGACGCTACAAGATATGTTACGGGCCTGTGTTATTGATTTCAGGGGTAGCTGGGATGATCACTTGCCACTTATTGAGTTCGCTTATAATAACAGCTACCATTCGAGTATTCAGATGGCACCGTATGAGGCCTTGTATGGGAGAAAGTGCAGATCACCTATTGGTTGGTTTGATGCGGGTGAGACCAAGTTGATAGGCCAGATATGATTCAGCAGGCTGTTGATAAGGTGAAGCTTATTCAAGAGAGATTACTGGCAGCCCAGAGTCGGCAGAAATCATATGCAGATAATCGACGTCGACACTTAGAATTTCAGGTTGGTGACTGAGTGTTCCTGAAGGTGTCACCCATGAAGGGTGTTATGAGATTTGGCAGGAAAGGGAAGCTAAGCCCGAGATACATTGGGCCTTATCAGATTGTCCGTAAAGTGGGTCAGGTTGCCTATGAGTTAGACCTACCAGCTGATTCGGAAGCAGTGCATCCAGTCTTCCATGTGTCAATGCTTCGCAAATGTATAGGCGATCCTTCCAGAATATTTCCCGTAGATGATATCCAGGTAACAGAGGAGTTATCCTACGAGGATCAGCCTATAGCCATACTTGATCGACATATTAGGAGGTTGCGAACTAAAGATGTGGCTTCCGTCAAACTGCTATGGCGAAACAACAATAGGGAAGAGATGACCTGGGAAGCTGAGGAGGAGATGAGAAACAAGTATCCTTACTTGTTCCCTACGCCTACAGGTAACTTAAACTCCTCACTTGATTATATTGATTGCCTGCTAAAACTATATGTTATGCCGATAAGGAAAACCTTTCCAAGAATTCTTATAGAACCTTACGGGACCAATTCAACATTCGAGGACGAATGTTCTAAAGGGGGGAAGAATGTTATACCCCGTATTTTGCACGTCGACTTATTCGCAAGAGAATCGACTCAAGTTAAAGACGGGATCATTTTCGGACCCGAAATAGAAATCTTTAATTTTTAGTTTTATTAGAACATAAATTTTTTATAAATTTTACTTAGTGTATAAATATTAATGGAGATTAGGGATTAATTAGCCATGATTAGATTATTAAGTGGGGAATAAGATTTAAATATTCACAAATTTTGCACTAGTGGTCGTGTGGGCCCCACCGCCACATGGTCAAATCTGATTTGGCCCATGCTTTAGTGGGGGAACGTGTAAGACCATCTTGGGCAGCAAAATGATCTACTTTGTTGACCCAAGTTTCAGCCACAACTCATTTCCGAACTACACAAAGTGAAATAGGAGAGAGAAGCTTCCATTTCACAAAAATAGAAACCTAGACATAGAGAGAGAGGCTCTCATCTTCACCAAGTGACGAGGAGAGAGAGACATGGCCAGCCATGGCAGCTCCACAACCAAGCACGGCCAGCCCTTCTATTTTTCTCTTACCATTAAACCCCTAAAGTGTTCTACACATTCACCATTATGTTTCAAGTGAAGAAGAAACCATAAACATGCCATGCAAGCTCTTATAAGCTCATGGCCAGAACTTGGGTTCTCCAAGTTGATTCAAAAAATATTTTCTTCAAGAATTTCAACCCTTTGCAAGGTGTATAACAACGTGGGATTGATCCTAGATAGCAAGAACAAGAATTAAATTCAAGGCACAAATACTAGTCAAGTGTTTAAGGTAAGGTTTAACTTTCTTTTGCATGTATTAAGGGTGGTTTGAACGTATTGTAGATGTACAAATGTAAATTGAATCCATGCAATTAGGTGTGTTGATGTTGGAGCATGATAATAGCTATGGAATTATATGTGTTGATGTTGAAGTATGGTTGTAACTTGGTGAACATGAATTGCATGTATAAAATTATGAATGTTGGTGTTGGAATGTTAATGTGGCCGTAGGGATTGTTTTAGTTGAAATGGGTGGACTGATTTTATTTAGTAATTATGGTTGTTGCTATCATAAATTACATATTAAAAGGATGAAAAGAATTACAAAGTTAAAGGTGAAGTTGTGTTGATATGAACATAAATTGAATCGATGAAATTATGCGTGTTGATGTTGAAGCATGGTTGAAGCCGTGTAGGGACTGTTTTGTGTAGAAGGTGGTGAACTAATTTTACTTGATATTTTGATTGTTGTTGTCATTAATTTTATGATGGAAATGAAGGTATTTAATGGTTAGAGTTGGAGCTAAAATTGTTTGTGGATTGTTGTAAGGATTGTAGTGATAATAATGTAGCTTATTTGCGTATGAATTGATGATGTAGTTGTCGTGTGACTGCCGGTCATATCTCACTGAAATTATATGAAAAGAAGATATGAAATGATGTGTAAGAATCGTATGTGGTTTGGTTGGTATGTTCGTAAGCGTTTGCAAGAATTCCGAGCATCTTTTGTGTAATAGTTGGGGGCTGTTTTGGATGTGTCGTTGTTGTTCTTATTGAGCTTGGAAGATTGATGATAATTAAGATTATGCATTGTGTTGTATGTTGGTTGGGATGTTATAAAGTTGGTTACATGAAAACGTTAAGGCTACGGACTATTAGGAATAACTTGAAGACGTAGTAGTCGTATGTGAATCGTTATTGAATGTTGTGAATGTGGGCTGTTTGGAATATTGCGTGGACTGTTTGGAATGTTGTGCGGGCTGTTCGGAGTGATTCTCACATATTGTCTTGGATAGCCTCGATATAGTACTTGAACGTATAATTATTGATGTTAGCTTGACTATTTTGTGATTTGTTTGGGATGTAAGGAAACCGTCGTCTAAATTGTCTAGAAAGGAGTTGCTAACGTTGGGAAACGTTTTGAATCTCCCCGTAGCTTAACAATAATTCTTGACGTCTTAATATAGGTTGAAACTTTGGGCAGAGTATACGTGTTGTGTTACGAATAAACGCCAAAGATACGTAAAGCTAACACTTCTTTCTTTTGGCATGATCCTTATGAAACGAATAGACGATATGTATATGATTCCAAAGAAATTCCTATTCTTAGAGCCACTAGGATGGCTAATGTTCTTGATTCTCAGAATTTGATTTATTATTGTTTTGATATGTACATATGATTTCAAAGTTCCATTTTGATATAATCCACAAGGACATCCAAAGGTACTTGATATGATTATTATTTGAATTTGCAAATGGTGGTTCGTGTTGACTATTCTATTGGGTCCTTGAAAATGTTTTAAAATTTGCATATAGTTTCTCACTACTCTGCTCGTGCATGCCTCAATATATCTTTCACCGAGTCCCAGGCCGGGTATGTTATCATGCACAGCTTCATTGCATTGTTCACCGAGTCCCTCACTAGAGGGCCGGGTACGGTATATATATATATATATATATATATATGATATGATGATATGACGATATGATGATATGATGACATGTTATGGCGGCCAGGAGGGCATATGATGGCTTATTTCACTGAGTCCCTCACTAGAGGGCCGGGTACGGTATATATGTAAATGATATATGATAGTGACAAGCATGCTTATGTTTCCAAGGCAAGTGTTGGTAATCTGAACATTGTACTTGTTTTCTGTACTCCTTATCTCAGTTATGATTCCTTTTTACTGCTTTTCACGCTTTACATGTTCAGTACATATTCCGTACTGACCCCCTTTCCTCGGGGGCTGCGTTTCATGCTCACAGGTACAGATACTCGCTTTGGTGAGCCGCCAACTTAGGACTTCCCTTCTGCTATCTTGGAGAGCTCCGTTGTTCCGGAGCCCAGATTTTGGTATAGATCCTTTTTTATCTAAATATACGTATATGTTGTTTAAGGGTACGACGGGGCCCTGTCCCATCATATTTAACTATTGAAACTCTTAGAGGTCTGTAGACATGTATGTAGGTTGTATTCAGTTGTGTGTATGATCAGTACTCGTGTTCTATCGTTGTAGCAGCCTTTCCGGCTTGCATACTGTCATGTTGTGATAGCAGCCTTGTCGGCTTACTTGCGTTATTTGTTCGTAGTGGCAGACTTGTCGGATTGCGTATATATATAGTTGGGACGTTCCCACATGTTATGACAGCCTTGTCGGCTTACGTACTGCGTTATCTGTTGATAGGTGTGACTCCTCAGGAGACAGGTTGCGGCACATATTTATACGTTTATGTGACAGCTCCGAGACTATGCTTTGGCCTTCATAAGTTCCATGTTATGTTTGTGTTTATTGATCATATAGCTAACAGGTGTGTATATGGGTGTCCAGCTCGGGCACCAGTCACGGCCTACGGGGTTGGGTCGTGACAGTATATGCATTGGCCGGTAGGCAGGATCGTGAGATGTCTCCTGATGTTGTTACAAGTATATTATCAGTCTCCTCCTATGATGTGTATGCACTGATTGACCCAGGTTTCACTTTGTCATATGTTACGCCCTTTGTTGCCGGCAAGTTTGGGATAGAGCCTGAGTTGATTAAACTGTTTGATGTATCTATGCCATTTGGTGATCCAATTATAGCTAGGCGGATATATCGAGGCTGTGTGTTATAGTTTGTAACCGCCGTACCTTAGCAGATCGGATTGAGTTAGATATGATTGATTTCGATGTTATTATGGGTATGGATTGATTGGCTTCCTGTTATGCCAATGTTGATTGCAGAGCAAAGATAGTTTGATTTCAGTTCCCAGGTGAGCCAGTCCTAGAGTGAAAGGGCAATGCTGCTTCGCCGAGGGGTAGGTTTATTTCCTACCTTAAAGCAAGGAAGATGATCAGAAAAGGGTACATCTATTACCTAGTTCGAGTTCAGGATGTGCAAGCAAAGTCGCCGACTCTTCAGTCTGTTCCTATGGTTAATGAGTTTCCAGAAGTGTTTCCAGATGAGCTTTCAGGCATTCCCCCAGAGAGAGAGATTGGTTTTACTATTGATCTATTGCCAGATACTCAGCCAATATCTATTCCTCCTTATAGGATAGCACCTGCGGAGTTGAAATAATTAAAGGAGCAGTTGAAAGAATTGCTTGAGAAGGGATTTATTAGGCCCAACACATCACCGTGGGGAGCACCGGTATTATTTGTAAGAAAGAAGGATGGCTCTTCGCGAATGTGTATTGATTATAGGCACTGGAATAAAGTTAGAGTTGGCCAAGGCCCACGACATCAATGGAGCTACGTAGTTTCTTGCGTTTGGCAAGTTATTATAGAAGGTTTGTAGAAGGATTTTCCTCTCTTTCAGCCCCATTGACTAAGTTGACTCAGAAATCAGCTAAGCTCCAATGGACAAATTCTTGTGAGCAGAGTTTTCAGACGTTGAAGGATAAGCTAACTTCAGCACTTGTTTTGACTCTTCCAGAAGAAGCAGATGGCTATGTGGTATATTGTGATGTTTCAGGCATTGGATTGTCCTGTGTGTTAATGCAGCACCGTAAGGTTGTCGCTTATGCTTCTAGACAGCTAAAGAAGCACGTGAAGAATTACCCAATCCATGATCTTGAGGTAGCGGTAGTGATTCACGCTTTGAAAATATGGAGGCACTACTTATACTGTGTCCATGTTGATATCTATACTGATCATAAGAGTCTCCAGTATATCTTTAAGCAGAAGGACTTGAATTTGTGTCAGAGGCAATGGCTAGAGTTGCTGAAAGACTATGATATGGATATTCTGTACCATCTCAGGAAAGCTAACATAGTAGCCGATGCCCTCAGTCATAAATCTATGGGTAGCTTATCACATGTGCCGTCAGGGAGAAGAGAAATGGTCCATGAAGCTCATCGATTGGCTAGTTTCGGAGTTCGATTGATACATTCAGGTGATGCAGGAGTTACTGTTCAAGACACAGCAGTGTCATCTTTGGTAGCAAAAATAAAAGAACATCAATACGAAGACCCTGTCCTAGTTCATTACCGAGATACATCACCTCAGAAAGAAAAGACACCCTTTGTGATTACAGGTGATGTTGCAGGACTCCGTTAGCAGGTTATGGGGGAGGCACATTACTCTCATTATTCTATTCATCCAGGCTCAACAAAGATGTACCGTGATCTCAAGGAATTTTATTGGTGGAATGATATGAAAAGAGATATAGCAGAATTTGTTGCTCAGTATCCAAATTGTCAATAGGTCAAAATAGAACTCCAGAAGCCCGGAGGTTTATTGTAGGCTATGGAGATTTCGACATGGAAATGGGAGATAATTAATATGGACTTTATTGCAGGTTTGCCCCGTACTCAGCGGAAGTATGACTCGATATAAGTCATAGCTGATAAGCTTAGGAAATCATCCCATTTCCTGCCTGTCAGAACTACTTATACAGCCGAATATTATGCGAAGCTTTATCTCAAAGAGATTGTACGACTTCACGGTGTTCCTACATCCATTATCTCAAATAGGGGAACACAGTTCACAACTAATTTATGAAAGTCTTTTCAGAATGGATTGGGGACTCAGGTGAGTCTTAGTACCGCGTTTCATCCGCAGACAGATGGACAAGCGGAGCGTACTATACAGACACTTGAAGATATATTTAGAGCTTGTGTACTTGATTTTCAAGGCAGTTGGGATGATCATCAGCCTCTTATCGAGTTTGCATATAACAACAGTTATCATGCCAGTATTCAGATGGCTCCGTATGAGGCCTTATATGGGGGAAGATGTAGATCGCCTATAGGATGGTTTGATGTCAGGGAAAATTAGTTGATAGGCCCAGACTTAGTTCAGCAAGTAGTTGACAAGGTGAAAGTCATTCAAGAAAGGTTGCTAACAGCTCAGAGTCAACAGAAATCCTATGCGGATAATCAGCGATGCAAGTTAGAGTTTGAGATAGGTGATTGGGTTTTCCTGAAAGTTTCACCTATGAAAGGAGTGATGAGATTTGGTAAGAAGGGTAAGTTGAGCCCTCAATATATTGGTCCATATGAGATCATTCGTATTGTGGGTAAGGTGGCATATGAGCTAGAATTGCCTTCTGTGTTGGAGTTTGTACATTCGGTATTTCATGTGTCTATGCTTCATAAATGCATCGGAGATCCCTTAAGATTTGTACCATTAGATGATATCCATGTGACCGAGCAGTTATTATACGAAGAGCTTCCAGTGGCTATATTGGACAGACAGGTCCGTCGGTTGCAAACCAAGGATGTAGCTTCCGTTAAATTTTTGTGGAGGAATAAGAATGTTGAGGAAGTGACTTGGGAAGCGCAAGAAGCAATGAAGATTAAGTACCCGCATTTGTTTCCAGCAGTATAGGAGGTTCAGTCTGAGGCATCACCTCCCCCAGGTATTATTTCATTTTCAGTTATCGTGATTGGTCGTGTGAGGCCATGGTATTGTATGTTACAGTATGTGACCCTGTGTGGCAGTATTTTGGGTTGTTGTGTGCAGGTTGGGTTGTATACTTACAGGGAAAACTCTGCCAAAATTTTTATAACCCATAATTGTTTGAACATTCGAGGACGAATGTTCTTAAGGGGGGGGGGGGGGGGGGGGGGAGAATGTTACGCCTCTCGTTTTCATCGTAGGAGAACCTATGGTTTCCTAGTCAGGTATGACTTTGGAATAGAGACTCGAGCCCGAGTTTTGAAGGTAGAAAGTGTCTTACCCCGTGTACAATGGTACCAACAGGTATTCCTGGCAATTTACAGGATTAGAAGTTGAACGAATCGAATCGCTGCAACCTGAACTGATTCAAGAAAATCTGCAGACACCAGCCATTGTCGACGTGTCATTGACATTGTCGACGGACCATCGTTGTGAGGCGTTGTTATGTTTCCGCAGCCTTGAATCTACAGGCGCAAGTCGACGGAGCAAGTCGATGGACTATCGACACGTCAACGGGTACCGCTGGAACTACTTAGTTCCAAGTATAAATATGTGGACATTTATGGCACCGCTGGAACTACTTAGTTCCAAGTATAAATATGTGATCCACGACTCTATTTCTCATTTGCTCTCTTCCAAGTCAGAGAAAAACCCTAGTATATTTACTTCCAACATTTTATATCATATTAGTGGAGATTTGGCAAGATCAAAACCCCGTAAACCCAAGCTTGTGAAAAATAAGGTTGTTTCTAGGGTTTCTTCAAGTTTGTGAAGCAGAGGAAGTTTGAGTTGAAGCGATTCTTGGAATGTTAGACCCCTAAAGGTATGTAAATGATTTCTACCCTTATATTTGAGTTGATTGTCACGACCCAGCTAGGGGCCGCGATGGGCACCCAGGGCTAACCACCGAGCACCGCTCGTTCTATTACTCACCTTATCCGTTCAAGACTCTTCCATCGTACTTATACTCAAAGCATGGAAAAATCATGTTTCATATAAAACATAAATACTTTTATACATATATGCCTTTAGGCTATCAAAATAATAAATGTACATATACATAAGAAATGTGAGACCATACTACCCACACTGCGCATCTACGAGCCTCTACTGACATACTATACATATGGACGGAACAAGACTCCGTCGTGACCAAAATATTCATGTACCAAAATAACAATCATAAGCACCTCCGAACAATGGAGTGCTCTCACTCCGCTGACAGCTACTAGGAATCTACGTCAAGCTCACCTCCCTGTCTACCTGTGGGCATGAACACAACGTCCAAAGAAAACGGACGTCGGTACGAATGTTGTACTGAGTATGAGAGGCATAAAAAAAGAAACAAAACAGTTATATATATAAAGGGAATATCAATATAAAGCATCTGGATCTGACTGACAAACATAAAAGAAACAATGCATGCAATCTTACTCATACTCATTATCATCATGTATGCATAATATATGTGGTGCCCATCCGTATAGGATCGGTGTGATAATCATAGCATTAGCCCGCGTCCAGGCCTCCCGCGTCCGGGGTACCATCTCATGCCGCCCACTAGTGGTGTCTGCCCATGCCAAAAAGGTCATGGTGTATCCGTATAGCTGCCCGCCTTAGCGGTGACTGCCCAGCCAACTAGGCGCGGTGTGATGCAATCATGACATGCTCATCATAAAATACTTATAATGATATGCTTATCAAAATATACTTGTTATTGTACATGCATAAAGACTCTAGAAAAACTGCATTCCATCGAGGTGACATAAGGTCGTGAACCCTCGATTCCATTATGAACATATACGAACATTCCACCTCACCTTGAAGGGATTAATATATAAGGTGAGCGTATACAAGGAACAACATCATTTACTTTATAAGAACGTCATATCATATCTCCTGACTCATATAGCTATCCATAATCTTAGGCTCTTGGCTTTCCGGGATATAGGAGAATCAGGGAAAGAAAGAGAAATCATATCATAAGATTCATGCCACAGAAAGAAAGGGACTAGCCTCACATACCTGTGTCGTTTAGCTAGACTATCGTTCACTTGTTCTCCTTTGATATCACGTCGTTACCTTCACGAGAGAATTTGGACTAGTGTTAGTTATTCGATTATGAAAACGCATCATTATTTCTAGGGAGAACTGGGCAGCATTTCCTTTGGTTCTACTACTTTCCCCATGTTCTGTTTCAACTCCCAAACATTCACAACAACACCCACAATATAGTATTAGCATTCGTCATTCATACAAAATTAAGCAAAATCCATCATTTTTCTCCAATTTTTCCACATTTAATGGTTTTAGCTCATCATTATAATTTTTCTTACTTCA
Organism: Lycium barbarum; assembly: GCF_019175385.1. Classification (NCBI taxonomy): domain Eukaryota; kingdom Viridiplantae; phylum Streptophyta; class Magnoliopsida; order Solanales; family Solanaceae; genus Lycium; species Lycium barbarum. The sequence goes on along the minus strand of NC_083346.1, from coordinate 18,964,888 downwards.
CACCTATTCCATGGTCTATACGTCATTTATAACGTATTCATGATCATAACATGTCAACTTTCATGATTCCGTCCAACTATCATTTAATGGTGACACTATTCACTCATTCAAGACCCATTTTCCATGTATTTCTATATTTCAAGCATCTTAGCTTTCCAATACCTTAAATAACATAGTATAGTTGTGAAACTTACCTTAGATAATGGTGGAACAGGCTTAGAGTGGAATTCTCCCTTTTGCACCAAAACCCTACTTTACCTCTTTTGGAATTTCTTGGGTTGGATGAACTTCACTTGAGTTTTACACCCTTGATTTCATGAATTTCATGTAGTTGATCATTAATTCTCTTTGATTCTTGTGGATGAAATATTTGGAATATTCTAGAGGTCTCTTGAGTTGTGTAGGTGAAATATGAAATGAAATGAAGGAGAAAGGTCCCTTATAATAATCACCAAATCTGATTTTTAATGAACAGTCGTCGAGTGTACAGTGGTCGTAAACCACAATTTACGGGCCGTATAACGTGGTCGTATTTAAGCATGTCAAAAACAGAAAAGTTGGCTGAGGATCACGGTAGTTTACGATCGGGGTTTACGGTCCGTAAACCAGTTTACGGGCCGTATACCAAGTCGTATTTAACCATTTCCACATGGGATAGAAAGTTGAGATTTTTGGAAGGCTGGAGGACGATGGCAGTATACGGTCCGTAAATCACTTTACGGGTCGTATTCTGCTTTACGACCACTGGCTGAATTGATATTCTACAACTTTCTCATTTCCAAAATTCATGAATCGTCATTCCCTACTTAGTATAACATCGCACACTCATACCCTTCGTTGGTCTATTCATTGTACATGTGCTGGGACTTTTCCGAGGTGTAACATTCTTCCCCCCTTTTGGAACATTCGTCCTCGAATGTTAAAATACTCGGGAATCCTAGAAAATTTTGCCAGAGTCTCCTTTGTAATTTGACACTACCCACCTACCACAAAAACCCATAATATCTTCGCCCCAAAGGGCTACATCACAATAGCAACATATCTATGGCCACACACGACCAAAAACATAAAGATAAAACATACATACCTTACATTGTCGGCGTTTCATTTTGTATCCCTTCTGGGGGTTGGAATAAGTGCGAATACTTGAACTTCATCTTTTCTTCCGCTTCCCGGGTCATTTCTTGCCTATTGTTATTTCGCCATAGGACTTTGACTGAAGCTACCTCTTTATTTCGAAGCCTCCGCACCTGCCTATCTAAGATGGCAATAGGCATCTCTTCATAGGTTAGCTTTTCCGTGATTTGCACATCGTCTATCGGAACAATCTTGGTGGGATCTCCAATACACTTGCGGAGCATCGAAACATGAAAGACTAGATGGACTGATTCAAGCTCCGAAGGTAAATCCAATTCATATGCTACCTGACCCACCTTACGGACAATTTGTAGGGTACGATGTATCTAGGACTTAACTTCCCTTTCTTGCCAAATCTCATCACCCCTTTCATCGGCGATACTTTCAGGAATACCCAATCATTTATCTGAAATTCCAAATCTCATCGGCGGTTGTCTGCATAAGACTTTTGGCGACATTGGGCTGTTAACAGTCGATCTCGAATGATTTTGACTTTTTCGACCGCTTGTTGAATCAAGTCGGGGCCTATCAATTGTGCTTTTCCGGTTTCGAACCATCCAATTGGAGATCTACATTTTCTTCCGTATAATGCTTCATACGGAGCCATTTGAATACCGTAATGGTAGCTGTTGTTGTAGGCAAATTCAATAAGGGGTAAATGCTTATCCCAACTACCGCCAAAATCCAACATGCACGCTCATAGCATATCTTCCAATGTCTGAATAGTACGCTCGTCTTGCCCATCTGTCTATGGGTGAAATGTCGTGCTGAGCTTAACTTGGGTACCCAGACCTTCTTGGAAAGACTTTCAAAACTTAGCCGTAAACTGCGCCCCTCTGTCTGTAATAACGGCTAATGGAATTCCATGAAGTCGCACAATTTCTTTCAAATACAACTTAGCATAATCTTCCGCTGAATACATGGTCCTAACTGGGAGGAAATGAGCTGCTTTTGTGAGTCTGTCCACGATTGCCCATATCGAATCATACTTCCCTCGTGAACGGGGTAATCCCACAATAAAATCCACATTAATGATCTCCCATTTCCACGTAGGAACTTCCATTGCTTGCAATAAGCCTCCTGGCTTCTGATGTTCTGCTTTTACCTGTTGGCAATTTGGACATTGTGCCACAAAATCTGCTACATCCCTCTTCATGCCATCCCACCAGTACATCAATTTAAGGTCGTGATACATTTTGGTGGAACCTGGGTGAATAGAATACTGAGAATAGTGTGCTTCCTCTAAAATCCGTTGGCGCAAATTTGCCACATCCGGTATGTATAGCCTGCCCTGATATCGAAGGACCCCATCTATAGAAACTTCAAATGGAGACTTTTCCTTCCCGTAAGAGGTGTCTCTATAACGACATAACTGAGGATCTTCACACTGCCGTTCTTTCACTTCCATATCCAAGGACGAGGCTACGGGGTCATTAATGCTGATACCTGCACTACCCGAATCAATTGCCCGCACTCCAAGATTTGCTAATCGATAGAGCTCACAAATCATTTATTTCTTTTCTAAAGGAACCTCACTTAAACAGCCCATTGATCGACGGCTAAGCGCGTCTGCCACCACATTCGCTTTTCCGGGGTGGTACAAAATATTCACGTCATAATCCTTTAGCTGTCGTAGGTTCAACTCCTTCTGCTTGAAAATATGTTGGAGACTCTTGTGATCTGTATAGATATCGACATGCACACCACACAAATAATGTCTCCATATCTTCAAAGCATGAATAACCGCAGCCAACTCGAGATCATGAGTTGGATAATTCTGTTCATGCTTCTGCAGTTGTCTCGAGGCATACGCAATAACCTTGCCATGCTTCATCAATACACATCCTAGTCCCACACCGGAAGCGTCACAATATACAGCATAGCCATCTGGCCCTTCTAGAAGTGTTAACACTGGGGTTGAAGTCAATCTGTCTTTTAGCTCTTGGAAACTACGCTCACAGGCATCGTTTCACTGAAATTTCGCCGACTTCTAGGTTAGCTTCATTAATGGGGCAGAAATCGAAGAAAATCCCTCTACGAATCTTCTATAATATCCTGCCAAACCCAGGAAACTAGGAACTTCCGTGGGCGTCGTAGGCCTTGTCCAAGTCTTCACAGCTTTGATTTTCTGAGTGTCGACTCGGATGCCATCATCTGAAATAACATGGCTTAGGAATGCCACAGAATTTAGCCAGAACTCGCACTTTGAAAATTTTGCATATAATTCCCAAGCTCGGAGAACGCCAAGGACAATTCTTAGATGATCTGCATGCTCTGATTCTGCGCGAGAACATACCAGAATATCGTTGATAAATACTATCATGAAAAGGTCCAAAAATGGCCTGAACACATTATTCACTAAATGCATGAACACCGCCGGAGCATTAGTCAACCCAAACGACATCACTCGAAATTCGTAGTGGCCATATCTCGTTCTGAAGGCTGTCTTGGGAATATCTGCTTCTCTAATTCTCACCTGATGATAGCCCGATCGCAAATCTATTTTAGAAAACCATTTGGCACCCTGCAGCTGATCAAACAAATCGTCAATCCTCGGAAGAGGATATTTATTCTTTATCGTCACCTTATTCAACTGCCTATAGTCGATGCACATTCGTAGAGATCCATCTTTCTTCTTCACGAACAGGACTGGTGCTCTCCACGACGAAGAACTAGGCCTTATAAACCCCTTCTCAAGTAAATATTTTAATTGTACTTTTAGCTCTTTCAATTCCGCCGGAGCCATTCGATACGGAGGAATAGAAATGGGCTCGGTGTCTGGTAATACATCGATAAAAAAATCAATTTCCCTTTCTGGAGGAAGACCTGGAAGTTCGTCTGGGAATACATCTCGGAATTCAGTCACTACCGGAACCGACTGAAAAGTTGGCGGCTTTGCCTCAACATCATGAACCCAAACTAGATGATAAATATAACCTTTTGCTATCATCTTTATCGCCTTAAGGTAGGAAATAAGCCTACCCTTTGGGGATGCCGTATTACCCTTCCATTCAAGTACGGGCTCTCCTGGAAACTGAAATCGAACCATTTTCGTCCGGCAATCCACATTTGCATAACACGACGCTAACAATCCATACCCATTATTACATCGAAGTCTATCATTTCCAACTCGTTTAAATCGGCCTTTGTCTGACGATCACATATCATAACGACACAATTTTTGTACACTTGTCTTGCTATCACGGGGTCACCAACCGGAGTGAGTACCTCAAAAGGTTTAATTGACTCGGGTTTCACCCCAATACAACCAGCAACATAGGGAGTAACATAAGAGAAATTAGAGCCCGGTTCAATCAAAGCATATATGTCACGGGAAAATATAGTCAAGGGAGGACTCAAGATCCTGTCGCCCGGCTAAAGCATATACGCCGGGCTGGACAGCTCCAGAAGTAGATGCTCCACCTTTGTCTCTGCCTCTGCCTGCGGTAGTCTGAGAAGTCTGTGCTATCGGGCGTGCTGAAGAAGACCCAGCTACTGAGCCAGTAAGTTGAGTCCCAACTCTACCTCTCGCTGAAGGATAATATCTCATCATGTGACCAACTTGCCCGCAGGCATAACATGCATCCGAACCCTGACGGCACTGCCCGGAATACAATCTACCGCACTGGCTGCACTACGGTACTGGAGGTCTCCGCTGACTAAAATCTCCCCTAAACTCAGAATCTGAGGCCCTCGAACTCTAGCCCTGTCCTGACTGAAAAGAACGATCAACCCTCCTATCTGAGAATCTGGGAGGCGCACTAGTCACTGACTGACCTGAGTGCCTAGAATGCATCTGTCTCGGTCCCCCTCTATATTCACTGCTCGCTCCCATAGATCTAGCCCTCTTACCTTGTCTTCTATCACTATCACGATCACTTCTTTGTGACTGTTGTCGTTCCTCAAGATTCTGAGCATGTGCCTATATTCGGGAAATGTCCATCCCGTCTTGCAAGGAGGCCGTCAAGCAATCTCTAAACAAGTGTGGCCCCAACCAACTCACAAATCTAAGGACTCGGTCTCCCATGTCGGCCACCATCATCGGAGCATATCTAGCCAAGGAATTAAATTGCATACTATACTCTCGGGCACTCATGTTCCCTTGCTTTAAATTCAAAAACCTGTCCGCTCTAGCTCGGCGAGTCTCGGGTGGTAAGTAATGACGAATAAAGGCATCCACAAATTCCTGCCAAACCGGAGGAGGGGCATTCTCTCCTCTTGATTCCATCCAATTGTTGTACCATAGTACCGCCACATCGCCTAGTCTATAACAGGCCAACTCCACAGATTCGGTCTCAGAGGCATAAATAATCTTTAAGGTTCTCAACATTTCATCAATGAAGGTTTGCGAATCTTCGTCCGGCTTCGACCCAAAGAATTTCGGAGGATTTAGAGTCATGAAATCACGGGCTCTCGTACTAGCTGAACGATCACTCAAACCCGCACTCTGTCGTTGTGCCTGGGCGGCAACCAATTGTGTCAATAAGTGTATGGCCTCAGTCACTTGTTGACCCGTAGCACCCGGTGGAGGGATCGGAGCCGAGGCTCCTCCTTGCCCTTCTACATTGGGCGAGGCCTCATTTTGTGATTCACCTTCCCTTACATTCATTGGGAGCTCTTGTTCTGCCCGCCTTTTCATCGTGGCTTGGCCCTTCTGGGCAGCTGTAGCTTTTCCTTTTGGGGGCATTCTGAAATCACAATGCACTTTTAGGGGAGGATAAATCTTATACACGGCTCTATCGCACGATCTCATAAGAAGAAAGATGGTCATTTTTCCTAAATGCCCTGTAGCCTCTTGTTTATTGATGTGGCGTGCTACACACCATAAACAAGACTCTACTAGACACGGCTCGTAGAGACATCCTAGGACGAACTGCTCTGATACCACTTTTGTCACGACCCAACTAGGGGCCGCGACGGGCACCCGGGGCTAACCACCAAGCACCGCTCGTTCTATTACTCACCTTATCCGTTTAAGACTCTTCCATCGTACCTATACTCAAAGCATGGAAAAATCATGTTTCATATGAAAACATAAATACTTTTATACATATATGCCTTTAGGCTATCAAAATAATAAATGTACATATACATAAGAAATGTGAGACCATACTACCCACACTGCGCATCTTCGAGCCTCTACTGACATACTATACATATGGACGGAACAAGACTCCGTTGTGCCCAAAATATACATGTACCAAAAGAACAATCATAAGCACCTCCGAACAATGGAGTGCTCTCACTCCGCTGACAGCTACTAGGAATCTGGGTCAAGCTCACCTCCCTGTCTACCTGTGGGCATGAACACAGCGTCCAAAGAAAACGGACGTCAGTACGAATGTTGTACTGAGTATGAGAGGCATAAACAAAGAAACAAAACAGTGATATATAAAGGGAATATCAATATGAAGCATTTGGATCTGACTGACAAACATAAAAGAAACAATGCATGCAATCTTACTCATACTCATTATCATCATGTATGCAAAATATATGTGTTGCCCGTCCGTATAGGATTGGTGTGATAATCATAGCATTAGCCCGCGTCTAGGCCTCCCGCGTCCGGGATACCATCTCATGCCGCCCACTAGTGGTGTCTGCCCATGCCAAAAAGGTCATGGTGTATCCGTATAGCTGCCCGCCTTAGCGGTGACTGCCCGGCCAACTAGGCGCGGTGTGATGCAATCATGACATGCTCATCATAAAATACTTATAATGAAATGCTTATCAAAATATACTTGTTATTGTACATGCATAAAGACTCTAGAAAAACTGCATTCCATCGAGGTGACATAAGGTCGTGAACCCTCGATTCCATTATGAACATATACGAACATTCCGCCTCACCTTGAAGGGATTAATATATAAGGTGAGCGTATACAAGGAACAACATCATTTACTTTATAAGAACGTCATATCATATCTCTTGACTCATATAGCTATCCATGATCTTAGGCTCTTGGCTTTCCGGGATATAGGAGAATCATGGAAAGAAAGAGAAATCATATCATAAGATTCATGCCAAAGAAAGAAAGGGACTAGCCTCACATACCTGTGTCTTTTAGCTAGACTATCGTTCACTTGTTCTCCTTTGATATCACGTCGTTACCTTCACGAGAGAATTTGGACTAGTGTTAGTTATTCGATTATGAAAACGCATCATTATTTCTAGGGAGAACTGGGCAGCATTTCCTTTGGTTCTACTACTTTCCCCATGTTCTGTTTCAACTCCCAAACATTCACAACAACACCCACAATATAGTATTAGCATTCGTCATTCATACACATTAAGCAAAATCCACCAATTTTCTCCAATTTTTCCACATTTAATGGTTTTAGCTCATCATTATAATATTTCTTAATTCACACATATTCCATGGTCTATACGTCATTTATAACGTATTCATGATCATAACATGTCAACTTTCATGATTCCGTCCAACTATCATTTAATGGTGACACTATTCACTCATTCAAGACCCATTTTCCATGTATTTCTATATTTCAAGCATCTTAGCTTTCCAATACCTTAAATAACATGGTATAGTTCTGAAACTTACCTTAGATAATGGTGGAACAGGCTTAGAGTGGAATTCTCCCTTTTGCACCAAAACCCTACTTTACCTCTTTTGGAATTTCTTGGGTTGGATGAACTTCACTTGAGTTTTACACCCTTGATTTCATGAATTTCATGTAGTTGATCATTAATTCTCTTTGATTCTTGTGGATGAAATATTTGGAATATTCTAGAGGTCTCTTGAGTTGTGTAGGTGAAATATGAAATGAAATGAAGGAGAAAGGTCCCTTATAATAATCACCAAATCTGATTTTTAATGAACAGTCGTCGAGTGTACAGTGGTCGTAAACCACAGTTTATGAACTGTAAACCAGTTTACGGGCCGTATAACGTGGTCGTATTTAAGCATGTCAAAAACAGAAAAGTTGGCTGAGGATCACAGCAGTTTACGATCGGGGTTTACAGTCCGTAAACAAGTTTACGGGCCGTATACCAAGTCGTATTTAACCATTTCCACATGGGACAGAAAGTTGAGATTTTTGGAAGGCTGGAGGACGATGGCAGTATACGGTCCATAAATCACTTTACGGGTCGTATTCTGCTTTACGACCACTGGCTGAATTAAAATTCTACAACTTTCTCATTTCCAAAATTCATGAATCGTCATTCCCTACTTAGTATAACATCGCACACTCATACCCTTCGTTGGTCTATTCATTGTACATGTGCGGGGACTTTTCCGAGGTGTAACATTGATTATCAAGAGTTTTAGTGATTTTAAGTAAAGAGAGGATACCTATGGAAGTGGTAAGTTGATGAAGGGTAAGATAGATATTTGGGGTTATTTTAAGAGATGATTGGAAATGGATTTAAGTATATTTTGATATATATGTGTTGTCATTGTTGTTGTTGGTATTGTGGTTGATTTTAGATTGAATGCGAAGTCGAAGGGTTGTTGAGCTTACAAAGGAAATGTTGTCCATAAATCGTTAAGCTTTATATGTATTTAAAGATGGTTAGTAAGCGAGGTAAATAGTCTAATTAAGGCCTATGTTATCTTAATTGTAGATTTACAAGTTCAAGAGGTACAAGTTGGACGATTGGATATACTTCAAGGTATGTTAAGGCTATCATTTCTTTCGTTTGGCATGATCCTATGATATGAGCGAACAAGCGAGCTTCCATATTACTCCACTCTTAGAAGCATTAGGAGTACTTCAGTCTTTGATGTTCATGTACCCCGTTCATGAGTGTTCCTTCTGTTCATAGGTCCAGTTCTGTTTATACAGCTTATTCATGCATTATATTCATTATATATCTATGTACATTGACCCGTGACCAGAAGGCGTTATATAAGCTAATATGAGATATATGTGGGGTACGAGAAAAGAGATAGGCCTTATACACGCATTACCACCTGATCAGATGGTGCACCATGATGAAAATGTAAGGATCGGGCTGCACGTACCGCAACAATGTATATGATAATGGCTGCAGAGAGGCCGATATGATATCTGCAAATATATATATATATATATATATAGCAGATACTTGTCATTTCAGTTACACAGATTTATACAGATACATACAGATGCTAGTTCATACAAGTACATGCAGATAGTCATTTCAACTTACGAGTTTAGATCTTATTCATGATGCTTGTATATACATGTGGTTCTTATGCCTTTCATACTCAGTACATTATCCGTACTGACTCTCCATTGCTCGGGGGGCTGCGTACATGTCTGCAGGTTCAGGTAGACCGATAGGTGGTCCAGCTTGTAGGACTTCTATCCAGCAGTGGTCAGTGCGCTCCATTGATCCGAAGTTGCAGTCTCTTTTGGTATGCTAGCCTTTTGAGATGTACATGCTTATGGGTACGACGGGGCCCTATCCCGTCCTTTCTATAGCTTTTATTCTAGTAGAGGTCTGTAGACAGATGTATGTATTAGTTAGATGATGTAGCCTTGTCGGCTTTTATTCTTTTGTGTACAGTATATGTAGCAGCCTAGCTGGCTTACACTGTTCTTTCAGCATGTTTATGTATATACAGGTTGTACAGAGTTCATGATGTCATCTATTTATGAGGCAGCATGAGATCAATTTGAGTCACTAGTGGGCCCTTGATGTTCAGTAAGATTCAGATATGAGTATAGGGGTGTTTGGTCGCTAGAGGTCAGACACTCGTTATGACTAATCGGTTTGGGTCGTGACACAGAGGCCTCAGATGTTGTGATCTCAGGTACCAATTCTGTCTATCATAGAGCAGCATCTGTGTTATTTGTTCCTGGATCCATTAATTTGTATGTATCTGCATTTCATACCGTTCGTTAGGATTTACCCTATGATAGCATAGATATGCTTGTTCATGTGTCTACTCTAGTCGGAGATTCTGTGGTTGTTGATCGAGTCTACCGGTCTTGGTTAGTTACTTTTATGGGGTATGACACCTGGGTAGATTTGACGATTATGGATGTAGTGGACTTTGATATTATATTGGGTATGTCTTGGCTTTCTCCTTATCATGCGATCTTGGACTGTCACGCCAAGACAGTCACTTTAGCCATGCCGGGCATCTCTAGGCTTGAGTGGAGAGGTACTCCTAGTCCCACTCTGAAGAATATTATTTCCTTCCTTCGAGCGAAGAAGTTAGTAAGTAAGGGGTGTTTAGTGTATTTGGCGCATGTTCGTGATACGACTGTTGCGACTCCATCCCTTAAGTCTATTCCTATTGTGAGCAAGTTCGCGGAGGTATTTTCGTCAGATTTGCCGAGTATGCCACCCGATCGTGACATTGATTTTTGTATCGATGTGGACCCAGGTACTCGTCTTATTTCCATCCCACCATATCGGACGGCACCTGCTGAGTTGAGAAAGCTTAAGGAAAAATTGCAGGATTTATTGAGCAAGGGTTTCATTAGACTGAACGTCTCCCTTTGGGGTGCTCCAGTGTTATTTGTGAAGAAGAAAGATGGGACCATGAGGATGTGCATTGATTACCGCCAGTTGAACAAGGTCACTATCCGGAACAATTGCCCTATGTCTCGTATTGATAATCTATTTGACCAGCTTTAGGATGCTTCGGTGTTTTCTAAGATTGATTTACGTTCGGACTATCACCAGTTGAAGATTAGGGCGGAGGATATTTCGAAAACAACATTTCGGATGAGATATGGCCACTATGAGTTTCTTGTGATGTCTTTCGGGCTTACCAATGCCCCAGCTGCATTTATGACCTTAATGAATGGCATCTTTAGGCTGTTATTTAATTCTTTTGTGATTGTGTTTATTGATGACATCTTGGTGTATTCTAAAAGTAGAGTGGAGCATGAGAGCCATCTTCGTACCGTCCTTGGATTGTTGAAAAAACATAGACTATTTGTGAAATTTTCTAAGTGTGAGTTATGGTTAGAGTCTGTGTCATTCTTGGGTCACGTGTTGTCCATAGAGGGGATTATGGTTGACCCACAGAAGATTAAGGCTGTGAGGGGTTGGGTGAGGCCCACTACTGTTACCGAGATTCATAGTTTTATAGGTTTGGCCAGTTATTACCGTCGCTTTGTGAAAGGTTTTGCTGCCATTACTTCTTCCTTGACCAGATTGACTCAAAACGATGTTCCCTTCCAGTGGACGGATGATTGTGAGGACAGCTTTCGAAAGCTCAAGCTTCTTTTGACCACAGCCCTGATCCTAGCCTTACCTGTGGAGGGAAAGGACTTCGCAGTCTATTGTGATGCTTCCTTTATGGGTTTAGGTGCGGTGTTGATGCAGAAAGGCAGAGTGATAGCTTATGCTTTCCGTCAGTTAAAAGTTTACGAGAAGAATTACCCCACCCATGATTTGGAGTAGTTGATCGTAGTGTTCGCCTTAAAGCTTTGGAGGCATTACTTGTACGGTGTCCATTGTGAGGTTTTTACTGATCACTGTAGCCTTCAGCATGTGTTTACCCAGAGAGATTTTAATTCCAAGTAGCGCCGATGGATGGAGCTCCTGAAGGACTATGACATCTCTATTCTGTATCATCCTGGTAAAGCCAATGTAGTGGTTGATGCCTTGAGTCGCAAGGCAGTGAGTATGGGGATTTTAGCTCGATTGATTATTTCTGAGAGTCCATTGGCCATGGAGGTTCAGACTCTGGCCAACATTTTTGTCCATCTCGACATCTCGTCCTCGCGAAAGATTTTGGCTTGTATAGAGGCGAGATCATCGTTATTAGATCGGATCAAGGCTCATCAGTTTGAGGATTCTCAGTTGAGCAAGATCCGAGATAAGGTGTCGAGAGGGGAGCCCAAGGAGGGCATGATTGATTCTGAGGGCATTCTGAGGATTAGAGGATGCGTATGCGTTCCTCGTGTTAGTGATCTGATTTAGTTGATCTTATCTGAGGCCCATAACTCTCGCTATTCCATTCATCTGGGAGCGACTAAGATGTACTGTGACTTGAGGCAGCACTATTGGTAGCGCCGTATGAAGAGGGATATAGTGTATTTTGTGGCTAAGTGTGGAAATTGTCAACAGGTAAAGTATGAGCACCAGCGACCCGGTGGGATGTTCTAGAGGATGCCCATTCCCGAGTGGAAGTGGGAGAGTATTACCATGGATTTTGTCACGGGTCTTCCGAATACCCTTGGCAAGTTTGATTCTATTTGGGTGATAGTGGATCGATTGACTAAGTCCGCTCACTTTGTTCCGGTTCATGTTTCTTATACCGCAAAGCAGTTAGCCAAGACGTATATTCGGGATATTGTGAGATTACATAGGATCCCTATTTCTGTTGTATCTTATCGGGGTACTATCTTCATTTCCCGATTCTTGAGAGCATTTCATGATGAGTTGGGTACCCGATTGGACTTTAGTACAACTTTCCATCCCTAGACCGATGGCCAGTCCGAGCAGACTATTTAGGTGCTCGAGGACATGTTGAGAGCGTGTCTTATTGACTTTGGTGGTAATTGGGAATAACACTTGCCCTTGGTGGAGTTTTCATACAACAACAGTTATCATTCAAGTATTGGTATAGCGCTTTTTGAAGACTTATATGGTAGGAGGTGTAGATCTCCGATCAGTTGGTTCGATGGTTTCAAGGCTCGACCTGGGAGCACGGATCTATTGAGAGAGTCCCTTTATAGAGGTAGAGTTATTCAGGCCAGACTCGTGGCAGCTCAGAGCCAGCAGAAGATATATGCAGACCGGAAGGTTTGGGATATGAAGTTTGCTATTGGTGATCAAGTTCTATTGAAGGTTTCACCCATGAAGGGTGTTATGAGGTTTGGTAAGAAGGGCAAGTTGAACCCTAGATACATTGGCCCGTTTGAGATCGTGGATTGTATTGGTGATGTAGCTTATCAGTTAGCATTGCCGCCAGGCTAAGTGGGAGTTCACCCGAGTTTTCATGTTTCGATGCTGAAGAGATACCATGCCGACGGTACCTACATTTTCGATTGGGATTCTTCATTGCTTGATGAGAATTTGACTTATGAGGAGGAGCCTATCGCGATCTTGGATAGGCAGGTTCGAAAGTTGAGGTCCAAGGAGATTGCTTCTGTGAAAGTGCAATAGAAGCACCTTTCTATGGAAAAGGCTACTTGGGAGATTGAGTCTGATATGCGTAGCCGATATCCCCAGTTGTTCACTGATTCAGGTATTTTCCTACTTTCCTTCTTTTCTTTGCTCGAGGATGAGCAACGGTTCAATTAGTATCTGATGTAACGACCCGTTTGGTCGTTAAGTTGTTTTAGCACTTTCTCCTATTCCCGAGCATTGATTGGCTCACTTTTGACCCGAGGGGGCCTTAGACATGCTTCCCGAGGTGTCTAGACTGGATTCGGGCAACTTTGGAAAAAATATAGACTTAAAGTGAAAAAGGGTTGACCCGAGGTTGACTTTTGGGTAAACGGACCTTCTTCGAAATTTTATCGATATCGAGAGGTCCAGATGGTCATTTAGAGCCTGTATGTATATTTGGTTCGGTTCCCAATGCATTCGGATGCATTCCGGGACTTGGATGGAAATTGAGGATTAAGGCATCGGTGGTTGACTTGGTCAACGAGACCTCCGTTGGGAATTACAAGGCCAGAGGCGCGTTCGTAGCACGTTTTTATGTGGGAATAGGTATCTGGTATGTGAGCAGATGGCCTCGGGAGTTAGTCAAACAATCAGATCGAAAAGAAAAACTTAGGCCAAGTTCTGGTGTCTGGTTCCCACTTTGGCGGCACTAATGTGCCGGGAATTTTCGCACATCTAATTCCTTTTAACTCTAAGTTTTACTTGTTTTGAGCAAGTTTGATGTGTTTTGTGTGTTGTGCAGGTATTTTGAAGTTAGAATGCTCGAAAAGTGAAAAAACGTGGGAAAGAAACAATATGTTCTGATAAGCATAAGGACGGACCGTCAACATGCTTGACGGCCTGTCGAGTTGCCTTGCCGATAAGTTCCTGCGAAGTGACAATTCATCATATCATCATCAGATCGTCAACTTGCACCGTCGATATGATCGACGGTCTGTCGAAGTGCTTTGACGGTGGAGTTCCTGCAGAGTGATAAAATTATAATCAAATCGTCGAGTTGGTCGTCGAGCATGTCGACGACCTTCGAAGCGCAAATACAACCCGTCGAAGTGCAAGTCGAGATGGAACAGGACTGGGATTGATTATTCCAAGTTTTGACTTGTATAAATACCTGTTTAGGATTTATTTTTCAGACATCTGAAGTTTTAGACTTGTAGTAATTACTTTCGAGTTGTTATTGCTTTTGAAGACTTCCAAACAAGTACATTCATTACTTTCAAGTTTTATTCATAATTTCAATACAATAATTCAATTATGCAATCTTCAATCTTTTATTGTTTTCTTGTTGCCATGAGTAGCTAAACACCTTTACTAAGGTTGTGAACCCAAGGATGGGTGTTTTGTGATTGGGGATCATGAAAGATATACGCATAATGGATTGTTAGGGTTTATTTGTTCTTCGTATACATCATATAGTTAGTGGTTGTAAGCATTAGCTCACTCCATAAACTTTAGTTTATTTGGGAAAATAGCTAGGGTTAGGTATGAACAAATAACAAGAACTCAGGGCTTTAAACCTTGTTTAATAAATTCACTTAGAGATAAGAGGAATTTACTTGGCATAATTAACTATTCTTCATGCATACTTTTTTATCTTTGGAAAAAGCATAGAAAGAAATAATCTTTTCTTATCGGGAAATAGTTTATATTCACATAGAGGTTAAGTGCATCCATACAAGCAGTCCATTAGAAGTATATTAAGATCGATATCCATGATCATACACTTTATCTGAGGGGGACACAACCTTGGTTCTTTTTACCCATATATTTATAATATTAAATTTCTAGTCACTTTAAACTAGTCCACAAACCAAATCAACTACAAAACCCTTTTCTGTAATACACCAAGACCGCAAGATTAGTATAATACTTATTTAGTAAAATTTTCACACCATATTCTCTGTGGGATTCGACCCCAACCTTGTTGGGTTACTATATTTGACAACATCCGCGTTATACCATTAATAGGTATAATTTGAGTGTATCAAACCATATCCGCTATTTCTTTATCTTTGTTCATCATCATTTAGTGCGGTGGATTGATCACAAAGGGTTCGCTCTCAATTGGCCCTGATGTTCTGAGTATAAACGGTTCATCGTGAACTCGAGCAACTGTTGAGGAGTATTTGAGCACAAAATGTTCTCTTTTGGCTATGACAGATATCTCGAATCCCTTTATCAGTGGGTCTACCACTTCTTCTCGCTCTTGTAGCAACAATGAGGCGACAATGCTCTCTAATCCTTCAGTATCTGGACGAATTTTAGCCGGACTCTCTTCCCACTCATCACCTCTCTCTATCATGTGAATTTGGTTTCCTTCATGCTTTGAGAGTGGATTTGTGTCCACATTTGGAGGTATTGGCTCTAAAATGAGCTCACGGCTGTCAATCATATCTTGTAATTTATGCCTGAGATTTATGCAGTATTCAGTGGCATGGCCTACTTGGTTAGAATGATAGCGCAAGTGAGATCTAGCCTGTATCATCGATCAGTGGGGTTAGCAGGTTTTGGTAGGACGATGCTTATTAGACCGACATGCCTTAGTTTGGCAAATAGACTTGTCCTTGATTCCGACAGAGGAGTGAACGTCCTCGTAGGTTTCCTTTGAGGCACCTCATAGTTTTCCCGTGGAGGCTAGTTCTGGAAGGTCTGGTTTTGCCGAACTTTGTTATTAGGTGTTGGCATTCGATAATTTGGTCGTGGGGTTTGGTTGTTTGGTACTGGTATTTGATAGTTTAGTTGTGGAGCATGGTAGTCGGGTTGTGCGTAGCACATAGTCATTGGGCTATATTGGGGTGAGGTGATTGTGTAGTTGGTTGGTGGAGGTGATTGGTAGCTATCTGGATTTTTGTGGTTTATTTCTTTTCCTTGGCTTTTTGGACTAGCAGTTCTAGAAATGCAGGCGATGTCTTCTCTTTTCCTTTTGCCACTCATGGTGCCTGACGCACCTGATCTGTTTAGTACACTAACAATCATGCTGGTTTTAAGGCCATCTTGGATATCTTCCCCCACAACAACTATATCTGCGAAGGAACTCCCTTTCACGGTTATCATTTTATCAAAGCAATCGACTTCTTGGTATCATATGAGTGCGGCTACCAGCTCAACCTCAGTCATGGGAGGTTGTATACGTGCCGCTTCATCTTTCCAGCGACTAGCATACTCTTGGTAAGTTTCAGTTGATTTCTGATGAATTTTCTCCAACGAGAAGTGATCAGGTGAGTTTTCCACATTGAAGTGGAATCTTTCCATGAACAAACATGCCATTTCTTCCCATATTTTCCCCCAGATAATATCTTGAGAGATGAACCATTCCATAGTCGTCCCTGACAGACTTCGACTAAACAACCGCATAAGCAAGGCTTCATTTTCGCCGCTTCCAACCAGCTGATCGCAGCAAGCCCTTAGGTAGGCTCTAGGGTTGCCTGACCCGTTGAAGTGATCAAATTTGGGTATTTTAAAGCCTTCAGGTAGACCTAAGTCTGGGTGGATGCATAGGTCAGAGCATCTTAAACCGTTTTTCTTCTTGGATCCATGCTTCAGCTCGACAATATTCTTATCCATATCTTTCTCTATTTTGTCTATTCTGGCTTCGAAGAACATTTTCATATTTTCCAATTCTAGCGAAGAGTCAATATGGGTGACATTCTCTTGAAAGGAGACATTTGGTTATGTGGGATGAGTCATTGGAACTCCTGTTGCCCGAGGGGCTTGATAAGCATTTGCGTTTGTTGCGCTTGCCGGTGTTTGAAAAGACGGGGTATGGTGGGAGAAACTCCCCACATGGGTGGTATTTCAACGTAATGGAGTCTGGAAGGGAGCCCCAGTCTGGGTTTGTGATCAGAAATTGGTAAATCTAGATTTGGGAAAGTGGGCGGAGGTCTCCTAGCCTCAACATTAGTGGTATTTTCTTTTTTGGCGCTCAGGCGGTCCGCCTCTTCTTTGGCCTCGGCCAATTGTCTCATCAGTAGACTAACAACCTCTTCTATAGGCATTCCGGCTATATCTGCGGTCGGGGTACCTTCTACTAAAGCATTCGTGTTTAAAGGTGGAGATTCAGGCATGTTTCCTTCTTGAGGGTTTGAGGACGCTGCAGCAGCTTTTGATTGAATGACTGGTGCCAGCGGATCGACCCTTGTCTATAATAGAAAATAACTCAAAAGCTTTCAAGTTAGCGTTAGGCTTAAGCACGAAACACAAGATATCATGTTGTTTGTAGTTTATAGCATATAGAATCGTATACTTTTTTTTAATTCCTTGATTGGTTCGCATTCCAGGGTATTTTGGTCTTGATCTATGATAAAAGTTTATATGGTTGATTTGCTTCTACCCATCCTATACTAAGGGAGATTTAATTTTTTTTATTATAAAAGGACCAAGTCTTAAATAGACTGCCTACGTATCCCACCAGAGGGAAATCAGGTCCATCCATAGTTCAGGCATACACAGAAATGTTTTTCCTATGCTACTCAAAGTTTAATTTTTTTACCCTGACCAGTCCTTATATAGGCTTCCCACGTATCCCCAATGGGACATCAGGTCGGCGTGGTTCCATTTACATAAAAAGGGAAAGGGATATTCTATCTTATTTGAAAGAGGTAAAGGGACACTTATGTTTTTCTACCCAACCATGCTAAGAAGGTCTTCATTATCTTCTTTATCTTCAACTTCTAACCTTGTCTTCCTGCGACAATCCAAACATGGCCTTCATTCACGAGGTGTTCTAGTTCGAGCTTGAAATCCACACACTCTTCAATGTCATGGCCGGGACGGCAATGGTGATATGCACAAATTCTCTCTTCCGAGAATCCCGGGTGACCCAGGTAGGTTTGGGGCACTGCCCTTATCTTCTTCACGTTGTATAGTAAAGAGTGAATCCTAGCGTATGACTCCTCAAATTTGGAAAAGTCACTTCTTCAGAATCTGACTTTCGACATCCTTTCTGGGTGATTTCTTCTTTGGTCGTGAGACAGGAAAGAGTCGGGCCCCCACAGTTGGCTAATCCTCCCTTGATCAATCCATTGGATAAGCTTTCTTTCTAATTTTACGCACTCATTAGCGGTATGACCTGATTGCCCTCAGTGATAGAGGCATTTTCTGTAACCCATAGAAGGAGCGCATGGTGGTAGCAGATTTGGCCTTTATGCATACACTCCAATTTTTCCCAAGGTTTCCAAAAGTTCTTGTTTTGACAGTTATACTGGTGCACCCCATTTGTGCGATCTTGTGCCTTTAAGAACAATTGTGCAGGAAACATGAGGTTTCTCGAATTGGGAGTCGCGTGGGTTTCCATAAGTTTTCAGGTTGGGGATAAGCAGCTCATCTTCTCCATAAGGTATAGGGTCAAGCCTTTCTTGTTAGCTGAGCGGGACATAATTCCTAAGTGGTGCTTCAGGCGCCTTCCCCCATTTCACCCGATTGGCGGGGTGTTGTTTTGTCAGTTCCTCAACATAAGCTAGGAGGTTTCTGCTTCTTTCATTTTCTCATTGGTCGCCTTAGTAGTTTGTACAACTTCTTTCATTCTGGCAGTGGCTAAGGACATTCTTTCATCCCATTATCGATTTTTCTCACTTGCTGCTTCTATGCCCTCGTCATCACTGCCTAGGTTGACATACGGCGAAGTTACACTCATACTGTCTGGAGTCTCCATTTCCTATTAGCAAATCAACCTTTTTAAAAGTGGATCTAAATTTGTTTTGGTGGTCATTTTATTGGTTTTTCTTTGGGTAGTCGCCGGAATGTGGACCAATCAAGAATTTTGACAATTTATATGATTTTCACACAGAGCAGTTATATCAAATAAGCATTTAGGCAATATATAATTCATTTTTCTATACCCCGTTGCTCCGAGGCTGCTAACGTATGAAGCAAAATTGTGCAATATGTAAAACTAATGTATTGTTCCCTAAAATAAAATCCCATTGCTTTTCATTAATGATATTTTCCCAAGTGGGATTACAAAGCTTTTAATAGTAAATGGAGTAATCAGCAAAAGTCCAATTCACGGACATAAATCTGCTCTCTATCATCTCGCGCCTTCTTGGCCCTCCGAAGGGCAGTCTGAATGGCTACATGGGCTGGCATCAATGCTGTTCCGATCCATTGACCCCTCTGATCATCTGGCAATGACGACCCCGTATCTATGGCTTTCTTAACGAAAGTGTCAAGCCATTCCAAACTCTTCAATGAAGCATCTGCCTCGTCTGTCAAACTCTCAATTATCTTCTGATCATATTCTATCTGTGCTTGATGATCCATTTCTCTTCCTTCTATTCGTCGTTTCATTCTCCTAACTTGGATTGCATTCGCAGCTTCCCTATCCTTGGAAAATTTGTACAAATATGGTCCTGGAGTGGCAGCGTCAGGTAACTCAGCCCTAAGCCACTTGTAGTAATTTTCATCATGACTTGGGTTGTTTGGATCCTTGTCCAATTCATCTTCTCTTATCACACTCTTCAAATATTTCTGAGCATTTTTTATACCTTGGATACGACCTTCTTCATAATCTCGTACAAACTCTCCCATATTACCCACGTTTGGAACAACCTGCCTCATGTCAAACTGTCTAAGCACTCTCAATGGTGCGTAAGGTCTGATTCCCCTGATGCCCATAAGCGGTAGACATGGACACCTATGGCTTTTAACACAAACCGTCTTGGAATGAAAATCAGGCACCCTCCATCTGATGTGTTCTTCTCTCAATCTAGAAAAAATATAGGCCCATCTATTTTTATCCTGAACCCCACAGGGCATAGCAGTGGTTTCCAAATCATCCTCTCTTAGGGCCAGATCTTGGCGAGTAGGTAAGTCATTCCTATCCAAATGTTTAAGTATCCACCATTGGACTAGGAGGTTGCACCCTTAGAAATAGTAGTAATGGTCACGACATTTTTTCAAAGCTCGGTATATGTCTAATAGGATAATAGGGATGATGTCAAAATATTTGGTAACCTCATTCGTTGTGACTCCCCTAAGAACAGCTTGGGCAACAAAACAACCCTGATGTCAATAGCTATGGAGGTATTTTGTGGAAACACCATGGTCCCTAACAGGCAAGTGATAAATGCTAGTGTTCGATTGGCTTCCCAGGATTGGGGTGATGAAAAATCAAGGATGTAGTCCTCGTACCCCTGTTTGGATGAATACCTCCCATATAACTCTCTGAAGGCTACAGTGGATCCCTGTACCCAATCGGCTTTGTTGACAGCAAACATGTGTTTAATTTCTTTTGGGGTAGGTTTGTGAGGGATAAGGAAACCATGTTACAAGTTATTCCATGAAACCATGTTTACAAGTTATTTCGTGAAATCATGATTACAAGTTACTTCACAAAAATAACAGGCTTCTTAGCCAACTATATCATGTTTATGTTTTTAGGAGTTGCATGAGTTACCGAGAAGGCTCAGATAGCCTGAAACTACGTAGCCACCATAGGACAAGGATCGCTCCGCCCAGTTAGGACAATTCCTTAATTTTAAACTGAATGGATCCATCAAGTACGTTACACCTTATACCCTGGCAGGGTATGGGGGCTCTACTGGTCCGGCGAGGTACCAGACTCCACATACCCACGTGGTGATATCTGTGTGTGTGTGTGTGTGTGTGTGTGTATCCATGCTCATATTCATGACCAAGTTTTCAGTTTCACTTCTTATTGTGTTATTCCATGTCCCATGTTATTTCTTTCAGTTTCTTTACATACCAGTACATTCAATGTGCTGAACTCCTCTTTTATTGCCCGGGGGCCTGTATTTCACAATGCAGGTACTGATCTACAGGACGACACATCTGCTTAGTAGGACTCCGCACTTATCAGCTTGTTGGTGAGCAACATCTCTTTCGGGGTTTAGACAATTATCTTTATGTTATTAGCTATGCACTTAAAGGTATGTTGGGGGCCTTGTCCCAGCAAGTATGTTTAGCAAACTTATGTTCATGTCAGAGGGTTCATAGACTATACTATGCAGTTATGTTGGGTCAGATACTCAGAGTTGTTTAGCCATTCTTGGCTTGATTCGTGGTATTTCAGCATTCATGTTTTAAACAAATATTTTATAAATTGTTATGACTTCATGTGTTTTCTTAAAGCCCATCATGTTTTATGTTATAATTCCGCTCATGTATGCCTCATGATGATTCAGCAAGCCATGTGGTTCGCTCGGTCACATGCAGTATGACACCGAGTGCCGTGTTTCACCCAAGCCATAGTTCGGAGCGCGACAACTGGAGAGGATGATCATTTCAGTGATGTACATAAGGAGTACATAGAGCTTAAGAATGAGAGAAGAAAAGCATTAAGGAGGAATAGAAGGGAAAAAATTCCAAAAGACACTGAAGAAGTACCATGTGGAGAAGCTGGACCAGATCTGGGATTTTATGAGACTACAGAAGTAAGTAAAAAAAAAAAGGCATACTAGGGAGTGATGAACCGTATTACCGAAGTTCTGATCCTGATAGCTATAAAACTAATGATGATGAATATTGGTTTGAAGAGGGGTAACAGAGGAGGGTAAAACTGTCAAAATCAAAAAGAAAAAAAAATCTAGTACAAAGGTAGTGAAATTTGATCAAACTTGTAGAAAAATAGTGTGGCAGTTGGGAATGACTTTTGTGAGTGTGAATGAGTTTAGAGATGCAGTCACTAGGTATGCAATCCAGAGGAGAGTTCAGATTGAGAAGTATATTAATGAGCCTAATAGAGTAAGGGTGAGGTGTTGCAAAGAAGGTTGCAAGTGGCTTCTGTTTGCTAGAATTGACAAAGTAAGTAATAATTTTGTTATTAGGACTTACATTCCAGTTCATAGCTGTGAAAAATCCTCCAGAAATTACTTGTGCAATGCTATATTCTTGGCTTATGCCTTAAAAAGAGAATAATTGAAGAACCAAACACTAGAGTGTTTAAGTTGCAAGAGATAGTTAGGAAGAAGTTTAAAGTCCATGTTGGTAAGACCACAACTCGGACAACAAGAGCTAAGGTGCTGAAGGAGATAATGGGAGATCATATTCTTGAGTTTGGGAGAATTCTTGATTATAAGGATGAGCTGTTAAGAAAAAACCCTGGAAGTAGTTGTGTTGTTAAACTTAGTGATGCTAATGATCTTGGTCAGCCAGTTTTTGAAGTTTTTTACATCTGTTTTGATGCACTCATGTCACGCCCCAAAACCCACCCTATACGTGACCGGCATCCGACGTCATGAACAACATCGGAGGAACCTAAACAACACGATAATAATACTTGAACCCGCCAGGTTCAACATTCGCCTCCAACAATTTTTAAAATAAATGTAACAAATCATGAATATATGAATTAAATCAGCAGAAGTCTTTATAATTAAAATAATTCACCCAAAACATGATAGTGTGCCCGAAAGAGTTAAACGATAACTCTTCTTCTACCCCATTCGAATGTATACTAAGGGGCTTCTAAGAATAAGGAATAAATGTCTAACCCATCGGGACGCAACCCGGAAAATAGAATAAATAAAGGGAATTAAATAAATAGAGTGTCCCACGAATGAATGTGTGGGCTCACCAAATCAGCAGCACAGCAAGTCCTTCCTAAACGCCTAGAGTATCAAGAGTCTGCTCTTCTCCGTTACCTAAGATACCATAAAAAACAACAATGGTATGCCTGAGTACTTCGTACTCAGTGAGTGCCTTGGGGAGAATAAGTAATAATAAAATAGAGTACATAATACATAAAGAAATTAGAACTGAAAATCATGTGAACCCAATGTAAGAATAGTTATTCTGTTTATGTATCTCAATAATAAGTATCAAAACCATTTATAAAGCCTCTTGTCGAGTTACAATTTTAAATATGCCCTTTAAATCAATTAAGATAGTCATTAACAATTCCATAAGAGAATAAGAATGTCACACATGCCAATACAGGCCCAAGAATCAAGCATATCGCACATAGCGCACCACAGCGGAATATATAATTCTCGGTCGCTATCCTTCCTCCCGAATAGCTAGGCATAAATCACACCGAACTATGTAGTACGCGGTGGCTATCCTTCCTCCTGAATAGCTAGGAATAAATCACACCCCGAGTAGCGAACCCAGCGGTGGACACTCTTCCTCCCGAATGGCTAGGCATAAATCACACCACGGGTAGCGAACCCAGCGGTGGCCACTCTTCCTCCTGAATAGCTAGGCATTAATACACTAGGATCCGTAGTGGCTACTCTTCCTCCCGAATAGCAAGGCAAATACAACAACAAGGTCCATGGCGTAGAAGCCGATTCACAATTTATCTCAAAGTAGTCACACCATCAATAACATTAAAGTTCATTATGCCATATCGAAAGAATAAGTCATTGTAAATGTTTTGAAAACATATAACTTCTTTACAAAAGATTTCCATGTCCCAATTCATCAATGAGAATGTCATTACGAAAATCTATAATTTCATAGATAATCATGAAAACGTTTCCACTTCTTTAAACAAGATCACTTTGTCATAATTCCTTTGTAAAATCATCAATACCAACAATTAACCATCATCACTAAGCATCTCTCATAGAGGAAAACATTCATAATATCTTATACATATATAAGGTTTGTTACAATCTAGGTTTAATGTGGGTTTGTCCCCTCACACACATTAACCACCATTTAGACATGAATTAGGGTTCAAGAAACATGAAAAGATTACTCTTCCTTTCATTCATTAAAGAATTTTGAATAAAATTTATACTGCCAACAATAGTTTCAAAAAGTGATTTTCATTCAGAATAAGTTTTCAAAAAAGAGACATACAAATCACCTTTATAGTCAAAAATGATTTTAAAAGAGACATACAAATAACAACCAAAGAATTCATAAAAACCGATCGAAAGAGTATGTTCAAAAGAGACATACCTCAAATCCTGCTCAAACGCACTTTCTAAGACTCAATAATCGCACTACACTGGTTTTAGATGATAAAGATTAGAACTTGAATAGTTTCTTGAAGTTTTCTTGGAATTTCGAAAACTAGGATTTTTTGCAAGCCTTAAATCTTGCTCTTATAGCTTATGGAAATCATTGGTGGATCCTAACCTCTTTGTTCATTCTATACTAGTTCAAACAACAATAATAATCTCATAAAATCAAGAGTCTTACCTTTTGATGGAATCCCACACGCCTCTCTTCTTCCTCTTCTTGAATATACAAGAACTTAGGGTTTTAGAGAGATGATTTGCTATCAAGAGGGGATGGATATGATGTGGGAATGATCAATATTGAGTGAGAACTCACCTTAGGATTAGAGATACTTTTCTAGGGTTCTTTTCCTCAGAAATATTGATTTGAAACGAAGTGGGAAATAACACAATGAATTAGGACTTAAAGGAAATTCGAAATCGGAAAATAACTCCTGATCCGTGCTGAGTCCGCGTCGCGGGTTCAGCACCTGATCATGTTTTTATTTTGGTCTGCAGCTGATTTTTTGGTCACAGACCCAGCACATTTTTTTTCGTTTTCGACAATTGACCTTCGCTCAGTAAAATGATCATAACTTTTTTTACACAATTTTTCTAGGTCTGGGCGACCTACCATTGGAAAGCTATTTCAAAGATCTAGAACTTTCAACAAGGAATTTTTCCAAATTCGCAACACATTTTCATAAAAATTTCCTAGAATACAGACCTATCAAAACTTAGGCGAATTTAAGAGCCCTTAAGAAATTCAATTGTTGGTTTCGCTTCAAAACGACCATCTTCCACTCGAATTCATCAAGAATGGATTCATATAGGTATAATATCATCTTAACACTAGATGTTTACATATTCACACCTAACTCGAATTTACGAGATGTTACAACTCAAGAAGGCATTCATGGCTGTTAGGAAATGCATAGGATTAGATGGTTGTTTCCTTAAAGGAATTAGTAGGGGACAATTACTATGTGTTGTGGCTAGGGATGGGAATAACCAAATGCTCTCACTTGCTTGGGCAGTAGTGGAATATGAGAACAAAAATACTTGGACTTGGTTCTTGACTTTGCTGAAGAAGGACTTGGGATTAGGAGATGGCACATGCTACACCATTATTTCAGACATGCAAAAGGTATGTTCTTATCATACTATCTAGTTATTTTCATAATTTTTATTTCTTTATTCTTTCTATTTTCTCTTATCATACTATCTAGTTATTTTCATATTTTCCACTTCTTTATTCTTTCTATTTTTTCATACTTTGATGCCAACTGTTGTAGGGACTTGAATCAGCAACTAGGGAACTATTGTCAGCCTGTGAAAAAAGGAGGTGTGCTAGGCACATTCTTGCTAATTGGTCAAAGGAATGGAAAGGGCTTCAAAGGAAGTAAGTATTTTGGAAGTGTTCTAAAAGCACTTATGAGGCAGAATTTAATGCAAATATGAAGTTATTGGGAAAAATTAGCAAGGGAATAGTTGATGATCTACTCTACTATGATAAAGAGTACTGGTGCAAGGTGTTTTTTAACACTGATGTGAAGTGTGATTCAGTTGATTAAAATATGTGTGAGAGTTTCAATGCTTGGATTTTGGCAGCTAGGCACAAAACTATCATTAGCATGCTTAAGGAGATAAGAGTAAAGGTTATGACTAGAATTGCTAGGTTAAGTCAATTTACAAATACTTGGATAAGGGACATTTCTCCAATGGGAATGAAGATATTGAAGGATAACATTCACAAGGCAATGGACTGTTCATTGGAATTTAATGGACAAATAGGATATGAAGTGTTAGAAGGAGACAAACAACACTTTGTTTGTCTAAGAAAGAGGGTATGTAGTTGTATATGATGGATGCTTAGGGGGATGCCCTGTGCACATGCCATATCTGCCATGATTTTTAAACAATATGACCCAACTGAATATGTTGATAACTGCTACAAAAAGGAGAGATATTTGATGACATATTCTCACTTCATTCAGCCTGTAACTAATATGCCATTTTGGCTTAACAATAGACATCCTGCTGTTGCACCACCAGTGGTGAAACCAATGCCAGGCAGGCCCAAAAAGATTAGAAGGAAATAGCAAAATTAAACAAAAGAAGCCTGGGAAATTAAATAAAAATGGTATGCCTATGACATGCGGTCTCTGCCATGTTAAGGGTCAAAACAGAAGAGGGTGTCCTTTGAAAAATGTTGGTTCATCAGTTCCATCAAGTTCAACTGATGCACATGATCATCTTGTTTCATCAATTCCATCAAGTTCAACAACAAGAATGGGCAGACCAAAGGTAAGGTACTATTTTATTGTGTGTCTTCTAATATTGGTTGTGTCTTCTAATATATGTGTCTTTGTATGTTAGAAAACAACAACTATTGAAGTTGAGCCTGTAGTAAAGAGAGGGAGAGGTAGACCTAAGAAAAACACAGTTGCTGCTAAAGTTTCATCTGCTACTAACACAACACCAAATGTGGCACCTGAAACTTCTTCAAGAGCTGCTAAAAGTACAAAAAGAACCAGAGGTACTAGAAGTGGTAGAGGAAGGGAAGGGGTGTGGGAAGAAATGTGGGAGGGGATGTTAATCACCCACTTGAAAGTTGGTTCAAATGCTCTGGAAGTACTACTGCAGCTAGTTCAACTGCTACAACTAGAGGAAAAAAAAAAGTGTGGGAGGGGATTCTAACCATCCACTTGAAAGTTGGTTTAACTGCTCTGGAAGTACAGCTGCACCTAGTTCAACTAATGCACCTAGTTCAACTGCTGCAACTAGAGGAAAAGGAAAAGGTGTGGCAAGAACGACACCATATAAAAGGCCAAGAGAGATGGGAGTAGGTGTGTTTCAAGCTAAGAATGCCATCACAACTTTTAATGTAAGTATTGATACATTACTATATTGTATTGTTCTCTTAATAACTTCAACTTATGATTATTTTTTTAAATAGCCTGGGCTGCCAAGTCAAAGAATAGTATCTACTGGACCAAGAAAAATAGTAAGATCAGTTGATATAACGGGTGATATTGGTTTCAAAACAACAAGTGTACTGAAGTGGAAAGGAGCTAAAGCACTCACAACAAGAAGGCTTCAAGAGATTGGAGATCAAGCAAAGGCTAATGCAAGCCAAAGTACCAATCCTTCACTGCCAAGAGATCCATGGAAGATCTAATGTTAAGTACCAGCTAGAGGTGTTGTATTTTGTTTGTTTGAAGCTACATTAAGACTTAAGACTTTGAAGCTATTGTTTTGTTCATGTTGGTACTCAAATGTACCATTTGTTTTTTGTTATGTTCGAAACTATGTTTATGTATGAAATGGTACTGAATTTTGTTATTTAGATGCAATGTTTAAGAATTGTTTTGTTTATCTATGAGGCATTTGAGTGACAACATCTGGTGCATTTTGTCACTCAAAAAAACTGTTAGGTTGTTATGGCATTTGAGAATGGTTTTGAAGCTGAAATATAGTGCATTTGTGTGACAA
This sequence comes from Lycium barbarum, assembly GCF_019175385.1. Classification (NCBI taxonomy): domain Eukaryota; kingdom Viridiplantae; phylum Streptophyta; class Magnoliopsida; order Solanales; family Solanaceae; genus Lycium; species Lycium barbarum. The sequence continues at coordinate 18,937,264 of NC_083346.1, read as the reverse complement.
AATCTGGTGCATTTTGTCACTCAAAAAACTGTTATGTTGTTATGGCATTTGAGAATGGTTTTGATGCTGAATTCTAGTGCATTTGAGTGAAAAAATCTGGTGCATTTTGTCACTCAAAAAACTGTTAGGTTGTTATGGCATTTGAGAATGGTTTTGATGTTGAAATATGGTACAATTAAGTGACAAATTCTGGTGCACTTTTAGAGTGAAAAAACTGTTAGGTTGTTATGGCATTTCAGAATGGTTTTGTTTGCTGAAATCTGGTGCAATTTGCTGTTGTATTGTCACGACCCAACCCCGTGGGCCGCGACTGGTGCCCGAGCTGGACACCCATGCACACCTGCTTACCAATCGACATATCCCTAACTCATTCATATCCAATATATATTCATCTATATAGATACTGAGAACAGATGTCATCTTAAGCGGTCACATATATCATACATATCATACAGAAGCCGCCGAGGCTGTCGTGGAACATATTATCCAAAACATATATATATACATACGTACCAGCCGTAAAGGCTATCATAGCGAATGGAACTGCTTAGACGCAAGCCACACAGGCATATCTGAACCACAACGACCCATGACCCACATACATGTCTACAAGCCTCTAACAAACATAGCAGAATTATATGACGGGACAGGGCCCCGACGTACTCCTGAACATATAGATACATATAGACAACAGAAGAGTCTATACCAAAATGTAGGCTCCTGAACAAGGGGGCACTCCAAAGCAGCAAAATAGATGGCCTAAGCTGTCGGGTCACTCAAATGCACGTCTGTACCTGCGGGCATGAAACGCAGCCCCCGAAGAAGAGGGGGTCAGTACGGAAAATGTACCGAGTATGTAAGGCATGAAATACAGTACAGGGGATCATAGCCAAAAATAGAAACTCTCCAGAACCAGTATAACTGTGTGAAATCATCAATACGCCCTTTATGTAATGAAGTAGTATATTTCAAATCATGAATTATACACATATACGAATTTATATACATATACATAACGTGTCCCGGCCCTCTAGTGAGGGACTCGGTGAATAAGGTCATGCATATTAGCATCATATACCATATGTACATATAATGTGTCCCGGCCCTTTTATGAGGGACTTGTGGATAGAATCATGTATGTCAACATCATGTACCATGTATACATATAACTTGTCTCGGCCCTTTATTAAGGGACTCGGTGGATAGAATCATGCATGTCAGAATCATATACCATATATACATATAACGTGTCCCGGCCCTCTATTGCGGGTCTCGGTGGATAAAGTCATCATATGTCATCCTTGCCGCCATCCCCGTATCATCATATCATCATATACATATACATATAACGTGTCCCGGCCCGCAAGTGAGAGGGACTCGGTGAACAATGCAGAGGAGTGCGCACGATAACATGTCCTGGCCCGGGCTCAGTGAAATCCAAACTGAGGCTAGCACGAACAGAGTAATGCGAAACCATATGCACATACATCAAGACTCGATAGACAAGTATACTTACCGACTCCTGAAGGCTCAGAAACAAGTTTCAGGTCAATCCGACTTAGTATGAGAAAGTTATGGACGTTTGAAGTACAGAACCTTCTACGAGCATTTCAGAAGCCATTTTTGGAAAATCGAAGCAATAATCATATCAAGTATTTTTCGGATATCGTATAGATCAAATTCAAATGTAACTTTTGGAATCATCTGTACGTATCAAAATATATCAAAGACTCAATGGAATAGTCGAACGTGTTAGCATTTGAAAAATCAAGATTTTAGCCATATCGATTATCTTTCGAATACCATTCGGAAACATATCAAATAGATATTCGGACATCATAAATACGCATCAAAATCATATGACGTAGCTTATGGAAATCAATAACGTTAGCCATCCTAGTGGCTCTAAGAGCAGGAATTTCTTTAGAATCGTACATATACGTCATTTGCTCGTTTCATAAAGATCATGCCAAAGAAAGAAAGGTAAGCCTTACATACCTTGCCCGCTTTCTATGCTAATCCGAACTTAAGTCTTTCGCTTCGCAAGATCTACAACAATATTCATATATACCACACATTAGCCATAAACACTTAGAGTCCAATTCTAAACCAACACTTAATCTACAGAAATTTCGGCAGCATTTCCCCTGTAAATGCAACATCCCCGAGAATTCAACTCGGCCAAACACACAACAACAAATCCGAGAATTTAACTCGGCCAACTTAGCAACAACAATGCCAACAGTTATTCCAACAATATCGACAATCAATTCAAAACACATTCCAACGTTAACAACTTCTTTCTACAACCTTCAACGGCATTTCATTTACGTTCAATTCATAATTGCTTACATATTCGATTTGTAATCCGCAACCATTCAAACAATATTCAAGAATACTTCAAACAATCCGTGCTATATTCAAAATAATCCAACTAATATGCCATTCCACCCGAAACTTCCCAAATGCAATAACAACCACAACAACACATTCTCTCCTTTCAAATTCATGAATTATACTAACAATTCACACATTAACAACATTACCTTCCATAAATACAAAAAGTGACATTAAAATCACATTAGCTTCTAAACAACTCTCCAACACTTACAACTTCAACTAGAATCATTAAACTTTCATTTTTATCATAGAATTCATGACAACAACAACCAAAATACTAGATAAAATTAGTTCATCATCCCTACACATTACAATACATACACGGCCAACACCCACACACACACGGCCACCACACAACTTCCATGTTTTCATGAATTTCATTCATTTCTACATACCACAACATACACAAACCTTCCATAACATATAAAAGAAGATTAAATCTTACCTTTTTCCCTTAACTTCTCACTTGGCTAGGGTTGTGAATTTGCAACAAAGAGTAGTTTTCTTGCTCCAACAATTATACCACGTTAAAGAGGATCTTCAAATTAGTAGGAATACTAGAAGAAAATATTTTTTTGGATCAAGATTGAAAGCCTCAATTTTTCCCTCCTTGGCCGAATGGCCTTTACTTTGTTGGTCTTCTTCAAAGTTCTTGAGAGTTCTATTTGTGAAGAATGAAAAATATGCTCAAGTCCTCATCTTTTTATGTATTAAAGTTGGGCTCCCATGTGGGCCAAAGCCCACTTCATGTGGCCGGCCATATGGCCTATTTTCTCAAGCCCAATCTTTTTTTTTTGTTTTGTAATTTATGAAAAATTATTCTCCAAATTCCAAATTTTCCCTTAGCCTTCCTCCGTATTTCTATGAGTCATCTTGCGAATTTTCCTTTTTACCCCTAGCCTTCCTTAATATTTCCACATCAATAACTTTCATAAACAACTTGTGTGCTAACAAGATCAAAAATATAACTCTGTGCTTAACTTCCCGCAATTATCTTGAATTATCCGAATACGTAAAATGCGGGATATAACATGTATGTGATCTTATTTTTCCCAACATTTACTCAAACAATACCAAAAGAAAGTTGTCAAAATTTAGTGAAACAGCACCAATATGAGAAGTAGGATAAACCAAACAAGTGTAGGTACAAGACCACCATTAAAATACCAGAACAATGCTTCATTACAATACCAAAATGTACCATCCAACAAAACACATCTAACTTAGCCTATCTGAGATCATTCAAGTACCATCACAACAAAGAAAATGAGGTACTATTAATAGAACACTAGCTACTATGGCAACTTCATTTGATTTTTCTTCAGGTTTCCCATTTTGAAGAAACTACTAAGATACACAACAAATACACAAACCATCAAACACCAAAGTAAGTTTCTATTAAACCAACACCGGCTGCTTTTCTTTTTTCCTGTCATATCTAGGGGTGGCAAATGGGTGGGTTTGGTTAGATTTGGTTTGGTTAAAAATGGTTTGAACAAAAATGGGTTGGGTTTCAAACCGCCCATATTTTATGTGGGTAAATATGGGTTGGGTGATAAATGGCTGGGTTGGTTATGGGTTAACCCATATTATACAAGTGTAATATTATTTCAAGTGTATGTTTATAATTTTTTCTTTATTCAAGTTAAATTAATTTTTTCATATAAATTTCAGGGGTGAGGGGTGGGGGTAAGATTTATTTTTTTCATTTTTTATAATTTTTTAATAAAAGTAAAATATATGAATTTTTTTTTTGGGGGGGGGGGGGGGGAGGGATGAGGTGGAGGTAGGGGATGAGGTGGGGTGGGGGACCAGAAATTCTTTTCCATTGTTTATAAAAATTTTATAGAAGTAATATATAGGAAAATTGAAATTTTTGGGGGTGGGGGTGGGGGGATGGGGGGTCGTGGAGGGGGTGGGGCAGGGGTAAGAATTTTTTTTCCATTTTTTATAAAACTTTTATAAAAGTAAAATATTTGAAATTGATTTTTTTGGGGGGAGGGGTGGAGAGGGGTGGGGTGGTGGGATGTGGGTAAGAATTTTTTTCCCATGTTTTATAAAATTTTATAAAGGTAAAATCTATGAAATTGAATTTTGCGAGGGGTAGGAATCGGAGTGGGAGGTAAGAAAAAAAATTCTCCTTTTTTATAAGCTTTTTATAAAAGAAAAATAAAGTATATGAAATAAAAAAAAAAGTGTTTGGGGGTGGGGGGCATGGCGGGGTGGGTGGTGGGGTAAGGGTTGGGGTGGGAGGTAAGAAAAAAATTTCTCCTTTTTTATAAGCTTTTTATAAAAGACAAATAAAATATACTGAAATAAAAAAAAAGTGTGGGGTGGGGGGGGGCATGGCGGCGTGGGTGGTGGGGTAAGGGTTGGGGTGGGAAGTAAGAAAGAAATTTTTCATTTTCAAAATGAGTTGTTATTAGGTCTAATGTGTTCTTATATGGATACTCACATTTTACTCATATTTGCCCATATTTTTATGGGTTAAAGAGAGACTTGAAGCTCATATTTACCCACCTGAAATATGAGTGACCCAACTCACTAAATGTGGGTAAAATGGGCTATTTTCTAAATATGGGCTCAAATTGCCACCTCTAGTCATATCCTTCTCTTTCAAATTACCCTTCTCTTTTGAATCTTCAAGCTCATTCAAATCATCCTTCTCCTCTTTTGAATCTTCAAACTCATTCAACTCATTCTTCTCCTCTTTTGAATCTTCAAACTCATTCAACTCACCTTTATCTTTTGAATCTTGAAGGTCAATCAACTCACTTTTATCTTTTGAATCTTGAAGCTCAATGGAGTTGATGTTCAGATTATCATATTGAAGGGTAAGACTTTCAACTTCACCCAACTGAATTTTCTTCTCATGTTCAAGTGAATTCATGTCGACATTATCATATTTCATCTTAATACTTTCAAGCTCATCCAAATGCACCCGAACACGCTCGTAATTTTCTTCTTCCTCTTTGATTTTGTTCACCGGTCTTGGAATAATAAACCTTGATCTTTGATCAACTCTCTCTGTATCTCTCCATCTGAAAAACTTGCAATTCATGGGCTGAAATTTGAAGAATACAGTCACTTCAAATTAACACTAACACTAAAATTAATCAACCAAATTAGAATATGAGCACAAACCTCATAGTGATGACAAGACCAAAATCTCCTTCTGGGATTGCGATCAGACCAAGAATTCTGCATTTTCAGTAAAATGTCGTGTTTGCATCGCACTTCGGAATTGAGCAGTCATGACCCAACTAGAGGGCCATGACGGGTACCCGGAGCTATCCCACCGAGCACCTCCAAACATATATCTCATAATCATTTCTAGGTGGACCACAAAGATAGCTCATGGTTATCATAATCTGTAAGGGCATATACCATAAGATAAAGACACCTCGCTACATAAGCATCAGTAACTATGTCCATAAACATAGGCCAACAAGGCTACCAAAATATAATACAACAATATGAATTGATGACGATACGGGACTTCTAGCTATACATATATGTCTACGATCCTCAATGTATAATACAGGAATCAGTGAAGACGGCGCAGGACTCTGCCATGCCCAACTATATATACACACAAGAGTAGTACCAATAATCTGCAACTCCGAAGCAACTGGTGCGCTTTTGAAACTCCACTGATGAAGCTCCTAAGGGTCTGGTCCGTCTACCTGTCTACCTGCGGGCATGAACGCAGCATCCACAAGAAAAGACGTCAGTACGAATAATGTACTGATTATGTAAGGCATAAGATCAACATGTACATAAGAATCATGGAAAAATATATGAGACATGCCAGTGAGTCTGTGAATCTGAATGAATCTGTATGACTGTATATCAGGAAACATACTATATATATATATATATATATATATAGGAACGCCACAACATAGCCCACATCATCACCCCCTGTCAAATGTGTCTTATATATATACATGAACGCCACAACATAGGCCACATCGTGTTACACCACGGAAAATTTTTCGTTGGTACGCAAGTGAATGAACTAGTGATGAGTGTGAGTGCATGATGTTCCATGAGTAAGAGACGACGTTTGATGACCTTAGGTAAGATTTCAAAGGTATCCGATGTAAGACGAGAAAGTTGGCTAAGATAAGGCAAGGTATGGGATGAGCAATGCATGTGAATGGGTGTGAGTGATTAGAATGAAAAGTCTAAGAAATGAGACAAGTTGCAGAATTGCAAACTAGCCAGTGGTCGTAAAGTGTTATACGGACCGTAAAATGGTATATGGTCTGTAAACTGGCAGGTCGTAAATTGGCATGCAAAACATCAACTTTGTGCCAGTCGATGAAATGGTAAAATACGACCTGGAATACGGACCGTAAAGTGATTTACGGCCCGTAACCATGGTCGTAAATCACCATATTGCAGCCTGAGTCTTTGGTTCTGAAAATGGTTAAAGACGACCACGAAGGACGGTCCGTAAACTGCAATACGGGTCGTAAACCATGTTTACGACCATTGTGCACTTCAACACAGATTTTCAAGTCATTAAATAAGGGGACCAAGACTTATTTCATTTCATTTCTACATCACACCCCTTCTCTCTAAAACATCTCTCTACATTCATTATACAAGTTTTCAAGGATTATAAGTCATCAACAACATTAAACAAGTAAATCAAGAGTAAGGAAACCATCAAGGATCATCCAAGGTCAAGAAATCCAAATTGAGATAATCTAAGGTTTTGCTCAAAGTGGAGTATTATCAACTAAGGCTTGTCCCTACAACATCTAAGGTAAGATTCATGATATTTATATGTTGTTTGAGATATTGGAGAGTTGAAATGCATGGATTGTAGAAAATATGGTAAAATGGGTCATGAATGATGAATAGTGACATTTTGGAAAATAGTTTGAATTGAGTTATGAACCTTGATGTATTGTGATTCAAATGTGTTATAAATGATGTTGAGAACATTAGATGAGCGATGCACGTAAATAGATATAGTCATAGGTTCTAGCCATGGATATGGACTAATGAAGATGAATTGAGGAATATGGATAATGTGAATGACTAATGGTTATGGTTATGATATTATGAATGTATTGTTGATGTTTGGGAGTTGAATTACGATGTGAAGGAATAGTTGTCCGATTTTCCCTAGCTTTAGCCATGTGTGCTAATTATCAATGCTAATGATAGTATGACCTTAACGAAGGTAGAAACGTGAGCATCGGAGGAGTACATGCAAGTGTAGAATAGTCCGACGGAAAGGTATGTAAGGCTAACCCTTCTTTCATGAGGCATGGTTCCTTGGCTAAATTTCTAAATCCTCTTTACGAGTATGTTGTCTTCAAATGATTGATCTTCCGAGCTCGTAAGCTCACGATCCTTATTATGTACTATGATTGTACAACGCTCCTCACATGACGAGTAAGCCTATGATATAGACGTAACGATAATGCTGACGATAGTAATGATGATGACAATAATAATGATTCTAAAGGTGCCTACCGGCTATTATATGTATGTGTGCCTATGAAGGGCTATAATGAAACCCCGAGCTTATAGTACCGGGTAGAATATGTTTATATGTATGTATATGATTACGTAACGCGCACACACATCTGCAGATGGTACGGATAACCCTGTAGCCTTGGTAGGGCCAGGTAGCTATAACCCTGAAGCCTTGGTAGGGCCAGGTAGATATAACCTTGAGCCTTGGTTGGCCAAGTATGTATGAAACACCGAACCTTCGTGGTCGGGTACGCTATGTATATCTATATATATGTGTGTATATGCTATGTATATCACATTATTAAGAGTACGAATATGCTATGTATATAAGATGTAAATGATTGTGAGGGAATTTAAGTACGGATATGGATGTATGTACGCGGATAAGCGTTAGAAGTGGAATGTCCCTATGGAAAACTAGTAAGTGCCATGATGATGATATTATTGTCTCCCCTCTTATGCTACTTCATATGTTGGTTATTATGCTTCTATATCGATGTTGATCATGCTTTACATACTTAGTACGAAGAATGTACTGACGTCCTTTTGTTTGTGGACGTTGCGTCATGCCCGCAGGTGCACAGGGAGACAGACTCGATCCATAGCTGCTTATTCAGAGATTGCATATCAGAGCTCCATTTCTTTCGGAGCCATAGCTTTTGGGTACTTATTCTTTTGTGTATATAATTATGGGCATAGCGGGGTCCTGTCCCGCTCATGTGTTATGTCATACTCTTCTTAGAGTCTCGTAGTCACGTGTATATGGTTAGATATGTCTGGCCTTGTCAGCCTATGTTTTGTATATCATTTTGTCTGGCCTTGTCGGCCCATGTACATTGATGTGGCATAGATGCCTAAGATGATATAAAGGTGTTGTTGTCCAAATGGGACTAATTTGATGAAAGAAAGTAAATGTATGTCTAATTATGTGGCTCACCTAAATGTAAGCATAAGAGTAAGAAAAAGGGGGGTGCCCGAGTGGGCTAGCACCGGGTGCTCGTCGCGGCCCCCTAGTCGGGTCGTGACAAAAGTGGTATCAGAGCAGTTCAGTCCTAGGGTGTGTCTACGAGCTGTGTCAAGTAGAGTCTTGGCTATGGGTGTGTTGCGCGCCACACTTATAAACAAGAAGTTGCGGACATTTTAGGAATAAATGACCTTCTTTCTTCATAACAATCGTGCGAAAGAGCTATGGAGTAAGAAATTCTTGTTCTCTAATCGTGTGTTGTGTGTTTCAGAGATGCCGGCTACAGCGGCCCAAAAGGGCAAGGCGGTAGCAGAAAAGCGGGCTAAAAGAGCACCGCCACCGGTAGTAGGGGAAAGTGAGTCCCAGAGTGCGGCTCAATCTCAGTCCTCTCAGACATTGCCTATTTTTAAGGAGCGTGAGGGAGCCTCAGCCCCAGCTCCAGCACCTCCAGCTCCTCCACCAGATGTTTCGGGCCAAGATGTGAAAGTGGCCATTAATTTGTTGACTTAATTGGTTGCGGCCCAGACTCAGAGGCAAGGTTCAGGGCATGGTGATAGGGTTGTTAGTGCAAGGGCCCGTGATTTCATTACTTTAAACCCTCCGGAATTCTTTGGGTCAAAGTCGGAGGAGGACCCTCATGATTTTATCGATGGTATGTTGAGGACACTCCGATTGATGCATGCTTCAGACACCGAGTCGATGGATTTAGCGTCATATAGGTTGAGAGATGTCTCGATCCAGTGGTATACAGTATGGATGGCTTCGCGGGGAGCCAATGCACCTCCCCCGGTATGGCAAGAGTTTGTCGATGCTTTTCTCCGTCATTATATGTCCCCAGAAGTTCGGCGGGCTGGGGCCGATAAATTTTTGAGCTTGAGGCAAGGTAGTATGAGTGCCCTAGAGTATAGCCTCCACTTTAATTCCTTGGCAAGGTATGCTTCGGCCATGGTAGCGGATATGGGTGACCGGGTACACCGATTTGTAAAAGGCCTAGGGCCACACTTGATGGATAAATGCTTGACTGCGTCCCTTCAGGATGGTATGGATATTGCACGCATTCAGGCACATGCTCAGAACTTAGAAGAAAGCCTACAGCAGCGAAGAGGTGAACGTGAGCAAGATCGGGGACATAACAAGAGGGCTAGATCTTCAGGCCCAATGAGTGAGTCCTGAAGCGGACACAGGCAGCAGTTCCCTAGACATTCAGGCTATTCTATGACCAGTGCACCTCCACGGTTTCCAGGCCAGAGATTTGATAGATCTACTCATTCCGGGCCGGGTTAGAGTTATTCGGGGTCCCAGTTTAGAGGTGATTCGGGTCAGGTAAGGCCACCCAATGCCACGATGTTCCCAGTGTGGGAAGTTGCATTGGGGTCAGTGCCGATCAGGTTCAGATGGTTGCTATTCATGTGGTCGACCAGGCCATATTATGCGTGATTGCCCCTCAGTGCATGGTAGCGGGAGGACCCAGCCATCAGGGTCGGTAGCCGAATCTTCGGCATCTGTACTCCCTACGGGGCCAGATTCACATGCGCCAGTCGGCCATAGTAGAGGCAGAGGGTGAGCTCCCAGTTCTAGCGGTCCTCAGCACCGTATTTATGCTTTGGCTGGACGCCAAGATCTTGAGTCTTCTCCTGACGTGGTCACAGGTATATTATCGGTATTCTATCATGATGTATATGCTTTGATTGATCCGGGCTCCACATATCATATGTTACTCTATATATTGCGAGTCGATTTATAGTCGAGCCGGAGTCGATCAGACCTTTTGAGGTGTCTACACCCGTGGGTGAATTGGTAATAGCTAGCCGAGTATATAGAGATTGCGTAGTTATGATTTGTGATCGTCACACCATGATTGATTTGCATGAGCTCGAAATGGTGGATTTTGATGTTATTATGGGCATGGATTGGTTGGCTTCTTGCTACGCCAATGTTGATTGCAGAATGAAAATGGTTCGCTTCCAATTTCCGGGAGAACCAGTCTTAGAATGGAAAGGGAATACGGCGTCACCAAAAGGTAGGTTTATTTTCTATCTAAAGGTAAGGAAGATGATCACGAAAGGATGTATTTATCATCAAGTGCGAGTTCAAGATATAGAAGCTAAGTCGTCGACTCTTCAGTCATTTCCCGTAGTGAGTGAATTTCCGGATGTGTTCCCGGAAGAGCTTCCAGGCCTTCCTCCCGAGCGGGAGATTGATTTTGCCATTGATGTGTTGCCAGGCACTAAACCTATATCTATTACTCCTTACCGGATGGCTCCCGCAGAATTAAAAGAGTTGAAGGAGCAATTGAAAGACTTGCTTGATAAAGGCTTTATTAGGCCTAGTTCATCCCCGTGGGGAGCACCCGTATTGTTTGTTCGAAAGAAAGATGGCACTTTAAGGATGTGCATTGACTATCGGCAGTTGAATAAAGTGACGATTAAGAATAAATATCGTCTTCCAAGGATTGCTGATTTATTTGATCAATTGCAAGGTGCCAAATGGTTTTCAAAGATTGATTTGAGGTCCGGGTATCACCAAGTGAGAGTTAGGGAACTAAAACAGCCTTCAGAACAAGATATGGTCATTTGAATTCCGGGTAATGTCATTTGGGCTAACTAATGCGCCGGCGGTATTTATGGATTTGATGAATGATGTGTTCAGGCCTTTTCTGGATTTAATTGTAATCGTATTCATCGACGATATCTTGGTGTATTCTAGATGCGAGGCAGAACATGCGGATCATTTGCATACTGTCCTTGGAGTTCTTCGAACTCGAGAGTTATTTGCAAAGTTTTCCAAATGCGAGTTTTGGTTGAACTCGGTGGCATTCTTAGGGCATATTGTTGCAGCCGATGGTATTCGAGTGGATAGTCAAAATATTGAGGCCGTGAAAACTTGGCCAAGGCCCACAACTCCTACGGAGGTTCGTAGCTTTCTGGGCTTAGCAGGTTATTACAGGAGGTTCGTTGAAGGTTTTTCTTCCATTTCTGCACCACTCACAAAATTGACCTAGAAATCAGCAAAGTTTCAATGGACAGATGCTTGCGAACGTAGTTTCCAAGAGTTAAAGGGTAGATTGACTTCTGCCCCAGTCTTGACACTTCCAGAGGGATTGGAAGGATATGTCCTTTATTGTGATGCTTCAGGTGTTGGGCTAGGCTGTGTATTAATGCAACATGGCAAGGTGATTGCGTATGCTTCAAGGCAATTGCGGAAACATGAGCAGAATTATCCTACCCATGATCTAGAATTGGCCGCGGTGGTCCACGCATTAAAGATATGGAGACATTACTTATATGGTGTCCACGTGGATATTTATACAGATCATAAGAGTCTTCAATACATCTTCAAGCAGAAAGAGTTGAATTTGCGGCAACGACGATAGCTAGAATTGCTAAAAGACTATGATGTCGAGATTTTGTATCACCCCGAAAAAGCGAATATTGTGGCTGATGCTCTTAGCCGTAGATCGATGGGGAGTCTAAGTGAAGTATGACCAGAAAAGAGAGAAATGGCCCGTGAGCTCCAACAGTTAGCTAGCCTAGGAGTCCGAGTAATGGACTCAGGTAGCAGCGAAGCTACTATCCAGGATTCAGCAGTCTCGTCGCTAGTAACAGAAGTGAAAGAGCGACAATATGAGGATCCCATGCTAATTCAGCTTAGAGATACACTCCCTCAGGAAGAGGAATCATCATTTGATATTTCGGGAGACGGAGTTCTCCGATGTAGAGGTAGATTATGTGTTCCCGATGTGCAAGTCTGCGCCACCAAGTATTGAGAGAAGCTCATTGTTCCCGTTATTCTGTTCACCCCGGTGCGACGAAAATGTATCATTATCTTAAGTCCATATATTGGTGGAATGGGATGAAGAAAGATATAGTGGAGTTTGTAGCTCAATGTCCTAATTGTCAACAAGTGAAAATCGAGCACCAAAAGTCGGGTGGATTGTTGCAAGCTATAGAAATCCCAACTTGGAAGTGGGAAGTGATTAATATGGACTTCATTTCAGGCTTACCCCGTTCTCGACGTAAGTATGATTCCATATGGGTGATTGTGGATAGACTCACCAAGTCAGCTCATTTCTTACCAGTCAGAACGACCTATGAGGCAGAAGATTATGCGAAGCTTTATCTTAAAGAGATAGTGAAACTCCATGGCGTCCCAGTATCTATTATCTCCGATAGAGGGACTCAGTTCACGGCTAAGTTTTGGAAGTCTTTCCAAGAGGGTTTAGGGACCCAAGTGAGCCTTGGCACGGCATTTCATCCACAGACCGATGGGCAAGCCGAACGTACTATTCAGACTCTTGAGGATATGCTACGGGCATGTATGACAGATTTTGGAGGAAATTGGGAAGATCATTTACCACTCATTGAGTTTGCTTACAATAACAGTTATCATTCTAGTATTCAAATGGCACCATATGAAGCTCTATATGGGCGGAAGTGCAGATCCCCGATTGGGTGGTTCGAAACAAGAGAGACTAAACTGATAGGGCCAGATTTGGTTCAGCAAGCCATAGAGAAATTCAAGCTCATACAAGATCGGTTGTTAGCAGCCCAAAGTCGTCAAAAGTCCTATGCAGATAATCGACGAAGAGATTTGGAGTTCAAAGTGAAAGACTGGGTGTTCTTGAAAGTGTCACCTATGAAGTGTGTAATGAGATTTGGCAAAAAGGGGAAGTTAAGTCCCCAGTATATTGGGCCATATGAAATTGTACGAAAGATAGGCAAGGTGTCCTATGAGTTAGAACTACCTCCAGAATTGGAGTCAGTCCATCCAGTATTCCATGTCTTGATGCTTCAAAAATGTGTTGGAGATCCCACTAGGATCGTCCCAGTAAATGATGTTCAAGTGATAGAAAATTTTTCTTACGAAGAAGTACCCATTGCCATATTAGATAGGCAAGTACGGAGGCTTAGAAACAAAGAGGTGGCCTCAGTTAAGGTTCTATGGAGAAGCAGTAAACGAGAAGAGATGACATGGGAAGCAGAAGAGAGTATGCGATCCAGATACCCACATTTATTTCAGCCCTTGGAAGAAGTCCAAGATGAGACGTCAAGATCATAAGGTATGCATGTTTTCCTTTTATGCTTTTGGGTCGTGTGTGACAAAATTTCTATGCTATTGTGTTTTGGCCCTGTGAGGCATTGATATTATGGGTTGTTGTCGTAGGATGGTAGTGCCATATTATAAGGGAAACTCAGGCGAAATTTTTATAGAATTCCCGAACACTTTAACGTTCGAGGACGAATGTTCTTAAGGGGGAAGAATGTTACACCTCAGAAAATTTTCCGTTGGTACGCAAGTGAATGAACTAGTGATGAGTACGAGTGCATAATGTTCCATGAGTAAGAGACGATGTTTGATGACGTTAGGTAAGATTTCAAAGGTATCCGATGTAAGACGAGAACGTTGGCTAAGATAAGGCAAGGTATGGGATGAGCAATGCATGTAAATGGGTGTCGGTGATTAGAATGAAAAGTCTAAGAAATGAGAAAAGTTACAGAATTGAAAACTGGCCAGTGATCGTAAAGTGTTATACGGACCGTAAAATGGTATGCGGTCCGTAAACTGGCAGATCGTAAATTGGCATGCAAAACTTCAACTTTCTGCCAGTCGAGGAAATGGTAAAATACGACCTGGAATACGGACCGTAAAGTGATTTACGGCCCGTAAACCATGGTCGTAAATCACCATACTGTAGCCTGAGTCTCTGGTTCTGAAAATGGTTAAAGACGACCACGAAGGACGGTCCGTAAACTGCAATACGGGTCGTAAACCATGTTTACAACCACTGTGCACTTCAACACAGATTTTCAAGTCATTAAATAAGGGGACCAAGACTTATTTCATTTCATTTCTACATCACACCCCTTCTCTCTAAAACATCTCTCTACATTCATTATACAAGTTTTCAAGCATTATAAGTCATCAACAACATTAAACAAGTAAATCAAGAGTAAGGAAACCATCAAGGATCATCCAAGGTCAAGAAATCCAAATGGAGATAAACTAGGGTTTTGCTCAAAGTGGATTATTATCAACTAAGGCTTGTCCCTACAACATCTAAGGTAAGATTCATGATATTTATATGTTGTTTGAGGTATTGGAGAGTTGAAATGCATGGATTGTAGAAAATATGGTAAAATGGGTCATGAATGATGAATAGTGATATGTTGAAAAATAGTTTGAATTGAGTTATGAACCTTGATGTATTGTGATGCAAATGTGTTATAAATGATGTTGAGAACATTAGATGAGCGATGCACGTGAATGGATATAGTTGTAGGTTATAGCCATGGATATGGACTAATGAATGTGAATTGAGGAATATGGATATAGTGAATGACTAATGGCTATTGTTATGATATTATGAATGTATTGTTGACATTTAGGAGTTGAATTACGATGTGAAGGAATAGTTGTCCGATTTTCCCTAGCTTTAGCCATGTGTGCTAATTATCAATGCTAATGATAGTATGACCTTAATGAAGGTAGAAACGTGAGCATCAGAGGAGTACGTGCAAGTGTAGAATAGTCCGACGGAAAGGTATGTAAGGATAACCCTTCTTTCATGAGGCATGGTTCCTTGGACAAATTTCTAAATCCTCTTTACGAGTATGTTGTCTTCAAATGATTGATCTTCCGAGCTCGTAAGCTCACGATCCTTATTATGTACTACGATTGTACTACGCTCCTCACATGACGATTAAGCCTATGATATAGACGTAATGATAATGATGACGATAGTAATGATGATGATAATAATAATGATGCTAAAGGTGCCTACGGGCTATTATATGTATGTGTGCCTATGAAGGGCTATAATGAAACCCCGAGCATATAGTGCCGGGTAGAATATGTTTATATGTATGTATATGATTACGTAACGCGCATACACATCTGTAGATGGTACGGATAACCCTGTAGCCTTGGTAGGGCCAGGTAACTATAACCCTGAAGCCTTGGTAGGGCCAGGTAGATATAACCTTGAGCCTTGGTTGGCCAAGTATGTATGAAACACCGAACCTTCTTGGTCGGGTACGCTATGTATATATGTGTATATGCTACGTATATGACATTATTAAGAGTACGAATATGCTATGTATATAAGATGTAAATGATTGTCAGGGAATTTTAGGCCACATCATCACCCCCTTTCAAATGTGCCTTATATATATACATGAACGCCACAACAAACGCCACATCGTCACCCCCTGTCAAAGGTGCCTTATACAACAACAACAACAACAACAACAACCCAGTGAAATCCCACATCGTAGGGTCTGGGGAGGGTAGAGTGTACGCAGACCTGACTCCTACCAAGGTAGGACGGCTGTTTCCGAAAGACCCCCGGCTCAATAAAAGCATAAAAAGAAGTCAGATAAGGTTAGATAAGGTTAAGAGATTCGGATAAGAGATTTAAAGCGATATGGAAATGAAATAAAGCAAGCGACACAGATAATACAGGATAATCAGAGCACAGAAAATAACCGATAATAG
Organism: Lycium barbarum; assembly: GCF_019175385.1. NCBI lineage: Eukaryota > Viridiplantae > Streptophyta > Magnoliopsida > Solanales > Solanaceae > Lycium > Lycium barbarum. The sequence goes on along the minus strand of NC_083346.1, from coordinate 18,920,907 downwards.
CAGAAATCGGAACAGATGACACAGGATAACCAAAGCACAGGAAATAACAGATAGTAGCAAAAATCGGAGCACAAGAAATTATATTGCAATAATGCGACTACTAATAAGAACGGATAACGAGACTATCTACTAGCCTTCTACCCTAATTTGGGTCCTCCAAACCCTCCTATCTAAGGTCATGTCCTCGGTAAGCTGTAATTGCGCCATGTCGTGTCTAATTACCTCTCCCCAATACTTCTTCGGCCTACCCCTACCTCGTCTGAAACCATCCATGGCCAACCTCCGCACTGGGGCATCTGTATCTCTCCTCTTCACATGCCCAGACCATCTCAATCTCGCTTCTCGCATCTTGTCTTCCACCGAGGCCACCCCCACCTTATCCCGAATATCCTCATTCCTAATCCTGTCACTCCTGGTGTGGCCACACATCCATCTCAACATTCTCATCTCGGAAACTTTCATCTTTTGAACGTGAGAGATCTTAACTGGCCAACACTCCGCCCCATACAGCATAGTCGGTCTAACCACCACTTTGTAGAACTTGCCCTTAAGTTTTGGTGGCACCTTTTTGTCACATAGCACTCCGGAAGCAAGCATCCATTTCATCCACCCTGCCCCAATACGATGTGTGACATCATCGTCAATCTCCCCGCTGCCTTGCACAATAGACCCAAGGTACTTGAAACTACTTTTCTTCTGGATGGCCTGGGTACCAAGCCTTACTTCCAAGTCAGCCTCCTGAGTTGCTTCACTGAACTTACACTCCAAGTACTTTGTCTTGGTCCTACTCAGCGTAAACCCTTTAGACTCCAGAGTATGTCTCCAACACTCCAGCTTAGCGTTAACTCGCTACGAGTCTCGTCAATCAGGACTATGTCGTCCGCGAAAAGCATACACCATGGCACCTCACCTTGAATTTGCCGTGTCAATCCATCCATCACCAAGGCAAATAAAAACGGACTAAGAGCTGATCCTTGATGCAACCCCATCACAACTGGAAAGTGCTCTGAGTCTCCTCCTACTGTCCTCACCCTGGTTTTGGCTCCCTCATACATGTCCTTGATCACCCTAATGTACGCCACAGGTACACTTTTAGCCTCCAAGAATTTCCATAGGATCTGTCTTGGAACTTTGTCATAAGCCTTTTCTAGGTCGATGAATACCATGTGTAAGTCCCTCTTCCTCTCCCTATACTGCTCCACCAACCTTCTCATAAGATGGATGGCTTCTGTAGTTGAACGTCCAGGCATGAATCCGAACTGGTTTTCTGAAATAGACACACCTCTCCTCACCCTCATCTCCACCACCCTTTCCCACACTTTCATAGTATGGCTTAGCAGCTTGATACCTCTATAGTTGTTGCAACTATGGATATCTCCCTTATTCTTGTATAGAGAGATCATTACACTCGCCCTCCATTCTTCGGGCATCAATGTCGTCTTAAAGATGACATTAAACAACCTAGTCAGCCACTCCAAACCTTCCGGGGCCGCGCTCTTCCAGAATTCCCCCGGAATCTCATCAGGTCCGGTTGCTCTTCCCCTGCGCATCCTACGAACAGCACCCTTAACCACGTCAACCTTAATATTCCTGCATTAGCCAAAGTCGCGACGCCTTCCTGTATGTTCTAAATCACCCAACACAATGTCTCTGTCCCCTTCTTCATTCAAGAGTTTGGAGAAGTATGACTGCCATCTCCGTCTAATGACAGTTTCCTCTAGCAATACTTTGCCATGCTCGTCCTTGATGCATTTTACTTGATCCACATCACGTGCCTTTCTCTCCCTTGCCTTGGCTAGCCTGAACAATTTTTGTTCCCCTCCTTTCTCTTCTAGGTCAGCATACATGCGTTCAAAAGCTGTCGTTTTTGCCGTCGAAACTGCCAACTTCGCCTCCTTCCTCGCCATCTTATAAAGTTCTGTATTCGTCCACTTCTCCACCTCATCCTTGCTTTCTATCAACTTCGCATACGCCACCTTCTTTGCTTCCACCTTCCCTTGAACTTCTCCATTCCACCACCAGTCCCCTCGATGCTGACCACGATTACCTATCGAGACCCCCAACACTTCCCTTGCTACCACCCTAATACAACTAGCCGTCTTATCCCACATACTGGTCGCATCCCCACTACTATCCCAGGCCCCCATCAATTTCTCTCCCATCTCCACGGCACTAATAGTGGTCAAACTCCCCCATCTGATCCTAGGTCGGTCCTCCACGACCCTCTTCTTCCTCGTCATCTTGATCGCTAAATCCATCACCAAGAGCTTATGTCGGGTTGTAAGATATTCGCTCGGGATGACCTTACAATCCTTGCACAGAACTTTATCATCCTTCCTAAAGAGTAAAAAGTCAATTTGAATCTTAGCCACCGAACTACGGAAGGTTACCAAGTGTTCCTCCTTCTTTGGGAAACTCGAATTGGCTATCACCAATCCAAAAGCTCTTGCAAAATCCAAAAGTGAGACTCCTCCTCCATTCCTGTCCCCGAAGCCAAAGCCTCCATGCACATCATCATAACCTCCCGAAATAGGTCCGATGTGTCCATTGAAATCACCTCCCACGAATAGCTTCTCAGTAGGCGGTATGCCTCCCACTAATTCGTCCAAATCCTCCCAAAAGCGCCTCTTCTCCTCATCGCCTAAGCCCGCTTGCGGCGCATATACACTAATAATGTTCAAAGTGAGTCCTTCAACGACCACCTTAATCGACATCATCCTATCAGTGACTCTCCTAACCTCTACCACCTGATCCCTTAATTCACTATCTACTAAAATGCCCACCCCATTTCTATACTTCGACCTACCAGAGAACCACAACTTATACCCGTCTACCTCCTTAGCTTTAGGACCTACCCATTTGGTCTCTTGGATACAAGCTATATTAATCTTCCTCTTCTGAAGAATCTTAACTAGCTCTATTGACTTCCCCGTTAACGTTCCAATGTTCCAAGATCCTACTCTCAACCTAGACGCTCCTTTAACCCACTTACCCCTCCTAACCCTCGCCCCCGTCCCTGAACGAGAACATGACCCTAGTCTACCATCACTAAGTAAAGCCATGAAAATGAGTATGAACTAATAAACTATTCAAAAGTCTAAAGTTAGCAAAAAATGTAACTACAAGTGTATGGACAAATAATGAATATGGCAACCGGAGGTACCAACTCCAGTTGAAATGAACCTAATCGCCGCAGGAAAACACTGTTCAACGTCCGAGTACTGTTCACTGTTCACTGCCGGAGTACTGTTCACTGCCGAAATTATTTTCACAGAATAAAAAAAGAAAAAGAAAAAAGAAAAAAGGAGAGAAAGAGAGGGCTGGCCGGAAAATGGTGCCGGAAAAAGTCTCCGGCGATGACGCAGCTGTGTTCTGGCAGCGCCAGGAGCAGATAAAAGAGGGGAAAAAGAGAAGAGAAGGAGAAGAAGAAGAAGGAAATGAAAGAGAGAAAAAAAAAGTAGATCTGGCCGGAAAAGAGGCCGGCGTTACCTGGTCGCCGGACGCGGTCTGATCGCCGGATGTGGTGGCAGGTGGGGTGGGGGGAGGGAGATGTTACCATTGATGGTGGAGGAGAGAGAAGAGAGAGAAGAGAAGAGAGAGGAAAAATCCAAAGGTGCCTTATATATATATATATATATATATATATATATATATATATATATATATATGAAGAATGAGAATGAGCGCAATGCATAAGTAAAATGAAATAATAGGACTCGGTAATATCACAAAATAGTTATATACATCTATTATATTCATAGCATGCATAAGAGCCCAAATAAAAGCTACTACTTTATCGGAGTGACGTAAGGTCGGTAACCTCCGATTTATATTATGGCACAATCATCATAGCTATATCTCACCTTGAAGAAAAAATTATCATAAGGTGAGATCAACAATAATGAATGAAATCAAGAAAATCCTGAAATAAACTCAATAATCTCATAATAGCATCAAGACCATAAGCTTTGAAATCTCTAGAAATGGAATCATCATCATCATAGAAAGATCTATCTTTAGCATCATAAGAACTTTGAGAATCATCAATTTCTAGCTTTTTGGAAATAAGGATATTATGGAACATATGTATGGGTTCACAAGAAAAGAGTCATGCCTTTAGAAAGAAAGGGTTTAGCCTTACATACCTTTTTGGTCGCCTACTACTTAACTCTTATCCTTCCAAGCTCATAAATCTACATTCAAGAGAATTCATACTATTGTTAGGCTTATCCTCATATGCTTATCTTAAGTCTTCAAGTTAATTCCTTTTAAAAGCTGCCGAAATTCGGGCAGCATCTCCCCTGTTTATATCACTAGCCCAAAATCACAATACCAACAAAACAACAACAATAGCAACCCTAATATCAACAACATCATCATCGACACCAATATACTCCATAAAACATCCCACGCGATGTTTTGCCCAATTTCTCAACCAACCATAACAATATTAACAATACCATAATCAAAGAATTATCTTCAATTTAATCTCAAATTAATCCAAAATCTCCTTTCAAATTCATCCCATAGTCATCATATTCAATTCAATACTTTGTGACTTCTCCACTTTGATTCTTTTCCCTTTCAAGAGTTATTAAACTTTTAAACCAACTCAATCATATAGATAAGATGGGGAACATACCTTATAATGGAAGAACTTCACCTCACTCAACTTCTCCCAAGCTCAAGTTTATCACAACATTGAAGAGAAGCAAGAATAATCATCTTCCATAGATTATCTTAAGGTTTTGATGTTTGATCTTCTCTTTCAATGGTATGGAAGGTTGTGGAATGTTGTAGAACCTTCAAGAACTCTCAATAACTCTCTTATAATGGGGAGATAAGTGTGGAAGGCTCTAGAGAAGTGTGGGGATGAGAAATGGTGAGAAATTAGGTGATTTAGATGACTTAAAAGGGTAGATATAGTAGTCTAATTCGGGTTGGGCAGGTGGACCGAAATTAGTGGACTTTTTAAGAGGTTTCTAGAATTTCCGCATAGGTTCGCAGGCTTCTGGCAATCCATTTTAAAATGCCCATAACCCTCTACTCCGATGTCGTATCGACGAACGGTTTTTTGCTTTGGAAACTATACTCGATGAACTTTATTGTAGGCTCTTGAAACACCTCAAAACTCCTGATATACCCTGAGATAGACCTCTCAAAAGTTGAGCCCGAAATTTCTATCCAAAATTTTGCCAAATTTTTGACAAACTTATTTTCTTCGATTTGCTTGATCCCGAAACCTTTAGACACTTGCTTAACACTTGTTAAGAGTATTCCTTAACCTTATAAGGGTTCCATGACCTCTTCATGCTTACGTTAGTTTACTTACAATGCACACGACGCGAAAATTTTTGAGGTGTAACATGAGCATAGGATCTTCTTCGTCCATACACAACTTATTCAACAAGCTGTTCACCATTCCTAACCCTAAAATTTCATACACAGAAATTGGGGAAGAAAATTAAAACCCTAAACTAGAAATTCGACATGAGATGGAGAAAGGATAACGAATTTACACAATAATTTACTTACCTCGTCGAAAAAGATGAGAATTTAAGACCAAAATAAGAATTTGAGTTCTTCTAAATTGGGTGTATAATCGGTTGAATATATGATGAAATATAGTGTATTTTAGACGGTGGGGTCTTCACATAAGCTTTGGGAGTGATACGTGGCAGTTTCCCATACGTTAGAAAGTATGTGTTTTACCTCCTACGCACTTCACATATTTGATCTCACGCACTAGTCCAGGTCAGCACAAAAGGTGCAAATAATTACGAGTAAAAATAGTTTAGGGGGGGTAATAGGACCCCGTGAAAGGAAAGGTGTGTCCTAGCAACTTTGGTACAAGTTGGGGTTAGGGGGGGGGGGGGGGGAGGGTAATAGTGTCCTATCCTTATATATATACACTTATAGTAACATAACATAACATATATAAATATACAAACATAACTTAAGTAATATATATATATATACTTATAGTAACATAACATATATAAAAATACTTAAAGTTAAAAATATACAATCTTGAGTTTCTTAATACTTATAACCTGGATATATATAAAACTTTATATATTATAGTGTTAATTTATGTGTAAAATACGTAATTAAGCAAAAAAAAAAAAATACATTTTTGGGCTAACCGGTTACTGGTTTTTACAAGGCCTACTGGTTCCGGTCCGGTTAGAGCAAAACCAACCGGCTAACTGGAACCGGTTAACCGGTAACCGGTATCTCTTACTAGTTCGAAAATCGGTAACCAGTCGGTTAGCCAACCGGGTCCGGTTCCGATTGCGGGTCAACCGGTTGATACCTTTAAATTGTGGGTCAAGAGTGTTACATAATATTCTTGTGCTAAGAACGTGGATGCCACCTAGTCTTTTATAAAAATAAAAAACTTCATATATAAAACCTTTAAGCCTTTTAGACTTTGTTGCCTCCATAAAATACAAACGAGCTAGAGACCCTACTGATGGAAATAATATGGTAGTGAAAATATTGCAAATACACTCATGTAAAAACAAAATGTGAGAATTTCAACAAAAGAAGAAGAACAAGAGAATATCAGGTTAAAACATAAAATGCTTGGCAAAATACATCGAATTGAGTGATATTCTAAAACCATAAACAATTTAGTCACAGAAATTAAAATAATTGGAATTTAATTTTAAATTTACTTGATAAAGAAAATATAGTGGATTACAAATTACTTATTTATGAAATTATTGAATAAAGTATAGGAATGATTTGTATCAACTTATTTCATTAATGACCATCTTTCATGTCAACTCGTGAGTATCAAAAGTTCCCTAGATATTGATGGGATTGACAAGTAAGGCTTCGTCAACTCGTGAGTATCAAAAGTTCCCTAGATATTGATGGGATTGACAAGTAAGGCTTCAATCACAGACTTCACGTTATTCTTTGGATTACTATATCCGTCTTGATTGTTCTTGTAAACAACATCAATCAGACGTGTGAGGTTCACAATAGGCATCAATATTTCAGCTGGCATAGAAGTAGGCTTAATGCACTCTTTGTTCAAATCCTTCCACGCATTTTCAGCTATTTCAGAAAGTTCTGCACTCGCTTCTTCCACAGATAAATTGTTCTCTTGCATATAACATTCTATCCCTGTGATAAGTTGTCCTTTTTCTTTCTCAATCTATAAGGAAAAAAAGATTCGTGAGAATGTTAGAAACAATATTTATACATTGGTAAAAATATATGTACAAATTTGTATAACATTACCTTATAAGTGGCTATGTCATCAATGACTCGACCAATTAATGCTGAAGCCAAAAGAATTTTAGGCTTATTCATCATCCAATCGAATGCGGTCTTTGATGCTGACCTCATGCCCAATAATGATGCTGGTGCTAGTAGGTAATAAGTTCCCGTGATTAGTGCATTGCTTAGGTACTCTTTAAATGATGGAATTTTTCCTTCGATGAACCATTGAGCTTCTATATAGTAACTCCTCGCGATTTTTTTCATCTAATCATGAAACAATATTTATTACACTTCTGTATCTTACATTAAATATTTGAAATTCATTAAATCAAAGGAAAATTATATTAGTGTTTTAAGTCTCATACCGCCTCTTTGACATAATAAACTCCATTGAATCTATCTTGGCTTTTGACTTCGATTTCATATTCCTCGAAGAGATCGAGAAGAATTGTATATATCGGTTTCATATAATTTGGCAGTCGATCTATTTCACTTACATTCCACCTGTAATGATAGGAAAATATTTTAATTAATGCATCCCACTCCGCATATATATTACCCCGTAAAGATTTGATCTAATATTTTACGTGTTTAATTTATACACAATCAGGTCACTTTTACTTGTTATAGCAGGTAACTTGCATTGTTTTCAAGATTACAAACACCACATTTTAAGGAGCTTATCTGTAAATATCCTTTAGATGACCTGATTGTAAAAAAAAATCTTTTCAAACGATGTATATAATTTAAACTGTAATTTTATAGTTCTTTGAAAATAATCTTAGAAATAAAGAGTTAAAAATCAGACTAGAGATACTATGAAATAGCTAACTCAATTACTGGATAAATTATCTAACAAAATTCATACCGGTCCACCGCTTCCGTGAATACTTCTAGTTCATCAAGAGTACCATAAGAGTCATATGTATCATCAATTACTGAAATTATAGCTATGCACTTCGCAAGCATAATCCGAGCTCTAGAGTATTGAGGTTCAAAGTACACGCCTACGGTCCAAAAGAAGCATTCCACCATTCTGTCTCTGACATAAGAAAGTTTAGACGCAAGATCCAAATCTTTCCACCACCTTCAAAGTAGAGAAGATTAATGCTTAGTTAAGTTAATTTCTTTATGTCAAAGACCAGAAGGTGGAAACATGGTTTTTTTTTTCATTCTTTTCTTATTAAGAAGTCATATAATATTCAAATGAAAAGCATAAAGTAACTCAAAATAACTTACAATGTGAGTTCTCTAAGCTCTTCCTTGTGTAGCATTTGCAACAAATTGTAATCTAGTTTTGCAATCCTCAGTAGCTTTTCATTTCTTGAATCCACATTCTCATATATTGAAATGTAAAAGTGTGCTTCAGCTCTTGGGATGCCTCTATGAAGAGATTGCATTAGGGCATGTCTTACATGCTTCTCAAGAGTAGAATCTAAGGTATTAGGAGCTATCCTTTCAAGATGGGATGTTGCAAAACTAAGAGCCTCTTCTAATATGACATCCTCATGTCCCCTAACATGTGCCGCTTCATACAGACTTAGCAGACCCTTTGCATCTGTAAGTAGAGTTTCCTTGAATTTTCCATTGATGTCCTTGAATTGGTTGAAATGATCTAATTTACAAATATTTCATTATGTTAGTTATTGCTGAGTATGTGGACAAAGTGTCATATTGACAGTTGAAAAAAAAACTATGTATAGGTATGGATAGGGAAACCGTGGCGACTTGCCCCAAAACGAACAATGTCACCATGTTATTAAGATTGTTTTTGAGCTAGTTCAACAATTATATAATACAAACTTAAGACATTATAGAAAGAAAACTTGTAAGATGTGTATATAAACATACCAGAAGAGACCGGATAGCCATGTTGCCTAAACAATCGAAAATATAGAGCAACCTTGTATAGATCATCCTCTTCATGGATGACATTTAGATCAAACATCTTGCTAATTTGATCTTCAATCTCCAACTCGAAGTGATACGAAATACCAAGGTGTTCGAGAGTGTCAATCAAATGTATTTTCTCTATGGTGGCATTGTTAGTAGTACTTATTATCATGTGCTTGACTTCTTCTTTCAAGGTCGCAATCTCTTCTATATTTTTCTCGGATACCTGTAAATGCAATGCTCATTGTTAGTAATTTTGTCAAAGCTAATAGTAAAGAATGAAAAAGGCTTACTAAGAAATAACTAAAGAAGCATATACAATGAGACATCTCTATAACGGTTATCCTCTATAACAATATTTTACTATAACGGTCAAGTATTATTTGGAACGGACTTTCATATTTATGTTATATTATATGTTCTTTATAACAACATCCCACTATAGCAGTAAAAAATTATCTGAACAAACGGCGTCGTTATAGAGAGGTTTGACAGTATATATATATATATATATATATATATATATATATATATATATATATATATATATATATATATATATATATATATGTATATATATATATACCTGATTATCCATAGTAGAATAGCTAAAAATATTTCCCCAAAGACTAGGAGAAAAATTAGCCTCTGGTCGAAAAATCCCATCTTCATGGTTCACATTTCCAGTCAATGAAGTCATTGTTGCTATATTTTGGTATAATTGCAAAATCTGAAAACTTATTTGAATGTTGGGTTTTCAGTGTTTTCTGCTTAGTCTTTTGTCATTGGTATCATATTTATATAGAGGCAATTAGAATAATTTAAAATGTGAGAGAAACACATTTTAGAAATTCAAGTAGTGTTAGGCGGCAAGCCATGTACAAATTCAATTAATCTATGAGTCTTAACAAGAGAGTTAAATTGTTGGCGGATAACCTGTGACCTTCAAAGGTCTAACTAAGAAAAGTAAACTAAAACTTTAATTTGAACCATCTTAGCTTTGGTGATACCGTTCCAAGTTATATATACCGATATTTTATATACGTTTATAAACTTCTTATTAAAGAGGGATTAAACATGATCCTTTTGGATTTGTATATGGTAAAGTTTCCTTGAATAGCACTTTTAGTCCCTATGTTAATGATATATTATGATTTTAGTCCTTGTTGTTGGGATATATACTATTAACCATGTGTATGGATATAGTATTTATTATAGAACAATTATTTATTCTTTTTTAATAAAGAGCTAAATAGATCACCTACTAGTATGTGTGTCATTTACTTATATAGTAGATGATTTAGTGTATAGAGTTTAGCTTATACACGGAAGATTAAATTATCGGTTCTTATAAGTATAAAGATTATGTTCACAATCTAAGATGGAATTTGGACAAACCCATCGGTATGATTGTAGCACAAGATTAATATAATGTATCTTCATTATGGGAACGGTATAGTTTCGTCTTCTTGTGCTAGTGCATTTTGTATGTATTGAACGGACCAAGTAGAGATAAGTGTTTTTGTACTGAATATATAAAGCAAATTCTCTAGTTCATTAAATGTACTTATACTCTTAATCTTGATATAATTATTATGATCAATGTGATTTGCTCATTATTTTGATTTATTAAAAGTTACGACTCAATTGCGGGTCTATGCATTCCTGGTAAATTGGATAATGGCAAATTACATTTGTGAAGTAATAATTACTTGATAGAATCTATGTCTCGACTTTGAGATTGATGATACCCCTTTATGGATGCTTATCAATCTCATGTGAAAACCCTGCAGGTGAGTTTGTATCCGTCACAATGATGTAAGTTAAGCAGAAATATAAAGGATTCAATTAGTCAATGAATTAAATTGTCAGTAATTTAATTTAATTGATTGGTATCTGTAATCTTAACATGGGGAGTTAAATAAGTTTTAATATATGATTTGAAAATTGAACTGAGGAGTACAGTTACGATTTTTTAGTGAAATAATTCGTAATTTATTATGGTAGGATTAATTCAGATTTTTTGAATTAATTCCATAATAGGAAGCCTCGTTAATTAAATTATGTGGTCCTTGTTATGCCCGAATAATAAAAAATTAAATGTAAAATTATTTCTTGGTGGAAATAAAGACCCAACAGGTTTTGAAAAAGGGTGAAAACCCTAAACCTGTAGTTATAAAATAGGGGTCTTATTTCATAAGGAAGTTAATAGTTTTACAAGTTTCTACACTTTTTCCATAGAAATTCGCACACACGAATTTCACAAATTTTGGTATTATTCGGGTTACACAGTAGAAGACCGTGAGACTGAAGTATGACGATCTCGTAGATGGTGTGTGTTTGTGATTGAAGATTCGATGTTTGGTCGCAGTCACGCTTCAAGAGATAAGTATTAATTTTATGTTTGATTAATATCTTGATTATGTGTTGTCTATATTACATGCAAGTTCGATCCTGGCTATTTACTTCCGCTGCGTATGCCTGTATTTTATCAACCGGCATCAAGAGCCTTCTTGCATCTAAATAGATAACGTGAAGCTTATATGTGAAAATATAGATATGATATGCTGTCATGATTGGGGCAGATTATAGTCGCATAATTATGGGTTATTCGACTGTGTCTATTAATTTGATTTCACCTTTAAGCTTAATCGCTTAAATCTGGAAATTGTTTAATTCTTATACTAAATAATTGTGTACTCGAAAAGTGTTTAGTCCCTTTGATTGCTTGTACTCGGCGGCTTGACATCAAGGACACAAAGTGGTCTTAGATGGCCATTGTGTAATTGGTCAGATGATGCTCGTTGTTTTGGGTGTACGGCGGCGGAAGAGATGCTGTAATTGTGTTCCAAAATGGGGTTACAGGGCTTCCTGATATTGGGCTATCAAACAATTTCTAACATAAATATAAGTTAAAAAAAAAAAAAAGGGGAAAGGAGTATTCACTAATCTGTGTTAGTGGAGGCGGCGGCATGACTCCTTAGGGCTACCCCTAATTTTATATTCTTGATGACAAAGTGTTTAATTGGTTATTTGATCAAGTTGCTGGTAGTTTTAGCTTTTAACTACTCGTGAATTCTTCTTTAATTGGTCAATTTTATTTTTTATAATTATATGAGTATTATTGATGACGCACTTGTATCTGACATGTATAAATTAAGAATTTTATAGTTAATAAACGATTACCATTAAAGTGGTTTGTTTATTTGGAATTATGAAATTCTTAATAGGTTTATATATGTGATGTTATATCAATACATGGATTGAGAATTATGACTAATAAATATGATCTATGAAAGTAGTTTATTTTACTCATTAGAATATGCTCAAGGTATCATGTATAAATTGACCTGTATAAGTATAAACTAGAAGGTTTATTTACTTGAAAAAGAGATGTACCTTTAGATACTAGTAACGCTTAATTAATTCACGGGAAGAGATATTGTGGTGTTCACCCAAAAAGAGAAATGTAATATCTTGATTCTCAGGTGTATTAATTGTGAGGACAATTTGTTGTAGTTAGGTGTTGTACGCCTTACCCAAAAGAAGGGACACAATGTATGCCTTGAGCTCGTGGGATAATTATAAAAGTAGAATAGAAACCTGAATCAGATTATTTAATTCTTAGCTATGCCTAAAACGGTTATTTTGACGAATTTGGTTAGTTGTGGAGATCAAGAATTTCACGAACTCGTATGGACCTGAAATTTGGTGTGTTCATTGGAAACGCCCAGTAAGAAATAATCTTTGAGGCTGTTCATATGGGTTTTAGGTTGTTCTTTCGGATTAAAACGTGTTTTAAGTATGAAAAAACTACTCTGTATGTCAGTTTTATTTATGTTAATCTGAAACATGTTCACACATGATGATTCAACATGAAATTGATATATGATAAGGATATAGATCAGATTATGTTTTCCTTAAATCGCCTGAATCTGTTATTTTTCAGATTTGGTCATAGTTTTGGAGATCAATATTTTACGAACTCCGATTGATCTGAAATTCAGTAAGTTCATCGAAAACGACCCAGTAAGCAATACTCACTTCTTTGCAGTGAATCATGTTGTTTTTCGGTGATTCGGGGTTGTTTAGATGGTGTTTCGGGCAATTTTTGTTTCTGAAAAATTATTTTTTTAGGAAAAATTACTTGGCTATGATCTAATGGTTTTCGTCCTTATGGTTTTCATGACTAAATCCTAGTGAAATAATAAATTTATGTGTTGACTTTAGGTCTTCCTCCCCATCGGATAGATTTATTATGGGTTGTCACTAGGTATAATCACTAGTTATTGATAACTGGTATTAATTCTCCATCTGAGTTACATGTTGGGTCAATGGAACTAGAGATAATGATAATGATATGCACTTGGCCTAAATTAGCAGCATACTCTTCGTCTGAGTTAGCTCTGGTTTTAAATTTATAGAGTGAAAATCTGGCATCACATATATATGTTGCATGAATTGTTCTTTTATATTGAAATTTGTTGTTCAAGATGCATGGATATCTATGTGGTGTGTTTTGAATTTTATATTTAATGACTACATAAACATGCTAATTTCCAGAAAGCAACACTGAGATTATGTAAACATATTTTAAAAATTTTGTTGGTTGTTCTTGATTCATGTATATTAGTACGCTAATGATGATATGTGATAAGAACTACTGAACAAATGTAGATGTTTTTTAAATTCTATTTTGGCTGGAAAAAAAAAGATTTTTTTATCCGAATTGGTCATGATTTCGGAATTCTGATTTTGACGAATTTCGATTGACTCGAAATTTGGTATGTGCATCGGAAACGACCCATTGAGTAATACTCACGAGCTTTTCTCGTGAACTGGGCCCTTTTTGGCCATCCGGGGTCGTTTAGATGGTTTTTTGGTCATTTTGCTGTTTTCTGAAAAAAAATTGTTAAATAAAAAATTTATTTCTTCAAACAATGGTGGTAGGGTTCATTCTCTATGGTCTCCATTGTATATAACAGTGATATAATGAGTTTATATTTTGACATAGGTCTTCTTCCCCATCGGATAAATTCATTATGGTAAATTACTGTGCTTCAGTCCCTAGTTAATTGATAGCTTGTCTTGGCTCTCCAACTGAGTTACACGTTGGTTCAATGAAACTATGGTTTATTAAAAGTGATATTTACCTAACTTAAATTAGCAGTTTACTCTCCATCTGAGTTGGTCCTATTTTAATTTATGGGGTGAATTATCTGGCATGACTCATATAGTTTGCATGAATAGTTAAATTTCCCTATCGAATCTAGCTATTCAGTATGCATGGTTGTATGTATGATGTGCGTTTTGAATTTTATTATTCTTACTACATAACTAATGATCTATTTAATGATTATATCTCAAATTCTCAATAGACTTTATCCAGCCCAATTACTACTAGTCAGGAATTTCTTCTGATAGAGATAAGACATCAATTAAAGAATGCATTATATGTAACTTCTGTTAGAAAGAATTTATTTTCAGTTTGTAACCAAACAAGAGATATATAGTTAGTTTATTTTTCTTGTAACTCTTGTGTTATTGAGTTTGATAAACATTTTATCTCTTGTGGTACATTGATGTGTGGACACTTTAAATTAATATTTCTTCTTAACTGAATAATGATAATCTGTCCCATAAGAGATTTTTTTCTTTCGTGAATTAAATGAACTTATCTGTGGCACTTGTGTCTAGGTCATTTTAATCTGAATAGAATTTTGAAGTTGGTCAAATGATGAACTTTTGAGGTTCATTGAAAGTGGAGGCACTACCAACTTGTGTAGTCTTATTTATAAGGAAAAATGACTAAGAGACCTTTTCTCTTAAAAGGAAATAAAGTTAATGATAAGTTAAGCCAATCCTTTCTGATTTGTGTGGTATAATGAACTTCAAGACAAGAGGTGATTTTGAGTATTATGTGACATTCATAGAAGATTACTCATGATATGAATATATTTATTTGATGCTCTGTAGATCCGAATGCTTTGAAAATTTCAAGGTATTTAAGGCGAAAATGAAATGCGTCAGGGAAAATATATTAAGTCACTCGATTTGATCGTAGTGACGAGTACCTTTTTGTAGAGTTCATTAGTTACTTATTAGATAGAGGAATTGCATTTTCAATTGTCTACACCAAGTATTCAACAATAGATTGGTGTGAAAGAGAAAGAAATATGACCCTTTTGAAGGTGGTAAGATTAATGATTGACTTATTTATATTTGCTTTTTCGTTTTGGGATATGTCTTAGAAACTGCGAGTTACATTCTTAATTTAATTCCCTCTAAGTTTGTACCTTTGATACCCATAGAACAGTGGATTGAGTGTAAACCAAATCTGCAGCATGTTCGGATATGAGGTTGTCTAGCACATGTTTTCAAAAGGAAAACAGATAAGTGGGAATCAAGAACGGATGTACGCATGTTTATTAGATATCCAAAGGGAACGAAAGGAGATTTATTTACTGTCCTAAAAGAAAATAAGGTAATTGTTAAAACAATTGCTTGATTTTTTTTTAGAAAAGGACTATTTAATAAACCAAGTCCCTAGAAGTAAACTAGTTTTATAGGAACTGAGCAAAGAAATAGGAAATGAGACTGAGTCATCTAAAATTCAAAAGTTCAAGAACATCTAACCGACAAGTCAAGGTTGATGTTCCATTGCATTTAAGTAGTGGGAGAAAGATTAATAGGCGTAAGGAAATTCACTACCTATAAGTAGTGGGAGTGATGTTGAGCAAATAACCCTATATGAAGTTGTTAATATTTCAATACAGAAAAGCAATGAAGATAATATTAAGACCCTGGAAAATGATAGTGTGACTATGATAGTAGTAGCACTTAGTCGTAATGGAAGAATATAATCAAGATCGGTTCGATGTATATTCTTGGGAGAGTCTAATGATAGGATCCTGAAAAGAGATACATTTTTTTCGGAGAGTTTCATGATAGGATCCCTGAAGATCTTAGTACAGAACCGGTCAGTTACGACGAAGCACTACTAAGACTTTTGGTAGTCATGCAAAAAAGAATACATATGAAAGTTATAGATGCATGGTTAAAAGTCTAAGTGGGAGATTGTTGGGGTATATACCATTAACCATGCGTTTAAGTATGGTATATTCTAACAATTGTCATGGTTAAAAGTCTAAGTGGGAGATTGTTGGGATATATAATATTAACCATGTGTATGGATATAGTATTTCTTATAGAATAATTATTTATTCTTTTTTAATAAAGAGTTAAATAGATCATGTACTAGTATGTGTGTCCTTTACTTGTATAGTAGATGATTTAGTGTATGGAGTTTAGCTTATACATAGAAGATTAAATTATTGGTTCTTATAAGTATAAAGTTTATGTTCACAATCCAAGATTGAATTTGGACAAAGTCATCGGTATGATTGTAGCACAAGATTAATATAATGTATCTTCATTATGGGAACGTTATAGTTCCGTCTTCTTGTGCTAGTACATTTTGTATGTATCGAACGGACCAAGTAGAGATAAGTGTTCTCTAGTTCATTAAACGTACTTATACTCTTAATCTTGATATAATTATTATGATCAATGTGATTTGCTCATTATTTTGATTTATTAAAAGGTACGACTCAATTGCGGGTCTATGTATTCCTGGTAAATTGGATAATGGCAAATTACATTTATGAAGTAATAATCAGTTGATAGAATCTATGTCTTGACTTTGAGATTGATGATACCCTTTTATAGATGCTTATAGGTCTCATGTGAAAACCCTGCATGTGGATTTTGTATCCGTCACATTATGTAAGTTAAGCAGAAATATAAAGGATTCAATTAATCAATGAATTAAATTGTTAGTAATTTAATTAAATTAATTGGTATCTGTAGAACTGAGGAGTGCAGTTACGGTTTTTTTGTGGAATAATTCATAATTTATTATGGTAGGATTAATTCAGATTTTTTGAATTAATTCCATAATAGGAAGCCTCGTTAATTAAATTTTGTGGTCCCTGCTGTGCCAGAATAATAAAGAATTAAATGGAATATTATTTTTTGGTGGAAATAAAGACCCAACAGGTTTTGAAAAAGGGTGAAAACCCTAAACCTGTAGTTATAAAATAGGGGTCTTATTCCATAAGGAGGTTAATAGTTTTACAAGTTTCTACACTTTTTCCATAGAAATTCACCCACGCGAATTTCACAAATTCTGATATATTCGAGTTACACAGCAGAAAACTGTGAAGCTGAAGTATGACGATCTCGTGGATAGTGTGTGTTCGTGGTTGAAGATTCGATTCTTTGTCGCAGTCACGCTTCAAGAGATAAGTATTAATTTTGTGTTTGATTAATATCTTGATTATGTATTGTCTATATTACATACAAGTTCGATCATGGTTATTTGCTTCCGCTGTGTATGCCTGTATTCTATAACTTGTGTTATTCAACTTATTACTATTGACCTTCAATTATAGCATGTAAGTGATTTTAATCCTTCATCTAACGGACCCTAAATATTGTTACAAAGAGTTAATTCTACTGAAGGTCAATTCCAGTATTAAATATCTGGTTTGCTGGTTGAAGTTTGCTTCTTATGGATGAATCGCTTTCCAATTTGACTCCTCCAATCTTGGATTTATGCTTTGTTTTCTATATTTCTGCGAACTTCCTTGTGTGCATCATTATTTGCAAATGCAAAGTTTCTACTTATCTTGCTATTTGTGGTGAACCTCCACAAATCGAACCCCTTTCCCCCTCCCACACAAAAATAAGCTCTTTCTTGTAGCCTACGAATGCTGCTTAAACCAACCCTCTTTGATATTTTCCTTCACCTCCAAATTTAGTGGATTTCAAAGTGCCTTCAACTGCATTGGATTGCTATTAGAAATTACATTTGCTGACCAAGTTTAGAATAAGAGTTATATGAAAAAGATGCAGGAAAACCTTTCTTAAGACTTCTACTGACAACAAAGATTGTTAGATCTTGTTAAGTGACTCTTTTTTTGATATGAAAATATCCCTCAGAATGAGAAATTATAGGCAGTGGTATAACAACGAAGAGAAAAAGAGCTATTCTTGATTTTGCCATATCGAGCTTTTCTTCACCTCGGAATGTGTAGGATCGCTGGTTCTTCACCAAATAAATTTAATACCGGAGCTGACCCTCAGTAAAATTAACTTTCTGTTAGAATATTTAGGATCCATTAGTTGAAGGATTAAAATCACTCGCATGCTATAATTGAAGGTCAATAGTAGTAAGTTGAATAACACAAGGACTAAAATCATAATATACCATTAACATAGGGACTAAAAGTGCTATTCATCCTTCTTTTAAATAATATTAGAGTGTATTTAATTTCGTCTCTCTAAAATTATACTCCCTCCATTACAATTTATGTGAAATTATTTGACTGGACACGTATTTTCTGAAACAGAAAAGGTCTTTTAAAACCGATAGTTTTAAGCATATTACTTATAACATTCGTGAGGCCATAAAGCTTCTCATTAAGAATAAATAAAAAGTTTAAATTAATTTGTTTCTGAAGAAAGAAATTATTCTTTTTTAAACAGACTATAAGAGAAATAGATTTATATAATTTAAAATGGGGGAAGTACCACAATTCAGATAATACAGATAAAGAAAAACACCTACTAGTACTTTTCGTATTAGTGTATATTAAAATGTTAATTAGGCTGATTAGTTTTCGTAACAATTGTTCTAACTATCTCAAATGTGCTTGTCAAGTACTTTACAACGTACAAGACTATTTCTAGAATATTGACTCTGCTTCTTTTTGTCTCTATCAACTACAGTATATTTCCAACTGTCTCAGTAGATGGTTTTCAATTTCTTTTTCATTCTTTCATAGAAAGTAAATTTATTTGACCCAATTGACTGCTAAAATTGAGATGAGCACAACATGGGAGCCAACATTTTCAGACCTTAATGTTAGGCCGCCCTCAAACGTTTCTACCAAATAGTGCTAAATGTGGGATTACTAAAGAAAAGCATGATATCTTGAAACTCCTCTGAATTTGGCATCGTTTATTTGTACATCTAAACTATTCTTTATACTAATTGCTCTCTTAAACTTGGCATTTTTTTATAATAACATTACCCTCGGGATGTTGGCATGGCACATTTAAGTTATTACTTGTACTAATTACTTTCTTTTAAGTGCATGAGATTTGTGCAAAAAAATCAGCTTTTAAGTGGGTATTTTTCAGTCCTTAATTGTCATATAATAATTTATTCCATTTGTGTATTTCTTCTTACTTCTTCTTAATTTTTTTCCGTACTTCTTCTTAATTTTTTTCCGTACTTCTTCTTAATATACCAAGCAAGTTTTAACTCAACCTCGCATTTTTTTCTTTTCTTCTTTGGATATAATAGTTGTTTGCTTAATTTTCGGGTTAAAATGTCCCTCATTTCACCTATTGAACCCGATTACCCTTTTCGATTTAAAAATGCTCTTTTGTTTAATGGAATTATAAGATGCCATATGTGGGGCTTTAATTAAATAGGTGGTACTGACTTATTGATCCATGTGGATATTAGACCAACCCATAAATAACTTGACCCATCCGAATTTATTTATTTGATAATTGTTGGGACTGAACTTTAAAAATCTACTATTGTTAAAGGATGAAATAAGTTGAGTTAAACCTAGACCTAGAATCAATTGGAGTTTGCACCGATTTTAAATGAAAAATCGCATCTTTGAACGAAGAAGACATTGTTGTTGTTTTTTAATCCGTTCAGTTGCAAAACATGAAGCATCGAAGAACTAGTTACAAGCAAATGGTTTCTTATTGTTTCGGGTTAACCTTGATGGGTCGGGCTATTTATTGTTGGGGTCACATCAATCAATAAACCAGTGTCACCTATTAATTAAGTAAAGTCCCATATGTGTCATCTTTTAATTTCATCAAAACTGAGGGGCATTATTAACTCCAAAATTAATGTTAAGGACAATAGGGGTTCAATAGATGATTAAGAGGGAGACTTTTAACTTGAAAATTAATGTTGCAGGCAATTTAAGTCCAAAAGGTAAAAGGAGGAAAAAATGTAAGTCATTTTCAATATGTGAAGTGAATTTTTTACTTTTTCCGTTTTATTAATAAAAAAACCATTAAAATAGTAAATGGAAAATAATATAAAAAGAAGGGGATTAAAGCTTGGGTGGTGATTTACAAAGAAAGTTGTAGCGGAAACAATCTCCACCAATAGGTTAATTAAGAGCCTGTTTGGAAAGTCATAAGGGAATTGGAAGTGAGTATAATTGGATGTAGTTACACTGTTTATCATGCTTGTTTAAATTACCAAGTTAGAGGGGAATTTGGTGTAATTGGGAGAGTGTAATTATACTCTCCAATTTTCAAGGGGGGTTGAGAATGGGGTGTAATTACATGGAAACTTTTTAATTTCTTTTCTATTTATTTTAATTTATTTTCTGTTAAAATTATTTTAAATTTCTATTATTTTAATTTCTCTTCTTTTTAATTTATATTTTGTTTCTATTATTTTAATTTCTTTTTTGTTTTGACTTTTATATTTTTTTTATTTTTAAAATACATTTTGTATACTATTCATCTTTCATTTTCTTTCTTCTCATTTTCAACCTTTACTTCTTGTGATTTCATGTAATTGCACGTAGTTTTTATTTTTTTTATTTTCTTCATTTAGCGTATATGCGTTATTATAGTTTTTGAAACTACACCTGCTAATAATATTAAAACAAAAATGAGTCGTTAATAAACTTGACATATAATGAGTGATGTCATTAAAGTATAATTTCATTGTTGAATGAGGCTACAGACATATTTTTCCTTTTCTTTTGAATTATATTTACTTAAGTTATGTTGGAACTTATTTTAGAAATTCAACTAGTAAAAAGGTGGCATGCCATGTACAAATTTTATCTATGAGTTCTAGCAACTTATAAAAGTCTTATAACAGAAACCAAACTGACTTTTAGTCTTTCTTAAAAATAAATCGGTAGGTAACTTTGTATACGGTAAAAACCTGATATATACAAGACCGGGGACCGGAGATAAGAAGAGACAGGCATGACCACCGAGTCTTCTCTTAGAACAGGTGAAATTGCACCGGCTGCGGCTGACCTGAGAAAAGTGAAGCAAATCTGCTTGGTCCGGTATCTCCAGACCAAACTCCGCATCTCAGCCAGTCCGATTTCTCCGTGACCAAGTTGATCATGGCCGTTGGTCCGGCTTCAGCGTGACCGAGTTGATCGTAGCCGTTAGTCCGGTTAATTAGTTACAAAATCACCATGCGTCAACATCGTTCTATCACTTTGTACTGACAACCGTACGGGTGTCAGACCGTACGGCCCAACCTTATCTTTTTAGGGTTTATTTTATTCTAAAAAGGCTTTATGTTGTATGCAAGGCCCATAAGGCAAAACTATAAATATGAGGCATTTTCCTACTTTTAAGGGTTAGCTTTTTGGGATCTAGAGCATTGTAATAGCAAGTCAAAATATCATTCTTCTCTTTGGTGGAATATTATTGTCTTTAGCTTACTCTTCTAACATCATTTACTTGATCATCCATAGCAACATATTTATTCAAGTTATTAACGCATAGATTCATATACACAAACCATTGCACACGAATCCATCTATATACTCCACGAAAAAACAAAATAGATTGATGTTTGCCCACATATCCTATACCTCACTTACAAATTCAATTGATTACCTAAATTCGGGGTAAACAAACTTATTATATTGTTGTCGAAATACTTGTGGCCTTCAACAGTTCAACGGTCTAACTGAGAAAAGTAAACTAAAATTTTGAATCATCTTAGTTTTGGTGATACCTTTCCAAGTTATGTATACCAATATTTTATGTGCTTATAAACCTCTTCTTAAAGAGGGTTTAAACTAGATTCCTTTTGGATTAGTATATCGTAAGTTTTCCTTGCTTCATTTAAAAATTAGGATGTATTTAATTCCATCTCTCTAATATAAAATACTCCATCTCCGTTACAATTTATGTGAAATTACGTGATTGGGCACAAAGATGATGAAAATAAATAAAGACTGTTGAAACTTGCGGTTAAAATTTGTGTGACTGTAAAGTTTTTCATTAAGAGTAAATAATGTAACTTTCAATTAATTGCTTTTCAAATTAAGAAACGAATTGTTTTTTTAAACGGTCTAAAAAATGAGATTGACATTAATTAAAATAGAGGGAGTATTACAATTCGGAAAATATAGAGAAAGGAAAACAACTGCTAGCTCTTTTAGTATTAATTGATATTAAAATGTTAATATTGAAATATAAATATTGTGAATGAGCTTGATTAGTTTCGTCATAATTGTTCTAATTGTCTCAAATATACTTAAAAAAAACACAGTACTACTTACAAGACTATTTCTGGAGTATCGACTTTTCTCTCATTTTTGTCTCTATCAACCAGAGGCGAATTTAGGTATCAAATTTAGGTCACGTTAACACATGGTCACTCGACTAAACTTGATATATTATGTGTATAATTCTGAAAATATATCTAATAGTAACTAAAGAAACACATGGTCAAATCAGGTCGAGTAGAGCATTGGTTAGGAGTTGTGTTTATTTCCTCCGGGTCTTGGGATCTAACCCGAGCTTCTCCACTTTTTATGTTTTTTTTTTTAATTTCTAAAGTAGCCTTTAACTTTCCATAGGCGCTAAGCAGCAAATCAAAGGCAAAAGAAATAAAAAAAAAACTCCATAGCTAATGGTGAACTCATTCTCTTGAAATTCTAAATTTGCCTCTGCTATCAACTACAGTAAATTTCTAGTTGCATTAGTCTCAAAGCAGTACAAAGTTTTCAATATCCTTTTCCAGTCTTCCATACAAAATTTATTTGACCCAATTAAGCACAAAGAGACAGTTAAAATAGAGATGAGCACGACATGAGAGCCAACATTTTTAGAAATCCTAATGTCAGGCTGCCCTCTATACTTCTATCAAGGAGTGCTAAATATAACGATTACTTTTAAATAGTTAATACTTAAAGCCCCCTAAACCATTTACATTTTGCACTTTCAATACTTAAACTATGTGGTGTTGTTGTTACGGTCTTTATGAGCGTGACTCAATGGATTTAGAGGCCTAAAGACAAAATATATTAAAAGGCCCTTAAATTTCTATCATAAAATCCATAAGATAGTGAGACATAAAAGAATCTCACATGACTTTGATCTGGTGGTGAGAGCACCCGCGTGATGTGTGCGTTAGGCGCACGTCACAGTTTCGAACTCTTCTCTATAAAAAAATATGATATTTAAGTGGATGAGGTAAAAGAGTGAGCCCATTATTATTATTATCAAGTTTTGAACTTTGCGATACTTGCTTCGGAGATTTCTTAGTTAAAAGAGATGAAACACATAATTTGTTTTACGATGTATGGATCAATCAAATATGACAAAAAGAAATAGCTAATTCAGAGAGATTGAGTCGAATTAAAAAGTGAAATTATCACAAACCTGGAAAATGCTTGCTTCTCTTTTCTCTTTGTGTGCGCGTGCGTGTATTTTTCTTTTTGGCCTTGTAATTTTTTTTCTCTATTTTGGCATTTGGTTCTTTGATTGGTTTTGGGATGTTGAAAGAGTAGGAAAAAGAAATGTGAAAAATTGAAGCACATTATATTGTTATTTTTTTCCCCTTCAAGTATAGTATGGGCAAGAGGAAGACTACATAAGGGTTGGATGTTGTGATAATTCAAAGAGGTTCATCTCTTAGTGTTACACTCAAGACGATATTAGAATAACAAAGGGCAGACTAGTCTGATCCTATTGGCTCCGTAATGACAAATTGAATTAATGGAGCTCAATTTGTTTAACAACTAAACCCAGTGATAATAAATACTTTGATTTGAAACTCAACTAATAAAACATGTTTGCTTAAATTATAGAGCGAGCCTCATGTGCTCTCTTAGGAAGTTTTTCCTTTTTATTTTTTTTATTTTTATTTGTCTGAGATAGACGGAACTCCCAAGCTATGCTATCTCATGCAGGGATAGCTCTTCCCATCCGATCATGTTTTCTGCTAAGTGATCACATTTTTCTATGCATGACATCCCAAATTCAGTTGTGCCTTAGTTGAGCTACTTCAATCACAGATTTCTTTCTAACACATGTAATAAAGGAGGTTTCATAAAGTACAGAACTAAATGAAAATGGGAAAACAAAGTAATATTAACAGGGTGTGAATCGTGGTGTTTTTTTTGCCATTTTAGTGCTGAGTAATCAAAAGAACGATAAGAAATGATAAACGAAACTATATTGAAAACACTGCCAAGGGCTCACGGTGGACACCAAACTGTAAAGGAAAACTTCTGCTTTACAGTCAATTACGAAACAAGGCCTTTAGTGGTGTGCCAAAAGTAAGTACGAACAATAAGTAATGACAGATAATAATGAAATAGAAAGAAAGGGCGCAGAAGTCTTATTGATACCTTTCCAGTATGTTTGGTGTAATGTAATGCCCGGAATTAGAAAGCTAAAACCGGGTTCAGTTCTCCACCTTAACGACAGAAAATAGGATTGATCAAATTCAATTTTTCTCGTTCTATCTCGGCGTATCCATTCACTCGAATCATTTCAAGGGAAGTGTCGGGGGTACAAACTATCTTCCTCAGTGGAAGCTCTCAAAGAAAAAAGTATACAGGAGCTCTCTAAAAACAAACTAAAGTATAAACTGGACTCAAAGAACCAAGTATAATGACTCTACAAGAAAGGAAATACAATCTTAAGGGAGAAATAGACATTGGTAGACAAAGACCTCAATTGTTTGCATCAAGATTAAGACATTTGAATCTCAATGCACAACTCAGTGATTAAGATGTTATTTCTAGATCTAAACACCGAATGATTAATACTATTTATTTCTCAACGTCGGAATGTGCATAATTTATTTATTTTTAAACATAATAAATATACAATTCAAATAAAAAAAAGTAATTGAATATGAAAATCACATCAATTTAATAAAAGCAAAAATATTTGAAAAAAATAAAACACTTATCTTTGCCAGTGATGGTGGAAACGGTTTGTAGTGGTAGTGGTGGTGATGGTTTGTGTTGATAGTTGTGATGGTGGAGGTGATTGGTGTCGTTGTGCCTAGCGTGATGGTGGCGGTTGGAAGTAGTAGTGGTAGTTATGATAGTGGAGTTGGTTGATGTTAGTAGTTGGTGGTGGTGGTGGTGGCTGAAGAATGTGTGGTGGTTGATGATGGGGTTGGTGGTAGTTAGTGAAGGTGGTTGGTAGTAGGCATTGACTGCAGTTGTGATAGTGATGGCGGAGGTAGCGGCAGCGGTGACAGCTGCAGTGGTGGCAATGGATGCAATTATAATGATAGACGTATTAGGTGTGATAGCGACTAACAATAGTGGTTGGTAGTGATGGTAATTGCTAGTGGTGGTTGTGATGACAAAGGTTGTTGTTGTTGTTGGTGGTTAGTGGTTGCCGACGGTGGTGGTGATTGTGATGGTAGAGGCGGTTAGTGATGGTGGTTGGTGGTTGTGGATAGAGTGGTGGTGAAAATTATCCACTAAAAAGTACCTCTTAATGATATTAAGACTTTGTTCAAGATCTTAATGATTAAGATCCGTTCAAATCAAATAAGTGCTTAAATCTTAATGTAAACAAATACACTTAATGGTTGTGTGTTAAAGTAATTAGCCATGGAGATTAGAAGCTTGAAAAAGAAGCAGTTAGCTTAGAATGAGAAATGAGAGAGTCGGTTATAAGAGGAGGAAAACTAAAAGTATGCATTCAATTCTATGTAAATGATACAATGCCAAGACTACTTATAGACAACTAATTCTACATGTGTACAGCTCGTCATTTAACTAACCCAATCATTAAGTAACTAACTATCTTGATATCTACATTACTAACAAACACATCTTTAAGTTAATTACAGTAGTCCCTACACTAACTAACTTCTACACTCCCCCTTAAGTTGATGGAAGAAAATAGATTTTTTCATTCCCAGCTTGGTAATAAGGTACTCATGTTGTGATGTGCATAAGCTCTTGGTCAGAAGATCTGCAGGTTGCTCTCTTGTGCCAATATGCAAAGTTTGAATTAATCCTTCTTGTATCTTTTCTCTGACAAAGTGACAATCAATGTCTATTTGTTTAGTTCTCTCATGAAATATCGGATGAGCTACTATTTGAATGGTAGCTTTGCTGTCACAAAACAACTGAACTGGTAGTTCAACAGCAACACCTAACTCCTTAAACAAACCAGCTAACTAAGTGACTTCTGCTACTGTCATTGCCATACTTCTGAACTCTGCTTCAGCTAAACTCCTTGAAACAGTGCTTTGTTTCTTTGATTTCCAATAGATGAGTACATTGTCAAGCTTTACTAAGTAACCAGTTACAGACCTTTTAGTTTCAGCAAAGATGCCCAGTCAGAGTCACAAAATGTTGTCAAGCTTAGTTTTCCACCTGCTGGCATAAACAGTCCTAATCCTGAACTTCCTTTGATGTATCTTGCCACTCTTAATGTTGCATCCATATGACTTTGTTTAGGTGCATGCATATATTGACTAAGTACTTGAACCATAAAGGCTAAGTCTGGCCTTGTCATGGTCAAATACAAAAGTCTTCCCACAATTCTTTGATAACTGCTCTTGTTCTCTAGTAGGGGTCATTACAATCTCTAGACTTCTTGACTGCTTCATTATACTCAACTGAAGTCAGTTTATGATTAAACTCCAAAGGTGTGAAAGTAGTTTTTCCACAGAGTATTTGTGGTTGCCTCAGCAAAGGATTTAGGTTCAATGATAGCAGAATAAGCAGCAACGGATGCTGCATAATGAGGGCTAAGATGGTCATAGCACACATAGTTAGAAACAGGATAGGTGCAAAGTGATTTGGCCCCAATGTAATCACTCATCCAAACAGGAGGTTTAGAGGACTGGATGATCTTATAGGGTCAGCTGATGAGATGGTAAGACTAGGAGATTATGGAATAGATGGGGGCAAAAGAGGTGGATCATAGGTGTCATCTGACTGAGGAATAGGATTAGATGAAGGATCATAGGTGTCAGCTGATTGAGGAATATGATCAGGATAGGATGAACTAGGAATAGAAGTGTCAGTGGAGGTAGATATGTCATTATAGGTAGGAACATCTAGGACAGGAAATAGAGGGGAAACAGACTGAGTAGGATTGTGGAATGGAAACACATCCTCTCTAAAGTGCACATCCCTGCTAACAATAAAAGATTTAGAACTTAAATCATACATGTAATATCCCTTTTGAGTAGAAGAGTAGCCTAGGTGAACTGCAGGAACAGCTCTTGGATTGAACTTGTCTGAGCCTTTAACTACTGTAACATATCCTAGACTGCCAAATACCATTAGATGATGTAAGGAAGGGACTCTATGATAGAGCATTTCAAAGGGAGAGCTTCGAGCATTTCAAAGGGAGACTTTCCATACAGAAGTACTGTAGGCAGTCTGTTTAATAGGTACACAGCTGTGGACACACACTTCCCCCTTAACTTGAGAGGAACAAAGCCTTGAAATCTTAGTGCTCTAGCTATGTCTATAATGTATCTATGCTTTCTCTCAACTACACCATTTTGTTGAGGTGTATACACATAAGAACTCTGATAAAGAAAACCATTTTCTCTTAACAAATCACAAACTTGATGATTGAAGAATTCTGTGCCATTGTCTGACCTAAGGGATTTAATGGTGCAATTAAATTGTGTTTTAATCATCATGATAAAATCTCTGAGAAGCACAAGAACATCAGATTTAGTAGTCATCAAGAAAATCCAAGTGTATCTAGAATGATCATCCACCACAGTCATAAAGAATCTTTTACCTTTATGTGAAGGAACTCTATAAGGGCCCCAAACATCAACATGGATAAGATCAAAGGCAGAGACAGAACAAAAAGTACTCAGAGGGAAAGGTAATATTGTTTGTTTAGCAATAGGACAAACAATACAAACATGGTCTTTCAGCATAACATGAGTCAAATAATAGACTTTCTTTAAGACTCTCAAAGATGCATGACCTAATTACCTTCTATGCCATAATGAAGTAAAGGCACTATCACTAGACACAGGAAGGGACATGTAATCATTTATGTCAGTTTTATTTGTAGTACTACTAGAATGAGCAACATTATTTACATAAGTATCAGTAGGTGCAGCTTCAGCATCAGTTTTCCCCCATAAATCTTCAATTGTTCCTTTGAAATGTTTTCCTTTTAGAATGTATAAACTATCTGCTTCTCTACCAATCCCTATCACCTTCCCAGTTAAGAGCTCCTGAAACAAACAGAAATCAGGATAGAAAGCAACAACACATTTGAGTGCCTTAGTGATCTTAGATACTGAGAGTAGATTATACTTGAACTCAGGGATATATAAGACATCCTGCACAGTCTTAGTCTTGAATACACTTTGCTTTTAAGTGGATCAGTCTTTTTGTGTTGCCTAGTAGTTTTTCATTGTGCACTATATGGTTAGTTGCACCTATGTCAACTACACAGTTATAGTCAGCTAGACTAGACAAGAGAGCAATAATGATACCTGAACCAGGTGACTTGGTTCCTCAGGTTCCAACTTGGGTCATATTAGCAGCCTGCTCTGCTTCTTTCCCTTTGTCTAGCATAGTCATAATCTGAGAGTACTGATTAGGTGTGAATCCAAGAGGTGCTAGTGAGGGTTGAGAAAAAATAGCTTGAGGATAACCTTGATAAGTGCCATAACCATGAGGATAGCCTTATGGATAGGCCTATTGAGGTGGTGCATAATATTGTGGTACATAACCTTGTGAGAAGTGTGGAGCTGGTTAAACGTTCCCTTTGGAAGATTGGGGATAGTAAGAAGTGTAAGAGTGGTGCTAATTAGCAGTTGGATGATTGGTAATTGAAGGTTGAAATTCACCAGTAGTGACATTGTTGGCATATGCATTGTTCTTCTTCTTAAACTTGCAATCAGGTGGATAGCCATGAAGTCTATAGTAATCACCTGCTACATGTCCCTTTATATGACAAAACTCACATTGCTGATTAGACTTATCTATCTTGTTCCTGTCAAAATTGTTCCTATTGTCATAAGTGTTACACCCGGTACCTCGGAGAAGCACTGGTCAAATTTGAATGTAAGTATGTCGAGCTATGGCTAGGTAAAACAACTTTGGATTGTGAGGAACGAAGCATTATTAAGTATATTGTTTAAGTAAAGGATGAATTATAATCTTGTAAGTCGTAACCGGGAAGGACAACCTTGGAACCAAAGGACATAACCATTATCAAGTATGATTAATGATAAATATCATGTATGGAGAGTTTCAGAAGATTCTGGGATCAAGCAAATCGAAAAAAATAAGTTTGACGAAAATTTGGAAAAAGTTGGCAGGATTTAGGGCAGATTTTTGGTCAACTTTAGAAGGGTATATCTCCTACTATATTAGGAGTTTTAAGGTGTTTTAAAAGACCTAAAATGAAGTTTGTCGTATCTAGTTTCCAACGCAACAAACTGCTCGTCGATATGACATCGGAGTAGAGAATTATGGACGTTACAAGTTAGGCTGACAGAGCAGAAACGCGTACTACAGTAACCGACGTACTACAGTAACTGCTATAGTGACCCCCCTCGACTTTAGAACCTTATAAAAGGGGAAAAACCCAATTTTATTCACCAAAAATCAAATTTTAGAGGTCAGCAACATATAGGGTCATTTTGGTCATAAAAAGTTAAGAGATTTGAGTGATTTTAGTTAATCAAGGCTCGGGTGGTGCATAGTTGTGCCTATAGCATCATTTTACGGTAGATTTTGGCGTGGATTCAAGGTGAACATCGGAGGTATCGCTGTTTTAACAAGACTAAGGTATGAAATTTTCCTTATTATCGTTGTTTTAGGTTTATTTTCGAAGGTAGAACGATCAAATAAGCGTATAGTTAATTTGTCGGTGGAGAAATCGGATAAAAGTCACATGAGATGTCTTATGGAGTATGTTGATGTTGGTATTGTTGTTGTCATGCCCCAAAACCCACCCTAGACTTGACCGGCATCCGACGTCATGAACATCATCGGAAGAACCTAAACAATACAACAATAATACTTGAACCCGCTAGGTTCAACATTCGGCTCCAACAGTTTATAAATCAAATGTAACAAATCATGAATATATGAACTAAATCAGCGGAAGTCTTTAATATCATAAAAGTTAATCAAAACGTGACAACGCCCAAGAGTTAACAAAACTCAACAGCTACCCACAAGAATGTATACTATGGAGCTTCTAAGATAAAGAGGTAATAGTTTGACTCATCGGGCCGCAACCCAAAAACTAGTAATAAATGAACAAAATAATAGGGTGTCCCACGAATGAACGTGTGGACTCACCAAATCAGCAGCAACAACAAGTCCTTCCTAAGCGCCTGAGGTATCAAGAACCTGCTCTCCTCCGTTACCTAACATACTATAAAAAACAACAATGGTATGCCTGAGTACTTCGTACTCAGTGAGTGCCTCGGGGACAATAAGTAATAAGAAAATAAAGTATAATAATACATAAAGAAATCAGTTCTGAAAAGATGGTATAAAAACTGTCATTCCACTTTATGATTCTTAATATCATTTGTTAAACAGTTTATAAAGCCATTTCAAAATCCCGGTTTCAATTATGCTTTAAATCGATCAGGCATAAATACCAGTTCCATAATAAAGATGGATATCACAATCGCCCATATAGGCCCAACTCAATATCAACAACACTGCGTAATACACCGGAATATGGATTCACGATGGCTACTCTTCCTCCCGAATATCAAGGCACACTGCACAATACACCGGAATATGGATTCACGGTGGCTACTCTTCCTCCCGATTAGCAAGGCAATTAATACACCGCAGGTAGCAAACCCGGAAGTGGCCACTCTTCCCCCCGAATGGCAAGACAATTAATACACTAAGATCCGTAGTGGCTACTCTTCCTCCTGAATAGCAAGGCAAACACAACAACAAAGTCCATGGCATAGAAGCCGATTCACAATTTGTCTCAAAGTAGTCACACCATCAATAACATTAAAGTTCATTATGCCATATCGAAAGAATAAGTCATTCCAGTCAATGTTTTGAAAACGTATAACTCCTATACAAAATATTTCCATTGTCTCAATTCATTAATAAGAATGTCATTGCCAACTCTTAACCATCATTATTAAGCATCTCTCATAGAGGAAAAAATTCATAATATCTTATACATATATAGGGTTTGTTACAATCTAGGTTTAATGTGGGTTTTTCCCCTCACACACATTAACCACTATTTAGACATGAATTAGAGTTCAAGAAACATGAAAAGATTACGTTTCCTTTCATTCACCAAAGAATCTTGAATAAAATTTATACTCCCAACAATAGGTTCAAAAGTGATTTTCATTCCGAAATAAGTTTCCAAAAAGAGAAACATACAAACCATCCTTATAGCCAAAATATGATTTTTAAAAGAGACATTCATCCAAAATAAGGTTTTTAAAAGGGAGACATAACTTAATTTGTTAAACAAGGTTTAACAAATCACTTTTCTAATGAAGAACACCCAAACCCTAGCTTGAATCACTTTAGGAAGAATTATGTTGCAAACCCTAGGTTTTGGTCACAAACATCATGTTAAGAATCATGGATTTGATGTTAGAATGATTTAGTAATGTTAAGGATGCCCTTACCTTTGATTTGAAGACTTGGGGTAATGATTTTCGTCTTTAGGGTTGTTTAGGAAGTGGAGGAATAAATAAAACAAGGGTCTTATTTATATTTTTCTGGTGAAAACGGGCCAAAGGACGCCCCCAAAGGACGGACCGTCCTTCGTGTTACGGACCGTTCTTTGGACCGTCCTTTAGTGAAAATTTCCAGAGAGTTCTAGTATTTTTTGACACGTTACGGTGCCATGTTACGGCCCGTAACACGTGTTACGGTCCGTAACGTCTCACCGTAACACAGGACAAATTTCCAGCGAAGACAGGCTTCAGTAAAACGGGCATAACTTTTTGTACGTAACTTTTCTTGGGCTGGGCGACCTACTGTTGGAAATATATTTTAAAGAGATAAAACTTTCATGAAGGAAGTTTTTCCAAATTCGCAACACATTTTCATGAAAATCGTCCAGAAGACAGACCTACCAAAACTTAGGCCAATTTAAGAGGCCTTAAGAACTTCACTAGTTGATTTGACTTCAAAACGACCATCTTCCACCTGAATTCATCAAGGATGGATTCATATAGATATAATATCACCTTAATACTAGATCTTTACACATTTACACCTAGTTCAAGTTTACGAGGTGTTACAGTTGTTGTTGTTGTTGGTTGTTGGTAATTGTGATTTCGGGCTAGGGATATAAACAGAGGAGGTGCTGCCAAAATTTCGGCAGATTCTAGAAAGATTTATTTGAAAGATTAAGACAAGCATATAAAGGTGAGTCTAACAATAGTATAAATTTTCTTGAATATAGATTTACGAGCCTGGGAGGACAAGCGTTGAGTAGTTAAAGTTGAGGCGACCAAAAAGGTATTTTAAGGTTAAACCTTTCTTTCAAAAGGCATGATTCCTATGTTTTGATTCCATACATGACATCCATAATATTTTTACTCCTAGAAATGCCAGAAGTCTATAATTCGGAAGATTATTATGATGACTCCGATCCTAGAGATTTCCAAAGTCTAAGGTTCTAGATAATTTCATGACGTGACTGAGCGTGCTAGATAATTCTTGATTATATTCAGGATATGTGGCCTCAGCTTAGGTCTGAGCGTGCTACACAATATGTGGCCTCAGCTTATGTCTGGTCGTGCTACATAACATGTGGCCTCAGCTTATGTCTGAGCATGCTACATAATTCTTGATTATATTCAGGATATGTGGCCTCAGTTTATGTTATGGATCATTCAAAGTGAGACATGATAGTGGTGATGATTATGGTAGTGATGAAGATCCTTATTATCTGAACGAACCCAGCAAATAAACGGATTCCAAAGACTCTATTCTTAGACAGTGTAGGGATAATCATGTTTTTGGCCTCTTATGTTTGATGATCATAGCCTCCAGAGACTTATCATATTAGTTTCTTATGTCACAGAGAATTCTTATGTTATCAGAAGAGTCCAGAGTATTCTTTTCTGGGTCTTTCATGCATTTATATATATGTGCATCTATCATATATATATATATATATAAATATAAATGTACAACTATTTTATAACACTGTGCCTACATGACCGGGCAGCATAACACCGTGCCTATATGGCCGGGCAGACACACCACTGCAGTGGACAACTTATGATACCGTCCCGGACGCGGGATGATGATGAGATGATGATAACACCATGCCTATATGGCCGGGCAATATAACATTGCGCCTTCGTGGCCGGGCAGCGTAGTATATATATATATATATATATATATATATATATATATATATATATATATATATATATATATATATATAACTATAAGAGTTTTAAAAGAAAGCATGCATACTGTACGCCCTCAGAGGCCCTTCAATTATATAGAGTCATACAGGCAATTTCAGACATACAGATTTACTTCCATGTTCAGATGTTCTCCATGATTCTTATGTTCATATTACTCTTATACCTTACATACTCGGTATATTATCCGCACTGACTCCCTTATTGTTCGGGGGACTGCATTCATGCCCGCAGGTACAGATAGACAGAGAGGCGATCCAGCTCAGTAGAGCCTCTTCTCAGCTGTTGTGGTGCACTCCACTTGTTCCGGAGCTGCTATCTGTTTTGGTACGTTATGTTTGATGTAGAGTCTTGTTTATGGGTGTGAAGCCGGCCACACTTATAAACAGGAGGCTGCAGGGAATTTAGGAATCAATGACCTTTCCTTTCTATCTTAGATCGTGCAATAGAGCCAGCGTCTAGGAAAGATTGCTTCTGACCCTCTTTTCCTGTAGGTAAGCACAGATTGGTAGAGATGAAAAGATCGACCTCAGACAGTGAGGGTGCCAAGAAGGCCCCCAGAGTGGATTCAAGACCACAGATTCTGGGACCGAGCAGGAGGAGTCTGAGCGGAAGAGCCTTAGTTATTCCCTCGAGATAGATCCCTCTGAGGACCCTGCGACGATTCCCCCAGAGTTTCTGACTTCTATGGAGGAGGATCCCTCAAAAGACAGTTATGACATGAGACACCGGTGGAGGAGGTTCCCGAGGCTGTACCAGAGTTGACCCCTCCAGCTGCTCTTATGGTAGAGCACTATGTCAGGCCAGCCACACCTGTGAGTGTTACTGATTATTCTAGCCCTTTATCTTGGCCGTTAGTAAACCAGGAGCTGCCAGAATATCCGTATCCCTCAGATTCAGATGGGGGAGATGAGGAGGGTCAGACTAGTAGATGGCGAGAGGATGCTGAGGAGGATACTTCACTTTACAGCCCTCCAGACCAAGAGCAGGACAGGCCGGCTACAGGTATATGGGTCTTTTATTGAAATTTCTTATGTGTGTACAATTATTACAGGATATAATTAATAGGTGACAAGTGGGAGTTTTGGAGGAACCGATAACCAAATTACTTATGGATAACTGTGACTAAGATGTTTTGGCCCCTACTAGGAATCTTAAATTTTGGAATGGAAGACAGTCAGGTGTTGATCGATGGTTGTTATTGAGAGTTCCGAAGGCTAAACTAGCACTTGCTCGGTCAGGAAAGTAAGGGATCTTTCCAATCCGGAGGGAGATGCATTACAGGAATTTTATTGGGATCCATTAGAACTTCAACTTGTTCTAGGTCATGCGATAAAAGGTCACGCAGCAGGGTAGATGCGATCATACCAGCATTATTCTGCCTGGAGGCAAAACTCTTCCTTGCGGACGCAAACATTTGCCTTGCGAACGCAAACATTTGCCTTGCGAAAATTTCTTTTTTTTTTTACTGAGCTGGGTTTCGAATCCAAAACCTCGGGGTATTAGGCAAAGGGCAAAAATTAAAGACCACCAATTTGAAGGGAAAAAAATTAAAGACGACCCCAAATAAAGGACAATCCGCACAAAAAAAAAAAGATACATAATAAGATTTCAGACTCACGGGCCTAGAGTTGATTTAAAACAACAACTTACCCAGTGGAGTGCCACAAAGTGGGGTCTGGGAATGCTTGAGTGGATTTAAAAGCGGCTAAATTTAGTAAAAAAAATTAGGATCTCTGGCTAAGGCTTAAATTTTGCATTTTATAGTCGGCTATCTATGAACTTCGCCCCACTTTATCTCAAGCTATGACCTATTGAACACCTAAAGTTGGCCGATGCGTCTATTAAACACGCACTTCTCTTTTTTGTTTTGATATATGTTCTTTTCTGATTGGGCTGATTTGCACATCTTTTAAGTCATTGGCTAATTGGGTGAGCATTTCTGTGTTGTATAAATAAAAAGGGACATAATTTTCCTCTGCAATATTTCAGGAATAAAATTAACTCTTCCAACAATTCCCTATGGATTCTATGCAATTAAATTGGCTTATATTATTTTATTTTTCACTTAATTATTGTCATGCATTATTAAACGAACATTAATATTCTGCATTAAACACGCACTTCTCTTTGTTGTTTTGATATGTTCTTTTCTGACTGGTCTGATTTGCGCATTTTTTGAGTCATTGGCTAATTGCGTGAGCATTTTTGTGCTGAAAAAAATAAAAAGGGCACAAAATCTTCCTCTCCAATAGTTCAGGAATAAAATTAACTCTTCCAACAATTCCCTATAGATTTATTTCCCTCTATGCAATTAAATTGGCTTATATTGTTTTATTTTTTGCTTAATAATTGTCACACATTATGTAAAAGATCATTAATATTCCGCAAGCTAATAGTCATCATTGAAGTTCACAAAATTAAAGATCTTAAAATTAATTAAAATCAAATTGAAACAATAATATTCTATTTTATCTATCAAATAAACCTGTAGATTTTTTTTTTTTCCTAACTTGTCATTCCTATGAAATGAAACCTGCAGACCATAAATAAAACGTTAGAGAAAAGTGTAATTGTGATGGAAGATATATGTACCAATATACAAAATTAAACTTATAAGAAATAATAAATATCTTCTAATTAGAAAGAAAATTAAAGATATGTCAACTTTCTTTATATAAAGTAGAAATAAACTGTCAAAAGTACAAGACAAATATCTGAATATTAAAACTATAGCATTATATGCTAGGGTAATAAAACATATTTAAAATTTCATCGTGATACATAGATATTGTGTCCCATCAAAATAATATTGTGTTAAACTTCTTACGTTCTTCCAAGAAGAATGTAGCGGGAGTTGATTCTCACGACTATTTCCATTTTAACCACCAACAATTGTATGTGCTTCCCATCTCTCAATTTTTTATTTTTTCTGCAAAAACAAAAAAGAACTAAAAGGATAAATTAATAAAATTTGAATAAAATGCATGCAAGACGTTGAATACATGACGGTGGAGAGGAAGAGATTTGACGGAAATAAACACTTTCTTGCCTTTATAGAGTTGCTTCTTGGTTCTCATTCCTTGAACCTTTTAATCATGCATTTATCATTTGGATTAATTTACATTGATTACTCATTAGAACCTTTCTGAATTCTACCGTTTTATTATTATAGCAATAAAAAGGTTGGCTAACATACATTTGATTAATGTTGTAATTTATTTTCACTTATTCAACCTAAATAATAAAATTATAACTGAAGTCGTTTTATTTGTTTTCAAGGATAGATAACCAAACTAAGTTTTAAATTTCTGCTTGTTTAAAGAGTATATTTAGGATAGGTAATGGAAAAGACAGAACTATTTTTATTTATCATGAAAGTTTTGATTTTGTGTACATTAATGGCAGCATCTTAATGACTTCAGAAATTAATTATGTAAATGAGTAAATTTATTATTTTGCTGATTGATTTCCCTATTATTAAAGATAAGTCAATGGTATATGTAGATGACTCTTGACTTGTCTTTTACTGGATGAAGGAACATGACTCTTGCACTTTGAAAATAATTAAAATAAAAAGAATTAATTGGAAAAATGTTTTAACAAAAATAAATAGGTTTGTTGGCCTTCATAGAAGAGAAGGTAATAGTTATTGTTGAAAGTTTAAAAAACTCTAAAATAAGCATTCCAAAGGTTGCAATAAATATGGTATATGAAAGCAATTCCAAAAAGATTGAATGGTTGAGGTAAGTGAGAATGTATCCGGTCAAGTATTGGTTCATTTCTCTTATGACATTTTAATGAAATAATATTATTAATTGAAAGGTAATTTAGTTTTTAGCCCAAAATTATTAATAGTAATAGTGTTTAAGTGAAGGGTAAAATGGTCGTTCAACATTTTATGGGCATTTTAGTAATCCAACTTTCAACTTAGGGGCTTTCCACTTTTAGAATAGTATGATATGATAATGATGTAGATATTATGGCTACTAAAGCACTCTCATTGTCCAATCTAGGCCATGGGAATTCACTTTCAAGAGGAAATACTTATGGACATCCTCATCAGGTTACCTGTGCGGTCTCTTCTTCGATTCAAATGTGTTTCAGAATTTTAGGGAACATTGATCTCCGAGCCTTACTTTAAGAAGAAGCGTCTCAATCATGCCAAGAATGACCAAAATTCCCAAAAAGTTCTTATTTTCCAAAAGTACCTTGCTAATGATAATGTATTTAATTTCTATTGTTCTTCTTTATCGTCGGTTTTGTTGGGTCCATCTCATAATTTGAGGAAGGAAACATCTCCCTCATTTTAAGGAAGAAAACAAGGAAGAAAACATTTCCCTTGTTTTGTGGAAGAAAACATATTCCTTGTTTTAAGGAAGAAAACATCTTCCTTGTACTTAGCAAATTGTCAAGTGCTTGCTTGAGTCACAAATGACATCAATAGGTTCATTTCATCCCTATAAATAGGGAAGCCTTCTATCATTTGTAGACACACCAAAATATCAGACATTAGATCATCACAGCACAACCAAGAAGAGTTGTGTAATATCCTTGAGAGATTTGTGAGGTGTTTATTTTTAGAGTTTTTTTAGAGCTTGTATGTCTCTTCTTTCTATTCTTGAAAGTAATAGAAATATTTTTCTCTAATACCGAGAATATTATTCTTGCGGTCTATTTTTATTCCCAACAAGTGGTATCAGAGCCAAGGTTCTGTCTGAGTATGCTCTGTGGTTGCAGCATAGTCTGAACTTCCACATCAGAAAAGAATTACCTTGGTGCTCCTGCATCAGCTGCTACGTCACCGGTCAGTTTTGTAATTTTGAACAATTGCTGTTTGGTCCCTCAATTGCTTTTTGAAAATTATTCAGAAGGTGAAAAATGACCATTGACGAGTCAACTTCATCTTCTGGAGCTATGATTATGCTCACGGCTACCAACTACACGCTGTGGAAACCTCGGATGGAAGATTTCCTCAGTTGTAAAGACCTTTTTGATCCAATAGAGCTGAAGGGTATTAATCCTGACCCGCTCAAGTCAATAGAGTGGAAGAAAATTAATAGAAAAACTTTTGGTCAAATCCGACAATGGATTGACCATAGTGTCTTCCACCATGTTGCACAAAAAATCGACGCTTATGCCCTTTGGAAGAAGTTGGAAGACATGTACCAGGCCAAGACCGCTCGGAACAAGGCCCTTCTGATGAGACGCCTTGTCAATATGAAGCTCAAAAGTGGAACTTCTGTTGCCGAACATACCAGTGAGTTCCAGAGTCTGGTAAATCAATTATCTTGTGTAGAAATGCCACTTGGAGACGAAATGCAATCTCTACTACTTCTTAGTTCCCTTCTTGATAGTTGGGAAACACTAGTTGTTACTCTCAGCAACTCAGCCCCAGATGGCAAACTTACCATGTCTGTGGTCAAGGATGCATTGTTCAATGAAGAGGCAAGAAGGAAAGACATGAGCACAGATCAGATTCATGCCCTTGTGACGGAGAATCGAGGAAGATCACAAGGAAAACAACAAAGAAACAGTAGAGGAAAATGGAAAAGTAGAGGCAAAAGTCGGGGGAGATCATCGGATGGCCAGAAACCTTCTTATACCTGCCACTATTGCGGTATAGAGGGTCACATGAAGAAGAATTGCTACAAATGACTAGAGGAGCAAGGCAAGAGCAGTTCTCAACCGAAGAACAAGGGTGGTGAAACGCTTATCACAATCTCAGGTGATGTAGCGTACTGTACTACCCATGATGAGACATGACTTCACGTCTCAAGAGAAGACACGGAATGGGTGGTAGATATTGCAGCATCCTACCACGTAACTCTCCACAGGCACTACTTCACAACATACAAAGCTGGAGACTTTGGAGCGGTGAAGATGGGTAATTCCAGTTCCTCTGGAATAGCCAGAATTGGTGATGTACAAATAAAGATAGGTACCGGGAGCACAATCACTTTGAAGGATGTCAGACATGTGCCAGATCTTCGGCTCAATCTCCTGTCAGTGGTATCTCTTGACAAACAAGGGTATGAAAACCATTTTAGCAGAGGCACATGGAAAATGTCAAAGGGTGTTTTGACAATCGCTCGAGGACATGTTTGTGGCACATTGTAAAAACGCATTTGAGAATTTGTACAGATAGCCTCAACATTGCAGAAGAGGTTTCTTAGGATTTATGGCACCAGAGACTCGGCCACATGAGCGAGAAAGGGTTGACTACCTTGATGAAGAAGAATCTTATAAATGTTGACAAGAACGCTGCACTGTGTCCTTGCAATCATTGTCTATTCGGTAAGAAACAAAGAGTGTCATTTAATTTCACTTCAACAAAAAGATCAGAGTTGTTAAGTTTGGTACACTCCGATGTCTGCGGTCCTATGGAGGTTGAATCACTCGGTGGAAGCAGATATTTTCTGACTTTTATCGATGATGCTTCTCGAAAAGTGTGGGTGTATTTCCTGAAGACGAAGGACCAGGTGTTCGAGTGCTTCAAGTCATTTCACGTCTTGGTGGAACGTGAAACAGGAAAGAAGCTGAAATGTCTCCGATCTGATAATGGAGGCGAGTATACTTCTAAGGCGTTCGACGCATATTGCAGAGCATATGGCATTCGACATGAGAAGTCAGTACCACGCACCCCTCAGCACAATGGCGTTGCTGAAAGAATGAACCGGACTATCATGGAGCGTGTCCGGAGCATGCTGAACATGGCTAAACTTCCAAAGCCATTTTGGGGAGAAGCAGTCAATACCGCATGTTATCTCATCAACCGATCACCTTCAATACACTCAACTTTGAAGTTCCAGAGAGGCTATGGACAGGAAAGGATCCTACATACTCACATCTTAGAATATTTGGGTGTTCATCATATGCACATGTATCCAAAGAGCTCAGACAGAAGCTGGATGCGAGAACTATCCCATGCATTTTCATTGGCTACGGAAATGAAGAGTTTGGATACAGGTTATGGGATCCTAAGGAGAAAAAAGTGATCAGAAGCAGGGACGTTGTGTTTCACGAAAATTTGACAATAGAAGACATTGAAAAATCCACGATGTCTCAGAAGTCAAATGAGGGTGCTCAAGTTTCAAATGAAGCACCAGAATTGTTCTTGAGAAATAATGACGAAGTGCCAGAAGAAAACTCAGAAGCAGAAAAAGATGAGGAGACAGAAGAGAGTGCTAAGCAAGGGGAGCCACAACCCACCTCACCAGAACCATCACACGACACAGATGATGGTAGTTCTTCTCAGATGGTTCCAACTGCTCGTAGATCTGAACGAGGCCATATACCATCAAAAAGGTACT
This sequence comes from Lycium barbarum, assembly GCF_019175385.1. Lineage (NCBI taxonomy): Eukaryota > Viridiplantae > Streptophyta > Magnoliopsida > Solanales > Solanaceae > Lycium > Lycium barbarum. The sequence continues at coordinate 18,880,005 of NC_083346.1, read as the reverse complement.
CATCATCTTAATACCTTTTGCTTACTGAAGATGGAGAACCAAAGAGTTTTCAAGAAGCTATGTCTCATAAGGATAAAGAAAAATGGCTGATAGCAATGCAGGATGAGTTAGAATCTCTGCAGAAAAATCAAACTTATGAGATCGTAGAACTTCCTAAAGGGAAGAAGGCACTGAGAAACAAATGGGTGTTCAAATTAAAGAAGGATGCAAGCGGACAAGTGGTGAAACACAAAGCTCGGTTGGTTGTCAAAGGGTTCCAGCAGAAGAAAGGAATTCACTTTAATGAGATCTTTGCACCAGTTGTCAAGATGACCTCAATCCGAGTTATACTTGGCTTAGCAGCAAGTATGAACTTGGAGCTTGAACAGATGGATGTGAAGACAGCATTTCTTCACGGAGATTTGAAAGAAGAAATCTATATGCAGCAACCAGAAGGTTTTGAGGTTTCAAGTGATAATCTCATGTGCAAGCTATCTAAAAGCTTGTATGGTTTGAAGCAGGCACCAAGGCAATGGAATAAGAAGTTTGACTCATGCATGAAGAGTCAAGGCTACAAGAAGACTACTGCGGATGAGTGTGTATACATCAAGAGACTTCCAGACGGTACCTTCATTGCTCTTCTACTATATGTAGACGACATGTTGATTGTTGGGAAAGATCAAATGAAGATAAACCAACTGAAGAAAGAACTCTCTAAGTCTTTTGATATGAAAGACTTAGGACCGGCTCAACAGATTCTTGGGATGCAGATCACTCGAGACAGGAAGAATCGCAAGTTATGGATATCTCAAGAGAAGTACATTGATCGGGTACTTGAGAGATTCAACATGAATAATTCCAAACCAGTTAGTGTTCCACTTGCGAATCACTTCAAGTTGAGCAAAAGAACATGTCCCACATCCAAGGAAGAGATCGAGAAGATGTCAGCGGTACCCTATTCTTCAGCAATTGGAAGTCTGATGTATGCCATGGTATGCACACGGCCAGATATCGCTCATGCAGTGGGTACAGTGAGTCATTTTCTCTTTAACCCCGGGAAGGAGCATTGGGAGGCAGTCAAATGGATTCTCAGATACTTGAAGGGTACCACGAAGTTATGTCTTTGCTACGGTGGAGCTGATCCAGTCTTGGAAGGCTATACAGATGCTGATATGGCCGGAGATATTGATAGTAGAAAATCTACTTCAGGATATATCTACACTTTTGCAGGGGGAGCTGTTTCTTGGCAATCAAGATTGCAGAAGTGTGTCGCTTTATCTACAACAGAAGCAGAATACATTGCTGCCGCTGAAGCTAGTAAAGAAATGTTGTGGCTAAAGCGCTATCTCCAAGAACTTGGGATCCAGCAGAAAGAGTACAAGATACATTGTGACAGTCAGAGTGCTCTAGACTTGAGCAAGAACTCCATGTACCATTCCCGTACAAAACATATTGATGTTCGGTATCACTGGATACACGGGACGATTGATCAACAACTGTTGAGACTAGTGAAGATCAACACAAAGGAGAATCCATCAGACATGCTGACCAAGGTGGTACCGAGAGACAAGTTCGAATTGTGCAAAGAACTTGTCGGCATACACTCAAACTAAAAGCCAGTGTACCCTCCTTCAGGTGTATGGGACTGGAGGGGGAGATTTGTTGGGTCCATCCCATAATTTGAGGAAGGAAACATCTCCCTCATTTTAAGGAAGAAAACAAGGAAGAAAACATTTCCCTTGTTTTGAGGAAGAAAACATATTCCTTGTTTTAAGGAAGAAAATATTTTCCTTGTATTTGGCAAATTGTCAAGTGCTTGCTTGAGTCACAAATGACATCAATAGGTTCATTTCATCCCTATAAATAGGGAAACCTTCTATCATTTGTAGACACACCAAAATATCAGACATTAGATCATCACAGCACAACCAAGAAGAGTTGTGTAATATCCTTGAGAGATTTGTGAGGTGTTTATTTTTAGAGTTTTTTTTAGAGCTTGTATGTCTCTTCTTTCTATTCTCGAAAGTAATAGAAATATTTTTCTCTAATACCGGGAATATTATTCTTGCGGTCTATTTTTATTCCCAACAGGTTTAAGCTGAGGATGAACAAAAATTTGATCGGCCTTTAACCTGCAAACCCGTGAGTTGCAAAGTATTGTGTGGTTGTGATGGATTGGTTCTTCTTGTAGTTACTAATAGACATGATATACACTTCTTGCTGTGGAACCTCTCCACAAGAGAATCGATACAACTTCCCCGTCCAGAATCTCGATTGGGGTATTATGTATTTGAAATGGAATATGACGCACGCAACCAGTGATGACTATAAAATCCTTACGGTTAATAAATGATAAATATCCTTTTGGCATCGACCATGTACGGGATCATATTGATTGTGGTATGGATTCTTTGGCATTTGTACATGGAGCATTTCATTGGCTTGCCATGGATGTCTCATATAATTATTTTGTGGTTTCATTTAGTATATCGATGGAGGTATGCGGACAGATACTGTTGATGAGCAAATGTGCAACAGACACTGCAGATTGTTTGGCGACTATGGCGTTTCAGTATTGAGAGGAATGCTTTGTTTTTATTCTACATATAGTTGTCGGCATCCGGACATGGCAGCCACTTTTAAGTTGTGGGTAATGAAAGAATACGGCATCAAGGAAACTTGGACTCAATTGCTTACAATAAAAGATACTGATCTTTTTAGTTCTGGCAGACCGAAATATTTGTTTGCGGATGGTGAAGTGCTACCACGCTGCAAACATTAGGGATGTTTTGATTCTGTATAAGCACATCTAGAGGACCATGGCCAGAATGTGTTACCGTTAAGCAAGGAATCACTTATACAGAGAGCTTAATCTCTCCTAAATTACTTACTTAATACTATTTGCTTATGTATCGTGACACTTTTTTTCTTTTTTACTTTTCTGGAAGACCGTGTAACCTCTTATTTAATCTGATAATTTTATCTTGTGCTAAATATGGTTCCGAATGTATTTATCAAAGCTGTGAGCTTACTTATTTTATGTTCCCTGAGAAGAGATTCTTTGCTAAGAAGTGATTGAAACTCCCTCTTTTTACCTATTGTTACTAGTCCAATTGTACATAGTAATTGCGACAACTAATGCACTGTTTATTCTGCAGCAGGAGATCAGTGGAGCATTCCTAGCTGTATTGATCATTAATAATCTAATCTGGTTAAATTTAAAATTGGAAGTTTAGAGCCTTTTACAATTATCCAACGTTGTTTTCGATATTTCATCTCACATGTCATTCTCGTATGCAATCTTTTATTTAATCTAGCTGTAGGTCCAAGCTTCTATACATCAACAACATTAAATTGCGTCTTTTCTATGGCTAAGAGGTTTATTCCCGTGGTTTGACTTAAATTGTTAGTTTTAGACCCCCAGTGAGAAAACTTAGCTGAACATGCAGGTGCGATGTTTGGTGGTAAATAGAAAAAATGGGTAAAATGCATGCTATGTCAAGTTTTTCTGACAGTGCTTCTGCCCCAGTGAGACAAAGACCAAACACAATGCCGACAAATCATTACCAATGCGTTCTTGAGAAAATCAAGCTGCTTGAGCTGCCAGCTTTCCAGAGTTTATCGGTGTTGGAATGTTGGATGTTGATATGCTAAAGTAGTTCATCCTTAAATATCTATTTATTGTGGACTACAAAACGTGAATGGACTATACTGTAGTATCTTTATTTATGCTTTTTGTTTATGCTATATGTTTGTTGCCTGTTGGGTCAATTGGAGTTTCACTAATATTTGCTTTCCATGTGCAGTTACGTGGTTTAGTTTAATCCTATATAAACATATTGACTCGGAACAACTATGTATAGAAGAAACAATAACAAGGTACAGTTTGACTTAAATAATACTTAGTGATCAAATAGAAAGTTATTTGTCGATCAAATCGCTTAGGTCAGTGAGGCCTTCACTGTAAAACCTGGGTTGCTTATTTATTTGCTAATATTAAATTGTTAAAAAAATTGTATAGAAACTTTGCGTAAGTGAGTTTTGCGATACGTCGCTAGCAGTGGCGGTGCCAGAAATTTAGCGAAGGGTATGCAAATTTTCGTCTTACTTATGTTAAGGGTGTGCAAAATTAGATATATACTCATAATAGCTAATATTTAACCTATGTACATCGCGTAATTTTACGGCGAAGGGTGTGCACCTGACCACCCTTCGCCTAAGGTGGCTCCGCCCATGGTCGTTGGTCCCAAACCCAGATAAAAGAGGAGCGGAAGATGGTTGCAGTTGAAACCAATCAGCCCTGATAAATGCTTTGAACATTGAATTTAGGTCTCTTTAGAATGGAATTGATATATGGATTCATATAGCCGATCCAACCAAGTTATTTCCTTGCTCTTCTTCAAGAAGAAGCATAAAAGAAGGGCGTAAGCCCACAAAACATGGTTTTTTTGCGAATTCATTTGTGCCGTCTTGCCCGTGCCAATGAGCTTTACAAACCTGGAGAGAGGGGAGGGACGGGGGGGGGGGGGGGGGGGGGGGGGCACAGTTATCCATAAGTACATGTTGGATAGATACTAGAAGGGCTCGTACTATTTTAAAGATTTGGACTATATGTGTTGTCTTGTACCCCGATTATAGTATTATTTTGTTGTAGATACTATTTCTTTTTTCTTGAATGCTTTTCATGCTATGTTTAGTATTTTTGCCGTGGCTTCTTCACTTCCATTATTTCTTTTCCATACTGCTTTGATATGCTTTTTCTTGAGCCGAGGGATTTTCGGAAAAAAACCTCTCTACCTTCCAAAGTAGGGTAAGGTCTGGTACATGCTATCCTCCCCAGACCCCACTTGTGGGATTACACTGGGTATGTTGTTTTTTATGTTGGATAGGAAAATGTTTGAAAGAATAGCTAAAGGGGAATTATTACCTCCTAATCAGTTAAGGTGCCAGCATTGTCGTTTTATTTTTTGGATGAATACCTATCTTCTGCCCATTGTTTCTACCTTAAGTAAGCATTCATTTGCCAAATGGAGAGATGTCAAGTACTAGATTACCCGAATTTTGCACGAAAGGGTGTGACTGTGTAAATCCAAAATGTCAACTTCCACGTGTTTGATTGCACTTGTAGTATACACAATATAAATACAATTATTGATTAGTATCTAAGGAGCCACAGTGGTGTGTCTGACCTAAGTCCATCATTTTTCTATTGTCGATTTTAATAGTATTTGTGTTCCACATAAAAGAGATTGAGGTAAAAGTTTAATTAACCGTCTACATCTATGTTATTTTTTGCCTTTCTTGATAAAGTGTTAGAATGTACATATATATATATATTTACTGATATAGTCAATTTTAACTGTTTGACAAAAAAGGGAAAGGGGGTTTACTGTTCTGGGAATTTTGATTTTCAGCACTTGTTCTAATCGATGAAGAATATGTGGTGATGATTCTATTCTCCTTTCTTATTCTCGATAGCCGTGATCTGTTGAAGTTTTAAATAGGGTAGAATCTTTAATAGACCTAGTTGATCAGTACGAGTCTGCCCTTTCTTTTATATGCCATTTTAGAATTTCACTTGAACGCTAAACCTTTTCTCTTTTATTTTAATTTTATTTCTGGTGTTGCAAATATCTTTTGTGTTGAATGTGTTGTCTCCACTTTGTATCCTTAATATTGTGCGTGTTTGGTGATATTAGTCGTTTAAAAAAAAAAAACAATTCAACTTCCTCTGTATGCTTTGCTTTTAATTGGCATCGGTGTACATGTTCTATGCTGTTTTTGCTGTTGGACAGGAAAATGTTTGAAAGAATAGCTAACGGGGGAATTGTTACCTCCTAATTAGTTTAGGGGCCAACATTGCCTTTTTATTTTTTGGATGAATATCTATCTACCGCCCATTGTTTCTACCTTTAGTAAGCATTCATTTGCTAAATGGAGAGATGTGAAGTATTAAATTTCCCGAATTTTGCACGAAAGGGTGTGACTATGTAAAACCAAAATGTCCACTCCCATGAGTTTGATTGCACTCGTAGTAGACACAATATAAATACAATTATTGATTATAATGGTGTGTCTGACCTGAGTCTATCTTTTCTCTATTGTCGATTTTAATAGTAATTGTGTTCCACAGAGAAGAGATCGAGGTGAAAGTTTCGTTATCCTTCAACATCTTTGCCATTTTCCCTTTCCTGATAAAGTGTTAATTCTTATATCTTTTTTTAGTGATACCGTCAATTTTAACTCTTTGACAGAAGAGGGAAAGAGGGTTACAGTTCTTGGACTTTTGATTATCAGTACTTGTTCTAATCGATGGGTGAGATAATCCATGAAGAATGTGTGGTGATTGTTCTATGCACATTTCTTTTTCTCGATAGCCGTGATCTGTTGAATTTTAAAATAGGGTAGAATCTTTAATAGAGCTAGCTTATCAGTACGTGTCTGCCCTTTGGTTTTTACGCCATTTTAGAATTTCACTTGAACACAAAACCTTTTCTCTTTTATTTTAATTTTATTACTGGTTTTGCAAAGATCTATTGTGTTGAATGTGTTGTCTCACTTTGCATTTTCTTTCTATATGTGAACCTTAAAATCGTGCGCGTTTGGTGATCTTATTCATTTTTTTTTTAATTTTAATTTCCTCTTTATGATTTGCTTTTAATTTGCTATTGTGTATATGTTCTATGTTGTTTTTGCTGTTGGACAGGAAAATGTTTGAAAGAATAGCTAAAGCGGGAATTGTTACCTCCTAATTAGTTTAGGGTCAAACATTGCCTTTTTTTTTGGATGAATATTTATCTTTTGCCCATTGTTTCTACCTTAAGTAGGCATTCATTTACCAAATGGAGAGATGTGACTTATTATATTACCCGAATTTGGCACGAAAGGATATGACTGTGCATAAAAAATGTCCACTTCCACGTGTTAGATTGCAATTGTGATAGACACAGTATAAATACAATCATTGCTTAGTATCTAAGGAGTCTCAATGGTGTATCTGACATGAGTCCATCTTTTCTCTGTTGTCTATTTTAATCGTATTTGTGTTCCAAAGATAAGAAATCGAGGTATAAGTTTCGTTATCTTTCAACATCTATTCCATTTTTTCCCCTTCCTTGATAAGTGTTAAAATGTATATCTTTTTTTACTGATACAATCAATTTTAACACTTTGACAGAAAAGGGAAAGGGCATTTACAGTTCTATGACATTTGATTATCAATACTTGTTCTAATCGATGGGTGAGATAATCGATGAAAATGTGTGGTGATGATTCTATTCTACTTTCTTTTTCTCGATAGCTGTGATCTGTTTAAATAGGGTAGAATCTTTAATAGACCTAGTTAATTAGTACGAGTCTGCCCTTTGTTTTTTGCGCCATTTTCAAATTTCACTAGAACACTAAACCTTTTCTATTTTTTTTTTTATTTCTGGTGCTACAAAGATCTATTGTGTTGAATGTGTGGTCTTCACAATGAATTTTCTTTGTATATGTGATCCTTAATATCGTGTGCGTTTGGTGGTCTTATATGTTTTTTTTTTTTTTTTAAAAAATCAACTTCCTCTGTGTGCTTTGCTTTTAATTGGCATTGGTGTATATGTTCTATGTTGGTTTTGTTGTTGGACATGAAAATGTTTGAAAGAATAGCTAAACAGGGAATTATTACCTCCTAATTAGTTTAGGGACCAACATTGCCTTTTTATTTTTTGGATGAATATGTATCTTCCGCCCATTGCTTCTACCTTCAGTAAGCATTTAGTTGCAAAATGGAGTGATGTGATGTGTTAGATTACCCGAATTTTGTAGGAAAGGGTGTGACTATGTGAAAACCAAAATGTCCACTTCTACGTGTTTGATTGCACGTGTGGTAGACACAATATAAATGTAATCATTGCTTAGTAACTAAGGAGTCTCAATGGTGTATCTGACCAGAGTCCATCTTTTCTCTATTGTTGGTTTTAATAGTATTTGTGTTTCACAGAGAAGAAATCGAGGTAAAAGTTTCGTTATCTTTCAACATCTATGCCATTTTTTTCCTCCCCCGATAAAGTGTTCGAATGTATATCTTTTTTTTTTTACTGATACAGTCAATTTTAACTCTTTGACGAAAAGAGAAAGGAGTTTACAGTTATGTGACTTTTGATTATCAGTACTTGTTCTAATCGATGGGTGAGCCAATCGATGAAGAATGTGTGGTGATGATTCAATTGTCCCTTCTTTTTCTCGATAGCCGTGGTTAGTTGTATTTTTAAATTGGGTAGAATCTTTAATAGACCTAGTTGATTAGTACGAGTATGCCCTTTGGTTTTTGCGCCATTTTAAAATTTCACATGAACACTAAACCATTTTTCTTTTATTTTTCTTTTATTTTATTTCTGGTGTGTTGCAAATATTTGTTGTGTTGAATGTGTTGTCTCCACTTTGCATTTTCTTTCTATATGTGATCCTTAATATCATGCGCGTTTGGTGACCTTATTCATTTCTTTTTTAAAAAATAATTTCCTCTGTATTCTTTACTTTTAATTAGCATTGTTGTACATGTTCTATGTTGTTTTTCGCTGTTAGACAAGAAAATGTTTGAAAGAATAGCTAAAGGGGGAATTGTTACCTCCTAATTAGTTTTGGGGGCCAACATTGCCTTTTTACTTTTTGGATGAATATCTATCTTCCGCCCATTGTTTCTACCTTAAGTAAGCATTCATTTGCTAAATGGAGAGATGTGAAGTATTAGATTACCCGAATTTTGCATGAAAGGGTGTGACTGTGGAAAACCAAAATGTCCACTTCCACATGTTTTATTTCACTTGTAGTAGACACAATATAAAGGCAATTATTGATTAGTATCTAAAGAGTCTCAATGGTGTGTCTGACCTGAGTCCATCTTTTCTCTATTGTCGATTTGAATAGTATTTTTGTTCCATAGAGTAGAGATCGAGGTAAAAGTTTCGTTATCCTTGAACATCTATGCCATTTTTTTTCTTCCCTGATAACGTGTTATAATGTATATCTTTTTTTTTTTACTGATACTATCAATTTTAACTCTTTGACAGAAAAGGGAAAGGGAGTTTACTGTTCTGAGCCTTTTGATTATCAGTACTTGATCTAATCGATGGGTGAGATAGTCGATGAAGAATGTGTGGTGATGATTCTATTCTCCCTTCTTTTTCTCGATAGCTATGATTTGTTGATTTTTTAAATAAGGTAGAATCTTTAATAGACCTAGCTGATCAGTACGAGTATGTCCTTTGTTTTTACGCCATTTTAGAATTTCACTTGAACACTAAACCTTTTCTCTTTTACTTTAATTATATTTCTGGTGTTGCAAAGATCTATTGTGTTGAATGTGTTATCTCCACTTTGCATTTTCTTTCTATATGTGATCCTTAATATCGTGCATGTTTTGTAATCTTATTCGTTTTTTTTATCAACTTCCTCTATATGTTTTGCTTTTAATTGGCATTGGTGTAAATGTTCTATGTTGTTTTTGTTGTTGGAAAGGAAAATGTTTGAAAGAATAGCTAAAGAGGGAATTGTTACCTCCTAATTACTTTAGGGGCCAACGTTTCCTTTTTACTTTTTGGATGAATATCTATCTTCAGCCCATTGTTTCTACCTTTTGTAAGCATTCATTTGCCAAATGGAGAGATGTGAAATATTTGATTGCCCGAATTTTGCATGAAAGGGTGTGACTGTGTACAACCAAAATATCCACTTCCACGTGTTTGATTGCACTTTTCGTAGACACAATATAAATACAATTACTTCTTAGTATCTAAGGAGTCTCAGTGGTGTGTGACCTGAGTCCATCTTTTCTCTATTGTCGATTTTAATAGTATTTATATTCCACAGAGAAGAGATCGAGGTATAAGTTTCGTTATCCTTCAACATCTATGCCATTATTTTCCCTTACTCGATGAAATGTTAGAATGTATATCTTTTTTTATTGATACAATCAATTTTAACTCTTTGACAGAAAATGGAAAGGGGATTTACAGTTCTGTGACATCTGATGTTGCAAAGATCTATGTCATTACAATTTTAACTTTTTTATTGGTGTTTCAAAGATCTATTATGTTGAATGTGTGTTGTCTCTACTTTGCATTTTCTTTCTATACGTGATTCTTAATAGCGTGCGCGTTTGGTGATCTTATTCGTTTCTTTTTTTTCTTTCTTTTTTAAAATTTTCAACTTCCTCGTATGTTTTGCTTTTAATTGGCTTTGGTGTATATGTTTTATGTTGTTTTTACTGTTGGACAGGAAAATATTTTGAAAGAATAGCTAAAGGGGGCATTGTTACCTCCTAATTAGTTTAGGGGCTAACATTGCCTTTTTATATTTTGGATGACTATCTATCTTCCGCCCATTTTTTCTACCTTAAGTAAGTATTCATTTGCCAAATGGAGAGATGTGAAGTATTAGATTACCCGAATTTTGCACGAAAGGGTGTGACTGTGTAAAACCAAGATGTCCACTTCCACGAGTTTGATTGCACTTTTAGTAGAGACAATATAAATACAATTATTGATTATTATGGTGTGTCTAACCTTAGTCCATCTTTTCTCAATTGTCGATTTTAATAGTATTTGTGTTCCATAGAGAAGAGATCGAGCTTAAAAGTTTCGTTATCCTTCAACATCTTTGCCATTTTCCCTTTCCTGAGAAAGTGTTAGAATGTATATCTTTTTTTTAGTGATACAATCAATTTTAACTCTTTGACAGAAGAGGGTAAGGGGGTTACAGTTCTAGGACTTTTGATTATCAGTACTTGTTCTAATCTATGGGTGAGATAATCAATGAAGAATGTGTGGTGATGGTTCTATGCACATTTCTTTTTCTCGATAGCCATGATCTGTTGAATTTTAAAATAGGGTAGAATCTTTAATAGAGCTAGCTGATCAGTACGAGTCTGCCCGTTGTTTTTTTACGTCATTTTTTTTAATTTTATTTCTGGTTTTGCAAAGATCTTTTGTGTTGAATGTGTTGTCTCACTTTGCATTTTCTTTCTATATGTGATCCTTAATATGGTGCGCGTTTGGTGATCTTATTCCTTTTTTTTTTTTTTTTTAATTTTAACTTCCTCTTTATGCTTTGCTTTTAATTTGCTATTGTGCATATTTTCTATGTTGTTTTTGTTGTTGGATAGGAAAATGTTTGAAAGAATAGCTAAAGGCGGAATTGTTACCTCCTAATTAGTTTAGGGTCAAACATTGCCTTTTTATTTTTTGGTTGAATATTTATCTTTGGCCCATTGTTTCTTCCTTAAATAATCATTCATTTGCAAAATGGAGAGATGTGAAATATTAGATTACCCGAATTTTGCACGAAAGTGTGTGACTGTGTAAAACCAAAATGCCTACTTCCACGTGTTTGATTGCAGTTGTATTAGACACAATATAAATACAATTATTAATTAGTATCTAAGGATTATCAATGGTGTGTCTGACCTTAGTCCATCTTTTCTCTATTATCTACTTTAATCGTATTTGTGTTCCAAAGATAACAAATCAAGGTAAAAGTTTCATTATCTTTCAACATCTATGCCATTATTTTCCCTTCAAAGATAAAGTGTTAGAATGTATATCTTTTTTTACTGATACAATAAATTTTTAACTCTTAGACAGAAAAGGGAAAGGGGATTTACAGTTCAAAGACATTTGATTATCAATACTTGTTCTAATTGATTGGTGAGATAATCGATGAAGAATGTGTGGTGATGATTCTATACTCATTCTTTTTTCTCGATAGCTATGATCTGTTGATTTTTTTAAATAATAGGGTTGAATCTTTAATAGACGTAGCTGATCAGTACAAGTCTGCCCTATGTTTTTTACGCCATTTTAGAATTTCACTTGAACGCTAAACCTTTTCTCATTTATTTTAATCTTATTTCTGGTTTTGAAAAGATCTATTCTGTTGAATGTGTTATCTCCACTTTGCATTTTCTTTCTATATGTGATCTTTAATATCGTGCGCGTTTGGTGATCTTATTCATTTAAAAAAAAAATCAACTTCCTCTGTATGCTTTGCTTTTAATTGGCATTGTTGTACATGTTCTATGTTGTTTTTTGCTGTTGGACAGGAAAATGTTTGAAAGGATAGCTAAAGGGGGAATTGTTACCTCCTAATTTTTTTAGGGGTCAACATTTCCTTTTTACTTTTTTTGTCGAATATTTATCTTCCGCCCATTGTTTCTACCTTAAGTAAGCATTCATTTGCAAAATGGAGAGATGTGAAGTATTAGATTACCCGAATTTTGCACGAAAGTGTGTGACTTGACTGTGTAAAGCCAAAATGTCCACTTCCACGTGTTTGATGACACTTGTAGTAGACACAATATAAATACAATTATTAATTAGTATCTAAGGAGTCTCAATGGTGTGTCTGACCTGAGTCCATCTTTTCTCTAATGTCGATTTTAATAGTATTTGTTTTCACAGAGAAGAGATTGTGATAAAAGTGTAACACCTCGTACCTTTAACGAAAGCTTTGACCATGATCCTAGATTTAGAAAATCAGATAAATAATGTGGGAATAGGAATTTCCCTGTTCAGTTGTAAGATGGGGGTTTACGCCCATGAACAGTGACCGTATTTCCGTTTACGGGCCGTAAATCAAATCGTAAACTGGTACCAAGGATTTCTGAGCATTCTGGAATTTGGCAGTTGAATGTCATATGGTTAAATACGGACCGTATTTCAAAATACGGCCCGTATTTCAAATCGTAAACTGGTACCAAGGATTTCTAAGCATTATGGTATTTTGCAGTTGGATGTCATATGGTTAAATACGGACCGTATTTCACAATACGGCCCATATTTCAAAACGTATTTGGAATTTGGGAAAACTTTCTTGATGCAAATTGTAGAGCTTTGAAATACCCTTCGAACGGTATATTATGGGGGTCAAACAGACATCTGTGCAAAGAGTTATGGCCATTTTACTGAAGAGACACAGTGCAGTCCGTATTTCAAAATACGGACCGTATTTCAAAATACGGCTAGTATTTAATTGGGCCGAAAATTTAATTTTTCCAGAACAGTAGCTATTCGTCCATTACAGTTCAAATCATTATTTTTCATTCCTTCAAGCCCTAAAACGACCTCCTACCCTCCTCCATCATCAAGAACACCAAGGTAAGCCCACTCTAATTATTCCAACTCAATTCTAACATATATCCTAATAATCTAAGCAAGAAATTATTGTTCATAATCTAGGGTTTTTAAGAAAACCCATCTCAAGGTTCAAGAATCAAGATTTAGGAAATCTTCTTCAAAACTCAAGTCTCTAATTCAAGTTTTGGAGCAATCAAGGTATGTAGAACTTTCATCCACTTGTGGGAATCTCTACGTTCTTCCACATGCTCCGTTTTTTGATATCCATGAAGTTCAAACCCTAAGGCATTAAACCCAACATATTGGTAGCCCGTATTTATGTACATGAATTTTGTATCTATATTTGTTATTGTAATCCTAATCTTCCATTACGGTTATTAGGAACCCTAGCTTAATCCATGGATCATGAATTCTTCCTCATGTGTTCTCATTATGTTTATAAGAAACTTTATGATTTTATGTAACAAGTTACAAACATGTTTTCAAGTCAATTATATATATATATATATATATATATATATATATATATATATATATATATATATATATATATATATATATATATATATATATATATATATATAATTATGAACTATTGTTATTACTCATGAATCAAGAACATGTTTGCAAGACTATGACAAGTTATCTCATGAAACCATATTACAAGATATTTCATGAATTATTTCGTGAAATCATTATTTCATGAAAATCATGGGCTTCTTAGCCAACTATGTCATGTTCACGTTTTTGGGAATTACTTAGTTAACTGAGAAGGCTTAGATAGCCGGAAACTACGTTGCCACTGTAGGATAAGGGTTGTCAGCAAGGAGGCAACACCTTCATTATGCAATTTGGATCCTTACATGCTTATTATCACTTAAATCTCATATCCCTAGCAAGGTGTGAGTGTTCTCCTGGTAGGACGCAAGTACCGGATCATGTTGTCGGTTATACTATAGCGTTCCCCACGTTACAAGCAGTTTTACATACATGTATTTCCATTATTTTACTGTTTTCTGACTTTACTCACGTTTCGTGCTCATGATCAAGTTACATTTAGTTTCAGTTCATGTCCTATACTTATGTTATGCCATGTTCTTCATTTCAGCAGGTTTTACATACTAGTACTATTTACCATGTACTAACGTCCCTTTTGCCCGGGGCCTGCACTTCACGGTGCAGATACCGGTTTTCAGGAGCATACATCTGCGTAGTAGGATCACTTCAGTTATCAGCTTATTGGTGAGCCCCACTCCTCTCGGGGTTCAACATAGAGTCTGCATTAGCATTCAGTTTATGGTAGTCCAGGGCCATGTCCCGGTAGTTAGTATTCAGACATGTTTTAGAGGTTTCATAGACAGCTGTTAGTTCACAGAGTCAGTTGTGGTTTCATGTTTGCAGACTATTATGTTTTCATGATATTTCATGCTATGAGATAATTTCAAGACTTTATTCCGCAAATTACATTTTCATGATTCATTTAAATTGCATCATATAGATTATATTGTTTTGATGCCCATATTGACAAGCAAGCCATGAGGTTCGCTCGAACACATGCAAGCAAGGCCCGAGTGCCGTGTTATGCCCAGGCCATAGTTTAGGGGTGACAAAGCTTAGTATCAGAGCCCTAGGTTCAAGTGTCTTTAGGGAGTCTATGAAACCGTGTCCAGTGGGGTCACTTTTATATGTGTGAGGGCCCCATACATATAAATAGTTGACCACCAAGACATTCAGGATTGTCTCACTTCTTTCATATTCTAGATCGTGCAGTTAGAGTAGTACTTTTAGGATGTCTTTCCAATTCATGCGTGTACATATTTTCAGAAAATCCCTGCGAAAAGGAAATTCACCAAAAAGGCTACAGCCACCAGCCAAGGGGCTACTGCGGAAACAACTCGCGAAGAGACCGTTCCAACTCAAACAACAGCCCCAACCGCTCCTACAGTTACACCTCCTAGTGATTCGGATGGGGATGTTAGGAATGCTATCAATATGCTCACACAACTGGTAGCAGCTCAGGCCCAACGTCAGGAATTTGGGTCAAGTTCAAGAGGTAATGGAGAGTCTTCTAAGACTAAGGACTTTCTCAGAATGAATCCCCCAGTCTTTACAGGGACAAAGAAAGATGAGGACCCTCAGGACTACATCGATGCTCTTCAAAAAATCTTCAGGATTATGACAGTTACGGAAACCAAAACAACTATTTTTGGAGCTCATCAGCTGCAGAGCATTGCTAACACCTGGTATGAATCTTGGGAATTATCCCGAGGTGAGGATGCACCTGATGCTACATGGGATGAATTCACAAGTGCATTCCTGGACCACTTCATGCCAATAGAAGTCAGAGAAGCTAAGGCTGAGCAATTCCTGAAGCTTAAACTGGATGGTAGGTCAGTTCAGGACTACTATTTAGATTTTATAAGTCTGGCTAAGTATGCTCCACATATGGTACCGGATATGAGGGCAAGAGTGAGGAGGTTTGTTGGCGGTCTTGATCCCTATTTGTACGATGGGGCCAATATTGCGGCACAGAATGGGAGAATGACTATCTCCAAGATGGTTGCTTTCGTAGAAGGGAATGAGACAAGGCTGAAGGAGAAGGAAGCCTTGCAGAAAGATAAAGACAAGGAGTTCAACAAGAGGGCCAAGTCTACCGGACAGTTCAGCGGTAATGAAAATAAAAAGTTCTTTAAGAACAGGTCAGTCGGACCTGCTCCGTCCACGGCAAGTGCTCTAGTTTCCAAGTTCAGGAAAGATAACCGTCAACATAATTTCAGGTCGTCAGGCTCCCAGTCTCATGCCAGTGTGACCCAGAGTAACTAAACCAACCCGATTTGTGCTAAGTGTGGGAAGAGGCATCCTGGGGAGTGCCGCTCTGGATCGAATATTTGCTATGGGTGTGGCCAGCCGGGCCATGTTCAACGAAATTTCCCTTCAATCAGACAGGGCACAGGAGGTAATCGGACTCAGTCAGTAAATTCATCAGTTCCTCATAATAACCAGACTCAGGCAGGACGTGTACCAGCTAGATCCGGCAACACAAGCGGTGGCCCAAACCATTTGTATGCTTTTATCGGGAGCCAGGATATCGATGCCCGTACTGATGTTGTCACATGTATACTCACTGTTTTTAGTTTCGATGTTTATGCTCTCAGGGACTCTGGATCAACCCTATCCTATGTCACCCCTTATGTTGCTAGGAAATTTTGTATTAAACCTGAAAAGCTAAAAGAACCTTTTAAAGTGTCAACTCCAGTTGGTGAGTCAGTCATAGCCCGACGCGTCTATAAGGGCTGTCCAGTCAGAGTCTATCACCATGTTGTTCCAGCTGACCTATGTGAGTTAGAAATGGTAGATTTTGATGTAATCATGGGCATGGACTGGTTATATTCATGTTATGCGTCAGTTGATTGTAGAACCAAAATTGTAAATTTCAAGTTTCCTAATGAGCCACTCTTAGAGTGGAAGGGTGATTCAGTGAGTCCTAAGGGTAGGTTTATTTCTTACCTTAAGGCAAGAAAAATGGTGTCTAAGGGTTATATCTATCATCTCGTTCGGGTTAGGGATTCAGCTTCCCAGACCCCAACTCTTCAGTCAGTCTCTGTTGTTAATAAGTTTCCAGAAGTCTTTCCAGAGGATCTTCCCGGAATCCCTCCTGATAGGGAAATCGATTTCGCAATTGACCTACTCCCAGTTACGAAATCTATATCTATTCCACCTTTTAGGATGGCTCCAGCGGAATTACGCGAGCTTAAGGCTCAACTCAAAGATCTTTTAGACAAGGGTTTTATCCGACCCAGTGTCTCTCTATGGGGTGCCCCAGTCCTTTGCGTTCGCAAGAAAGATGGTTCTTTGCATATGTGCATTGACTATCGTCAGCTCAATAAAGGCACGGTCAAGAACAAATACCCCCTTCCACGAATAAATAACTTGTTTGATCAGCTTCAGGGTGCCCAATGTTACTCCAAGATAGATCTCCGATCAGGTTACCATCAGCTTAAGGTTAGGGGACAAGATATTCCTAAGACAGCCTTTAGAACCAGATATGGTCATTTCGAATTCTGTGTCATGTCCTTTGGTTTGACTAATGCCCCATAAGCATTTATGGACCTCATGAACAGAGTCTTCAAGCCATACCTCAACCTCTTTGTTATTGTCTTCATAGATGATATCCTCATTTAGTCCCGTAGTGAGGCCTAGCACGCAGAACACCTTCGTATAGTTCTTCAGATTCTTAAGGACCGCAAGTTGTATGCAAAATTCTCTAAGTGTGAATTTTGGCTCAAGTCAGTAGCCTTCTTAGGTCATGTGATTTCTGGTGAGGGTGTTCAGGTTGACTCTTAGAAGATTGAGGCTGTTAAGAATTGGCCCATACCTGCATCAGTTTCAGATATCCGCAGTTTCTTGGGCCTACCAGGCTATTATCGACGGTTCGTAGAGGGGTTTTCATCTATTTCAGCACCATTGACCAAGCTGAGTGGTCAGATGCCTGTGAGCGCATTTTCGAGGAATTAAAAACGAGACTGACTTCTGCGCCAGTTTTGACCCAACCAGCGGGAACCGAAGGGTTCGTGGTTTATTGTGATACTTCGGGAGTTGGTCTTGGATGTGTCTTAATGCAGCATGGCAAGGTTGTAGCTTATGCATCTCGTCAGCTCAAGGTTCACGAAAAGAATTATCCGACTCATGACCTAGAGTTGGCAGCTATAGTTTTTGCACTTAAAATATGGCGTCATTATTTGTATGGAGTGCATGTTGATATTTTCACAGATCATAAAAGCCTGCAGTATATCTTCAAGCAAAAGGGAGCTGAATCTTAGGCAAAGGAGATGGCTCGAATTGCTTAAGGATTACGATGTGGATATTCTTTATCATCTGGGGAAAGAAAATGTTGTAGCTGATGCTCTTAGTCGGAGTTCCATGGGAAGTCTAGCCCACGTGGACGTAGATAAGAGAGTTATGACAAAGAAAGTTCACCGTTTGGCCAATCTTGGAGTTCGACTTTTGGACTCCGAGGATGGTGGTGTGGTTGTTCAGAATAGGGCTCTTTCCTCTTTAGTCGTGGATGTCAAGGAGAAATAGTTTAATGATCCCTACTTGTTGCAGCTGAAAGAGGGGATTCACAAGCATAAGACGACGGGTTTGGAACAAGGGAGAGATGATGGTACCTTGAGGTACCGAGGTAGATTGTGTGTTCCAGATGTAGATGGGCTCAGAGAGTGAATCATGTTAGAAGCTCACAATTCCAGGTATTCCATTCACCCAGGTTCCACTAAGATGTATCATGATCTTATGGAGATTTACTGGTGGAACGATATGAAGAAGAATGTGGTAGATTTTGTAGCTAAGTGCCCGAATTGTCAGCAAGTGAAAGCCTAACACCAAATGCCTGGTGGTTTAGCTCAGAATATTGATATTCCTGTATGGAAATGGGAAATGATCAATATGGACTTTGTATCGGGTCTACCTCATTCAGCTAGGAGGCATGACTTTATTTGGGTGATCGTTGACCGGCTTACTAAGTCGGCACACTTTTTGCCAGTCAAGACCACAGATTCAGCAGAAGATTATGCCAAGCTGTATGTTAATGAGATTTTCAGATTGCATGGGACACCAGTGTCCATTATTTCAGATCGTGGTGCTCAGTTTACAACGAACTTCTGGAAATCCTTTCAGAAAGGATTGGGCACCAAGGTGAACCTCAGCACAACTTTTCATCCACAGACAGATGGCCAGGCAGAGCGTACTATTCAGACTCTGGAAGACATGCTGAGAGCATGCGTCTTGGATTTCAAAGGTAATTGGGACGATCACTTACCTCTCATTGAGTTTTCTTATAATAACAATTATCATGCTAGCATTGGGATGGCACCGTTTGAAGCTCTGTATGGGCGAAGGTGTAGATCACCAATTGGTTGGTTCGAAGTTGGTGAAGCAGAGTTGTTAGGACCAGATTTGGTTTATCAGGCTATGGAGAAAGTCAAGTTAATACAGGAGCGTTTGAAAACGGCTCAGAGTCGCCAGAAGTCTTACACAGATGTGAGGCGAAGGGACTTAGAATTTTCAGTTGATGATTGGGTGTTCCTTAAAGTCTCACCCATGAAGGGTGTTATGAGATTTGGCAAGAAAGGAAAGCTCAGTCCCAGATATATTGGACCTTACAGAATCCTACGAAAGGTCGGTCTAGTAGCTTATGAACTTGAGTTGCCACAAGATTTGGCTACCGTACATCCCGTGTTTCATGTGTCCATGTTGAGGAAGTGTGTAGGAGACCCGTCGTTGGTTGTTCCTGCTGATACTATAACAGTTAAGGATGGTTTGACTTATGAGGAGATCCCCGTAGCCATTCTTGACCGTCAGGTTCGCAAGTTGAGAACTAAGGAAGTAGCCTCAGTGAAAGTCTTGTGGAGGAGCCAGAAGGTTGAGGAAGCTACATGGGAAGCCGAGGAGGATATGAAATCCAAGTACCCATTTTTGTTTGAACAGCAAGCAGAGAACTCTCAAGGTAACTTTCCATAGCCCATGTCATGTTATGTCTCATGTTTCACGCTCATGTCATGTATCCAGCACTCATGTTTCATGTCTCATGCTTCAGTATCCATGTTTTCAGGTAATCACATCCTTTCATGTCTCATGTCATTTTTTCTTCACATTCATGTATTCAAGCCATGCTCAGCCATATTCTTAACCATGACCCATCATTCGAGGACGAATGATCCTAAGGGGGAGATATCTGATTTTCTAAGTCTAGGATCATGGTCAAAACTTTCGTTAAAGGTACGAGGTGTTACAATATCAGATAAAGAAGGTAGAAACAATGGGCGGAAGATAGATATTCATCCAAAAAGTAAGAAGGCAATGTTGGCCCCCAAAACTAATTAGGAGGTAACAATTCCCCCTTTAGCTATTCTTTCAAACATTTTCTTGTCTAACAGTGAAAAACAACATAGAACATGTACAACAATGCCAATTAAAAGTAAAGAATACAGAGGAAGTTATTTTTTAAAAAAGAAATGAATAAGGTCACCAAACACGCATGAACAATGACCGTATTTCAGTTTACAGGCCGTAAATCAAATCGTAAACTGGTACCAAGGATTTTTGAGCATTGTAGAATTTGGCATTTGAATGTCATATGGTTAAATACGGACTGTATTTCAAAATACGACCCGTATTTCAAATCGTAAACTGGTACCAAGGATTTCTGAGCATTCTGGAATTCGGCAGTTGGATGTCATATGGTTAAATACGGACCGTATTTCACAATACGGCCCATATTTCAAAACGTATTTGGAATTTGGGAAAACATCCTTGATGAAAATTGTAGAGCTTTGCAATACCTTTCCAACGGTATATTATGGGGGTCAAACAGACATCTGTGCAAAGTGTTATGTCCATTTTACTGAAGAGACACAGTGTAGTTCGTATTTTAAAATACGGACCGTATTTCAAAATACGGCCAGTATTTAATTGGGCCAAAAATTTAATTGTTTCAGAACAGTATATAATTGTCCATTACAGTTCAAATCATTATTTTTCATTCCTTCAAGCCCTAGAACGACCTCCTACCCTCCTCCATCATCAAGAACACCAAGGTAAGCCCACTCCAATTATTCCAACTCAATTCTAACATATATCCTAATAATCTAAGCAAGAAATTATTGTTCCTAATCTAGGGTTTACAAGAAAACCTATCTCAAGGTTCAAGAATCAAGATTTAGGAAATCTTCTTCAAATCTCAAGATTTAGGAAATCTTCTTCAAAACTCAAGTCTCTAATTCAAGTTTTGGAGCAATCAAGGTATGTAGAACTTCCTTCCACATGTGGGAATCTCTACGTTCTTCCCCATGCTCCGTTTCTTGATATCCATGAAGTTCAAACCCTAAGGCATTAAACCCAACATATTGGTAGCCCATATTTATATATTTATGTACATGAATCTTGTATCTATATTCGTTAATGTATTCCTAATCTTCCATTACGGTTATTAGGAACCCTAGCTTAATCCATGAATCATGAATTCTTCCTCATGTGTTCTCATTATGTTTATATGAAACTTTATGATTTTATGTAGCAAGTTACAAGCATGTTTTCAAGTCAATTATATATATATATATATATATATATATATATATATATATATATATATATATATATATATATATATATATATGAACTATTGTTATTACTCATGAATCAAGAACATGTTTGCAAGACTATGACAAGTTATCTCATGAAATCATATTACAAGATATTTCATGAATTATTTCGTGAAATAATGATTACAAGTTATTTCATGAAAATCATGGGCTTCTTAGCCAACTATGTCATGTTCACGTTTTTGGGAATTGCTTAGTTAACCGAGAAGGCTTAGATAGCCTGAAACTACGTTGCCACCGTAGGATAAGGGTTGTCAGCAAGGAGGCAACACCTTCATTATGCAGTTTGGATCCTTACATGCTTATTATCACTTAAATCTCATATCCCTGGCAAGGTGTGAGTGTTCCCCTGGTAGGACGCAAGTACCAGATCATGTTTTCGGTTATATTATAGCGTTCCCCACGTTACAAGCAGTTTTACATACATGTATTTCCATTAATATATTGTTTTCTGACTTTACTCACGTTTTCGTGCTCATAATCAAGTTACATTTAGTTTCAGTTCATGTCCTATACTTATGTTGTGCCATGTTCTTCATTTCAGCAGGTTTTACATACTAGTACTATTTACCATGTACTAACGTCCCTTTTGCCCGGGGCCTGCACTTCACGATGCAGATACTGATTTTCAGGAGCATACATCTGCGTAGTAGGATCACTTTAGTTATCAGCTTATTGGTGAGCCCCACTCCTCTTGGGGTTCAACATAGAGTCTGCATTAGTATTCAGTTTATGGTAGTCCAGGGCCATGTCCCGGTAGTTAGTATTCAGACATGTTTTAGAGGTTTCATAGAAAGCTGTTAGTTCACAGAGTCAGTTGTGCTTTCATGTTTGCAGACTATTATGTTTTCATGATATTTCATGCTATGAGATAATTTCAAGACTTTATTCCGCAAATTACATTTTCATGAATCATTTAAATTGCATCATATATATTATATTTTTTTGATGCCCATGTTGACAAGCAAGCCATGAGGTTCACTCGGACACATGCAAGCAAGGCCCGAGTGCCGTGTTACGCCCAGGCCATAGTTCGGGGCGTGACAAAAAGTTCCGTTATCCTTCAACATCTATGCGGTTGTTTTCCTTCCCTGATAAAGTGTTTGAAAGTATATCTTTTTTTACTGATACAGTCAATTTTATATCATTGACCGAAAAGGGAAAGGGGGTTTACAGTTCTGTGACCTTTGATTATCAGTACTTGTGCTAATCAATGGGTGAGATAATCGATTAAGAATGTGTCGTGATGATTCTGTTCTCCCTTCTTTTTCTCGATAGCCGTGATCTGTTGCATTTTTAAATATGGTAGAATCTTTTATAGACCTAGTTTATCAGTACGAGTCTGCCCTTTTTTTTTTACGTCATTTTGGAATTTCACTTAACCAATAAACCTTTTCCCTTTAATTTTAATTTTATTTCTGGTGTTGGAAAGATCTATTGTGCTGAATGTGTCGTCTCCACTTTGCATTTTCTTTCTATATGTGATTCTTAATATCCTGCGTGTTTGGTGAATCTTATTCGTTTTTTTTAAAACAATTCAGCTTCCACTATGCTTTGCTTTTAATTGGCATTGGTGTATATGCTCTATGTTGTTTTTTGCTGTTGGATAGGAAAATATTTGAAAGAATAGCTAAAGGGGTAATTGTTACCTACTACATTGTTAGGGGCCAACATTGCTTTTTTACTTTTTGGATGAATATCTATCTTCCGCCCATTTTTTCTACCTGAAGTAAGCATTCATTTGCCAAATGGAGAGATGTGAAGTATTAGATTACCCGAATTTTTCCCGAAAGGGTGTGACTATGGAAAACCAAAATGTCCACCTCCACGTGTTTTGTTGCACTTGCAGTAGACACATTATAAAGACAATTATTACTTAGTATCTAAGGAGTCTCAATGGTGTGTCTGACCTAAGTCCATCTTTTCTCTATTGTCGATGTTAATAGTATTTGCGCTTGATAGAGAAGAGATTGAGATAAAAGTTTTGTTATCCTAAAACATCTACGCCATTTATTTCCTTCCGTGATAACGTGTTATAATGTATGTCTTTTTTTTACTGATACAGTCAATTTTAACTCTTTGCCAGAAAAGGGATAGGGGATTTATAGTTCTGAGCCTTTTGATTATCAGTACTTGTTCTAATTGATGGGTGAGATAACCGATGAAGAATGTGTGGTGATGATTCTATACTCATTCCTTTTTCTTGAAAGCTATGATCTGTTGATTTTTTAACGGGGTGGAATCTTTAATAGACCTAGCTGATCAGTACGAGTCTGCCCTTTGTTTTTTTACGCCATTTTAGAATTTAACTTGAACACTAAACCTTTTCTCTTTTATTTTAATTTTATTTCTGGGTTTGCACAGATCTATTGTGTTGAATGTGTTGTCTCCACTTGGCATTTTCTCTCTATACGTGATCTTTAATATCGTGCGCGTTTGGCGATCTTATTCATTTAAAAAAACAATCAACATGCTTTATATGCCTTGCTTTTATTGGGCATTAGTGTATATGCTTTATATTGTATTTTGTGGTTGGACAGGTAAATGTTTGACAAAATAGCTAAAGGGGGAATTGTTACCTCCTACATAGTTTAGGGGCCAACATTACCTTTTTACTTTTTTGACGAATAACTATCTTCCGCCCATTTTTTCTACCTGAAGTAAGCATTCATTTGCCAAATGGAGAGATGTGAAGTATTAGATTACCCGAATTTTTCCCGAAAGGGTATGACTATGGAAAACCAAAATGTCCACCTCCACGTGTTTTGTTACACTTGCAGTAGACACAATATAAAGACAATTATTACTTAGTATCTAAGGAGCTCAATGGTGTGTCTGACCTAAGTCCATCTTTTCTCTATTGTCGATGTTAATAGAATTTGCGCTCGATAGAGAAGAGATTGAGATAAAAGTTTTGTTATCCTAAAACATCTACGCCATTTCTTTCCTTCCGTGATAACGTGTTATAATGTATGTCTTTTTTTTACTGATACAGTCAATTTTAACTCTTTGACAGAAAAGGGATAGGGGATTTATAGTTCTGAGCCTTTTGATTATCAGTATTTGTTCTAATTGATGGGTGAGATAACCGATGAAGAATGTGTGGTGATGATTCTATACTCATTCCTTTTTCTTGATAGCTATGATCTGTTGATTTTTTAATGGGGTGGAATCTTTAATAGACCTAGCTGATCAGTACGAGTCTGCCCTTAGTTTTTTTACGCCATTTTAGAATTTAACTTGAACACCAAAACCTTTTCTCTTTTATTTTAATTTTATTTCTGGTTTTGCAAAGATCTATTGTGTTGAATGTGTTGTCTCCACTTCACATTTTCTCTCTATACGTGATCTTTAATATCGTGCGCGTTTGGTGATCTTATTCATTTAAAAAATAATCAACATGCTCTATATGCCCTGCTTTTATTGGGCATTGTTGTACATGTTCTATGCTGTATTTTGTTGTTGGACAAGAAAATGTTTGAAAGAATAGCTAAAGGGGGGATTGTTACCTCCTACTCAGTTTAGAGGCCAACATTGTCTTTTTACTTTTTGGATGAATATCTATCTTCCGCCCATTGTTTCTACCTTAAGTAAGCATTCATTTGCCAAATGGAGTGATGTGAAGCATTAGATTACTCGAATTTTGCCCGAAAGGGTGTGACTGTGGAAAACCAAAGTGTCCATTTCCACGTGTTTTGTTGCACTTGTAGCAGACACAATATAATGACAATTTTGGCTTAGTATCTAAGGAGTGTCAATGGTGTGTCCGACTTGAGTCCTTCTTTTCTCTATTGTCAATTTTAATAGTATTTGGGTTCGATAGAGAAGAGATCGAGGTAAAAGTTTCATTATCCTAAAACATCTACGCTATTTTTTTCCTTCCCTGATAACGTGTTATAATGTATAACTTGTTTTTACTGATACAGTCAATTTTAACTCTTTGACAGAAAAGGGATAGGGGATTTATAGTTCTGAGTCGTTTGATTATCAGTACTTGTTCTAATTGATTTGTGATATTATCGATGAAGAATGTGTGGTGATGATTCTATACTCATTCTTTTTTATCGATAGCTATGATCTGTTGATTTTTTAAATAATAGGGTTGAATCTTTAATAGACGTAGTTGATCCGCACTAGTCTGCCCTATGTTTCTTACGCCATTTTAGAATTTCACCTGAACACTAAACCTTTTCTCATTTATTTTAATTTTATTTATGGTTTTGCAAAGATCTATTGTGTTGAATGTGTTGTCTCCACTTTGCATTTTCTTTCAAATGTGATCCTTAATATCGTGCGCGTTTGGTAATCTTATTTATTTTAAAAAAAAATCAACTTCCTCTGTATGCTTTGCTTTTAATTGGCACTGTTGTACATGTTCTCTGTTGTTTTTTGCTGTTGGACAGGAAAATGTTTGAAAGAATAGCTAAAGGGGTAATTTTTACCTCCTAATTAGTTTAGGGGCCAACATTGCCTTTGTTTCAACCTTAAGTAAGCATTCATTTGCAAAATGGAGAGATGTGAAGTATTAAATTACCCGAATTTTGCAGGAGAGTGCGTGACTGTGTAAAAAGAAATGTCCACTTCCACGTGTTTGATTGCACTTGTAGCAGACACAATATATTATTGATTAGTATCTAAGGAGTCTCAATGGTGTGTCTGACCTGCGTCCATCTTTTATCTATTGTCGATTTTAATAGTATTTGTTTTCACAGAGAAGAGATTGTGATAAAATTTCCGTTATCCTTCAACATCTATGCGGTTCTTTTCCTTCCCTGATAAAGTGTTTGAAT
The DNA here is from genome assembly GCF_019175385.1 of Lycium barbarum. Taxonomy (NCBI): domain Eukaryota; kingdom Viridiplantae; phylum Streptophyta; class Magnoliopsida; order Solanales; family Solanaceae; genus Lycium; species Lycium barbarum. Next base: position 18,853,965 of record NC_083346.1, on the reverse strand, counting down.
GTATATCTTTTTTTTACTGATACAGTCAATTTTAAATCATTGACCGAAAAGGGAATGGGGGTTTACAGTTCTGTGACCTTTGATTATCAGTACTTGTTCTAATCAATGGGTGAGATAATCGATGAAGAATGTGTCGTGATGATTTTATTCTCCCTTCTTTTTCTCGATAGCCGTGATCTGTTGCATTTTTAAATAGTGTAGAATCGTTTATAGACCTAGTTGATCGGTACGAGTCTGCCCTTTCTTTTTACGCCATTTTGGAATTTCACTTAACCAATAAACCTTTTCTCTTTTATTTTAATTTTATTTCTGGTGTTGCAAAGATCGATTGTGTTGAATGTGTTGTCTCCACATTATTTTCTTTCTATATGTGATCCTTAATATCCTGCGTCTTTGGTGATCTTATTTGTTTTTGGAAAAACAATTCAACTTCCTCTATGCTTTGCTTTTAATTGGCATTGGTGTATATGCTCTATATTGTTTTTTGTTGTTGGACAGGAAAATGTTTGACAGAATAGCTAAAGGGGGAATTGTTACCTCCTACTTAGTTTAGGGACCAACATTGCCTTTTTACTTTTTTGACGAATAACTATCTTCCTCCCATTGTTTCTACCCGAAGTAAGCATTTATTTGCCAAATTGAGAGATGTGAAGTATTAGATTTCCCGAATTTTGCCCGAAAGGGTGTGGCTGTGGAAAACCAAAACATCCACTTCCACGTGTTTTGTTGAACTTGTAGTAGACACAATATAAAGACAATTATTGATTAGTATCTAAGGAGTCTGAATGGTGTGTCTGACATAAGTCCATCTTTTCTCTATTGTCGATTTCAATAGTATTTGCGTTCGATAGAGAAGCGATCGAGGTAAAAGTTTCATTATCCTAAAACATCTACGCCATTTTTTTCCTTCCCTGATAACGTGTTATAGTGTATGTCTTTTTTTACTGATACAGTCAATTTTAACTCTTTGACAGAAAAGGGATAGGGGATTTATAGTTCTGAGCCGTTTGATTATCGGTACTTGTTCTAATTGATGGGTGAGATAACCGATGAAGAATGTGTGGTGCTGATTCTATACTCATTCCTTTTTTTTGATAGCTATGATCTGTTGATTTTTTAATGGGGTGGAATCTTTAATAGACCTAGCTGATCAGTACGAGTCTGCCCTTTGTTTTTTACGCCATTTTAGAATTTAACTTGAACACTAAACCTTTTCTCTTTTATTTTAATTTTATTTCTGGGTTTGCAAAGATCTATTGTGTTGAATGTGTTGTCTCCACTTGGCATTTTCTCTCTATACGTGATCTTTAATATCGTGCGCGTTTGGCGATCTTATTCATTTAAAAAAACAATCAACATGCTTTATATGCCTTGCTTTTATTGGGCATTAGTGTATATGCTCTATATTATATTTTGTGGTTGGACAGGTAAATGTTTGACAAAATAGCTAAAGGGGGAATTGTTACCTCCTACATAGTTTAGGGGCCAACATTACCTTTTTACTTTTTTGACGAATAACTATCTTCCGCCCATTTTTTCTACCTGAAGTAAGCATTCATTTGCCAAATGGAGAGATGTGAAGTATTAGATTACCCGAATTTTTCCCGAAAGGGTGTGATTATGGAAAACCAAAATGTCCACCTCCACGTGTTTTGTTACACTTGCAGTAGACACAATATAAAGACAATTATTACTTAGTATCTAAGGAGCTCAATGGTGTGTCTGACCTAAGTCCATCTTTTCTCTATTGTCGATGTTAATAGAATTTGCGCTCGATAGAGAAGAGATTGAGATAAAAGTTTTGTTATCCTAAAACATCTACGCCATTTCTTTCCTTCCGTGATAACGTGTTATAATGTATGTCTTTTTTTTACTGATACAGTCAATTTTAACTCTTTGACAGAAAAGGGATAGGGGATTTATAGTTCTGAGCCTTTTGATTATAAGTACTTGTTCTAATTGATGGGTGAGATAACCGATGAAGAATGTGTAGTGATGATTCTATATTCATTCCTTTTTCTTGATAGCTATGATCTGCTGATTTTTGAAAGGGGTGGAATCTTTAATAGACCTAGCTGATCAGTATGAGTCTGCCCTTTGTTTTTTACGCCATTTTAGAAGTTAATTTGAACACTAAACCTTTTCTCTTTTATTTTAATTTTATTTCTGCTTTTGCAAAGATCTATTGTGTTGAATGTGTTGTCTCCACTTGGCATTTTCTCTCTATACGTGATCTTTAATATCATGCGCGTTTGGCGATCTTATTCATTTAAAAAAAACAATCAACATGCTCTATATGCCTTGCTTTTATTGGGCATTGGTGTATATGCTCTATATTATTTTTTGTTGTTTGACAGGAAAATGTTTGACAAAATAGCTAAAGGGGGAATTGTTACCTCCTACTTAGTTTAGGGGCCTACATTACCTTTTTACTTTTTTGACGAATAACTATCTTCCGCCCTTTTTTTTCTACCTGAAGTAAGCATTCATTTGCCAAATGGAGAGATGTGAAGTATTAGATTACCCGAATTTTTCCCGAAAGGGTGTGACTATGGAAAACCAAAATGTCCACCTCCACGTGTTTTGTTGCACTTGCAGTAGACACAATATAAAGACAATTATTACTTATTATCTAAGGAGTCTCAATAGTGTGTCTGACCTAAGTCCATCTTTTCTCTATTGTCGATGTTAATAGTATTTGCGCTCGATAGAGAAGAGATTGAGATAAACGTTTTGTTATCCTAAAACATCTACGCCATTTCTTTCCTTCCGTGATAATGTGTTATAATGTATGCCTTTTTTTACTGATACAGTCAATTTTAACTCTTTGACAGAAAAGGGATAGGGGATTTATAGTTCTGAGCCTTTTGATTATCAGTATTTGTTCTAATTGATGGGTGAGATAACCGATGAAGAATGTGTGGTGATGATTCTATACTCATTCCTTTTTCTTGATAGCTATGATCTGTTGATTTTTTAATGGGGTGGAATCTTTAATAGACCTAGCTGATCAGTACGAGTCTGCCCTTTGTTTTTTTACGCCATTTTAGAATTTAACTTGAACACCAAAACCTTTTCTCTTTTATTTTAATTTTATTTCTGGTTTTGCAAAGATCTATTGTGTTGAATGTGTTGTCTCCACTTCGCATTTTCTCTCTATACGTGATCTTTAATATCGTGCGCGTTTGGTGATCTTATTCATTTTAAAAAAAATCAACATGCTCTATATGCCTTGCTTTTATTGGGCATTGTTGTACATGTTCTATGCTGTATTTTGTTGTTGGACAAGAAAATGTTTGAAAGAATAGCTAAAGGGGGGATTGCTACCTCCTACTCAGTTTAGAGGCCAACATTGTCTTTTTACTTTTTGGATGAATATCTATCTTCCGCCCATTGTTTCTACCTTAAGTAAGCATTCATTTGCCAAATGGAGAGATGTGAAGCATTAGATTACTCGAATTTTGCCCGGAAGGGTGTGACTGTGGAAAACCAAAGTGTCCATTTCCACGTGTTTTGTTGCACTTGAAGCAGACACAATATAATGACAATTTTGGCTTAGTATCTAAGGAGTGTCAATGGTGTGTCTGACCTGAGTCCATCTTTTCTCTATTGTCAATTTTAATAGTATTTGCGTTCGATAGAGAAGAGATCGAGGTAAAAGTTTCATTATCCTAAAACATCTACGCTATTTTTTTCCTTCCCTGATAACGTGTTATAATGTATAACTTGTTTTTACTGATACAGTCAATTTAAACTCTTTGACAGAAAAGGGATAGGGGATTTATAGTTTTGAGTCATTTGATTATCAGTACTTGTTCTAATTGATTGGTGAGATTATCGATGAAGAATCTGTGGTGATGATTCTATACTCATTCTTTTTTATCGATAGCTATGCTCTGTTGATTTTTTAAATAATAGGGTTGAATCTTTAATAGACGTAGCTGATCCGCACTAGTCTGCCCTCTGTTTTTTACTCCATTTTAGAATTTAACTTGAACACTAAACCTTTTCTCTTTTATTTTAATTTTATTTCTGGGTTTGCAAAGATCTATTGTGTTGAATGTGTTGTCTCCACTTGGCATTTTCTCTCTATACGTGATCTTTAATATCGTGCGCGTTTGGCGATCTTATTCATTTAAAAAAACAATCAACATGCTTTATATGCCTTGCTTTTATTGGGCATTAGTGTATATGCTCTATATTGTATTTTGTGGTTGGACAGGTAAATGTTTGACAAAATAGCTAAAGGGGGAATTGTTACCTCCTACATAGTTTAGGGGCCAACATCACCTTTTTACTTTTCTGACGAATAACTATCTTCCGCCCATTTTTTCTACCTGAAGTAAGCATTCATTTGCCAAATGGAGAGATGTGAAGTATTAGATTTCCCGAATTTTTCCCGAAAGGGTGTGGCTATGGAAAACCAAAATGTCCACCTCCACGTGTTTTGTTGCACTTGCAGTAGACACAAAATAAAGACAATTATTACTTAGTATCTAAGGAGTCTCAATGGTGTGTCTGACTTAAGTCCATCTTTTCTCTATTGTCGATGTTAATAGTATTTGCGCTTGATAGAGAAGAGATTGAGATAAAAGTTTTGTTATCCTAAAACATCTACGCCATTTATTTCCTTCCGTGATAACGTGTTATAATGTATGTCTTTTTTTTACTGATACAGTCAATTTTAACTCTTTGCCAGAAAAGGGATAGGGGATTTATAGTTCTGAGCCTTTTGATTATCAGTACTTGTTCTAATTGATGGGTGAGATAACCGATGAAGAATGTGTGGTGATGATTCTATACTCATTCCTTTTTCTTGAAAGCTATGATCTGTTGATTTTGTAACGGGGTGGAATCTTTAATAGACCTAGCTGATCAGTACGAGTCTGCCCTTTGTTTTTTTACGCCATTTTAGAATTTAACTTGAACACTAAACCTTTTCTCTTTTATTTTAATTTTATTTCTGGGTTTTCAAAGATCTATTGTGTTGAATGTGTTGTCTCCCCTTGGCATTTTCTCTCTATACGTGATCTTTAATATCGTGCGCGTTTGGCGATCTTATTCATTTTAAAAAATAATCAACATGCTTTATATGCCTTGCTTTTATTGGGCATTAGTGTATATGCTTTATATTGTATTTTGTGGTTGGACAGGTAAATGTTTGACAAAATAGCTAAAGGGGGAATTGTTACCTCCTACATAGTTTAGGGGCCAACATTACCTTTTTACTTTTTTGACGAATAACTATCTTCCGCCCATTTGTTCTACCTGAAGTAAGCATTCATTTGCCAAATGGAGAGATGTGAAGTATTAGATTACCCGAATTTTTCCCGAAAGGGTATGACTATGGAAAACCAAAATGTCCACCTCCACGTGTTTTGTTACACTTGCAGTAGACACAATATAAAGACAATTATTACTTAGTATCTAAGGAGCTCAATGGTGTGTCTGACCTAAGTCCATCTTTTCTCTATTGTCGATGTTAATAGAATTTGCCCTCGATAGAGAAGAGATTGAGATAAAAGTTTTGTTATCCTAAAACATCTACGCCATTTCTTTCCTTCCGTGATAACGTGTTATAATGTATGTCTTTTTTTTACTGATACAGTCAATTTTAACTCTTTGACAGAAAAGGGATAGGGGATTTATAGTTCTGAGCCGTTTGATTATCGGTACTTGTTCTAATTGATGGGTGAGATAACCGATGAAGAATGTGTGGTGATGATTCTGTACTCATTCCTTTTTCTTGATAGCTATGATCTGTTGATTTTTTAATGGGGTGGAATCTTTAATAGACCTAGCTGATCAGTACGAGTCTGCCCTTTGTTTTTTTACGCCATTTTAGAATTTAACTTGAACACCAAAACCTTTTCTCTTTTATTTTAATTTTATTTCTGGTTTTGCAAAGATCTATTGTGTTGAATGTGTTGTCTCCACTTCGCATTTTCTCTCTATACGTGATCTTTAATATCGTGCGCGTTTGGTGATCTTATTCATTTAAAAAAAAATCAACATGCTCTATGTGCCCTGCTTTTATTGGGCATTGTTGTACATGTTCTATGCTGTATTTTGTTGTTGGACAAGAAAATGTTTGAAAGAATAGCTAAAGGGGGGATTGTTACCTCCTACTCAGTTTAGAGGCCAACATTGTCTTTTTACTTTTTGGATGAATATCTATCTTCCGCCCATTGTTTCTACCTTAAGTAAGCATTCATTTGCCAAATGGAGAGATGTGAAGCATTAGATTACTCGAATTTTGCCCGAAAGGGTGTGACTGTGGAAAACCAAAGTGTCCATTTCCACGTGTTTTGTTGCACTTGTAGCAGACACAATATAATGACAATTTTGGCTTAGTATCTAAGGAGTGTAAATGGTGTGTCCGACCTGAGTCCTTCTTTTCTCTATTGTCAATTTTAATAGTATTTTGGTTCGATAGAGAAGAGATCGAGGTAAAAGTTTCATTATCCTAAAACATCTACGCTATTGTTTTCCTTCCCTAATAATGTGTTATAATGTATAACTTGTTTTTACTGATACAATCAATTTTAACTCTTTGACAGAAAAGGGATAGGGGATTTATAGTTCTGAGTCGTTTGATTATCAGTACTTGTTCTAATTGATTGGTGAGATTATCGATGAAGAATGTGTGGTGATGATTCTATACTCATTCTTTTTTATCGATAGCTATGATCTGTTGATTTTTTAAATAATAGGGTTGAATCTTTAATAGACGTAGTTGATCCGCACTAGTCTGCCCTATGTTTCTTACGCCATTTTAGAATTTCACCTGAACACTAAACCTTTTCTCATTTATTTTAATTTTATTTATGGTTTTGCAAAAATCTATTGTGTTGAATGTGTTGTCTCCACTTTGCATTTTCTTTCAAATGTGATCCTTAATATCGTGCGCGTTTGGTAATCTTATTTATTTTAAAAAAAAAATCAACTTCCTCTGTATGCTTTGCTTTTAATTGGCACTGTTGTACATGCTCTGTGTTGTTTTTTGCTGTTGGACAGGAAAATGTTTGAAAGAATAGCTAAAGGGGTAATTGTTACCTCCTAATTAGTTTAGGGGCCAACATTGCCTTTGTTTCTACCTTAAGTAAGCATTCATTTGCAAAATGGAGAGATGTGAAGTATTAGATTACCCGAATTTTGCAGGAGAGTGCGTGACTGTGTAAAAAGAAATGTCCACTTCCACGTGTTTGATTGCACTTGTAGCAGACACAATATATTATTGATTAGTATCTAAGGAGTCTCAATGGTGTGTCTGACCTGCGTCCATCTTTTATCTATTGTCGATTTTAATAGTATTTGTTTTCACAGAGAAGAGATTGTGAGAACATTTCCGTTATCCTTCAACATCTATGCGGTTCTTTTCCTTCCCTGATAAAGTGTTTGAATGTATATCTTTTTTTTACTGATACAGTCAATTTTAAATCATTGACCGAAAAGGGAATGGGGGTTTACAGTTCTGTGACCTTTGATTATCAGTACTTGTTCTAATCAATGGGTGAGATAATCGATGAAGAATGTGTCGTGATGATTTTGTTCTCCCTTCTTTTTCTCGATAGCCGTGATCTGTTGCATTTTTAAATAGTGTAGAATCGTTTATAGACCTAGTTGATCGGTACGAGTCTGCCCTTTCTTTTTACGCCATTTTGGAACTTCACTTAACCAATAAACCTTTTCTCTTTTATTTTAATTTTATTTCTAGTGTTGCAAAGATCGATTGTGTTGAATGTGTTGTCTCCACATCATTTTATTTCTATATGTGATCCTTAATATCCTGCGTCTTTGGTGATCTTATTTGTTTTTGGAAAAACAATTCAACTTCCTCTATGCTTTGCTTTTAATTGGCATTGGTGTATATGCTCTATATTGTTTTTTGTTGTTGGACAGGAAAATGTTTGACAGATTAGCTAAAGGGGGAATTGTTACCTCCTACTTAGTTTAGGGACCAACATTGCCTTTTTACTTTTTTGACGAATAACTATCTTCCTCCCATTGTTTCTACCCGAAGTAAGCATTTATTTGCCAAATTGAGAGATGTGAAGTATTAGATTTCCCGAATTTTGCCCGAAAGGGTGTGGCTGTGGAAAACCAAAACATCCACTTCCACGTGTTTTGTTGAACTTGTAGTAGACACAATATAAAGACAATTATTGATTAGTATCTAAGGAGACTGAATGGTGTGTCTGACCTAAGTCCATCTTTTCTCTATTGTCGATTTCAATAGTATTTCCGTTCGATAGAGAAGCGATCGAGGTAAAAGTTTCATTATCCTAAAACATCTACGCCATTTTTTTCCTTCCCTGATAACGTGTTATAATGTATGTCTTTTTTTACTGATACAGTCAATTTTAACTCTTTGACAGAAAAGGGATAGGGGATTTATAGTTCTGAGCCGTTTGATTATCGGTACTTGTTCTAATTGATGGGTGAGATAACCGATGAAGAATGTGTGGTGCTGATTCTATACTCATTCCTTTTTTTTTGATAGCTATGATCTGTTGATTTTTTAATGGGGTGGAATCTTTAATAGACCTAGCTGATCAGTACGAGTCTGCCCTTTGTTTTTTACGCCATTTTAGAATTTAACTTGAACACTAAACCTTTTCTCTTTTATTTTAATTTTATTTCTGGGTTTGCAAAGATCTATTGTGTTGAATGTGTTGTCTCCACTTGGCATTTTCTCTCTATACGTGATCTTTAATATCGTGCGCGTTTGGCGATCTTATTCATTTTAAAAAATAATCAACATGCTTTATATGCCTTGCTTTTATTGGGCATTAGTGTATATGCTCTATATTGTATTTTGTGGTTGGACAGGTAAATGTTTGACAAAATAGCTAAAGGGGCAATTGTTACCTCCTACATAATTTAGGGGCCAACATTACCTTTTTACTTTTTTGACGAATAACTATCTTCCGCCCATTTTTTCTACCTGAAGTAAGCATTCATTTGCCAAATGGAGAGATGTGAAGTATTAGATTACACGAATTTTTCCCGAAAGGGTGTGACTATGGAAAACCAAAATGTCCACCTCCACGTGTTTTGTTACACTTGCAGTAGACACAATATAAAGACAATTATTACTTAGTATCTAAGGAGCTCAATGGTGTGTCTGACCTAAGTCCATCTTTTCTCTATTGTCGATGTTAATAGAATTTGCGCTCGATAGAGAAGAGATTGAGATAAAAGTTTTGTTATCCTAAAACATCTACGCCATTTCTTTCCTTCCGTGATAATGTGTTATAATGTATGTCTTTTTTTTGCTGATACAGTCAATTTTAACTCTTTGACAGAAAAGGGATAGGGGATTTATAGTTCTGAGCCTTTTGATTATCAGTACTTGTTCTAATTGATGGGTGAGATAACCGATGAAGAATGTGTAGTGATGATTCTATATTCATTCCTTTTTCTTGATAGCTATGATCTGCTGATTTTTGAAAGGGGTGGAATCTTTAATAGACCTAGCTGATCAGTATGAGTCTGCCCTTTGTTTTTTACGCCATTTTAGAAGTTAATTTGAACACTAAACCTTTTCTCTTTTATTTTAAATTTATTTCTGCTTTTGCAAAGATCTATTGTGTTGAATGTGTTGTCTCCACTTGGCATTTTCTCTCTATGCGTGATCTTTAATATCATGCGCATTTGGCGATCTTATTCATTTAAAAAAAACAATCAACATGCTCTATATGCCTTGCTTTTATTGGGCATTGGTGTATATGCTCTATATTGTTTTTTGTTGTTTGACAAAATAGCTAAAGGGGGAATTGTTACCTCCTACTTAGTTTAGGGGCCTACATTACCTTTTTACTTTTTTGACGAATAACTATCTTCCGCCCTTTTTTTTCTACCTGAAGTAAGCATTCATTTGCCAAATGGAGAGATGTGAAGTATTAGATTACCCGAATTTTTCCCGAAAGGGTGTGACTATGGAAAACCAAAATGTCCACCTCCACGTGTTTTGTTGCACTTGCAGTAGACACAATATAAAGACAATTATTACTTATTATCTAAGGAGTCTCAATAGTGTGTCTGACCTAAGTCCATCTTTTCTCTATTGTCGATGTTAATAGTATTTGCGCTCGATAGAGTAGAGATTGAGATAAAAGTTTTGTTATCCTAAAACATCTATGCCATTTCTTTCCTTCCGTGATAATGTGTTATAATGTATGCCTATTTTTTACTGATACAGTCAATTTTAACTCTTTGACAGAAAAGGGATAGGGGATTTATAGTTCTGAGCCTTTTGATTATCAGTATTTGTTCTAATTGATGGGTGAGATAACCGATGAAGAATGTGTGGTGATGATTCTATACTCATTCCTTTTTCTTGATAGCTATGATCTGTTGATTTTTTAATGGGGTGGAATCTTTAATAGACCTAGCTGATCAGTACGAGTCTGCCCTTTGTTTTTTACGCCATTTTAGAATTTAACTTGAACACCAAAACCTTTTCTCTTTTATTTTAATTTTATTTCTGGTTTTGCAAAGATCTATTGTGTTGAATGTGTTGTCTCCACTTCGCATTTTCTCTCTATACGTGATCTTTAATATCGTGCGCGTTTGGTGATCTTATTCATTTTAAAAAAAATCAACATGCTCTATATGCCTTGCTTTTATTGGGCATTGTTGTACATGTTCTATGCTGTATTTTGTTGTTGGACAAGAAAATGTTTGAAAGAATAGCTAAAGGGGGGATTGTTACCTCCTACTCAGTTTAGAGGCCAACATTGTCTTTTTACTTTTTGGATGAATATCTATCTTCCGCCCATTGTTTCTACCTTAAGTAAGCATTCATTTGCCAAATGGAGAGATGTGAAGCATTAGATTACTCGAATTTTGCCCGAAAGGGTGTGACTGTGGAAAACCAAAGTGTCCATTTCCACGTGTTTTGTTGCACTTGTAGCAGACACAATATAATGACAATTTTGGCTTAGTATCTAAGGAGTGTCAATGGTGTGTCTGACCTGAGTCCATCTTTTCTCTATTGTCAATTTTAATAGTATTTGCGTTCGATAGAGAAGAGATCGAGGTAAAAGTTTCATTATCCTAAAACATCTACGCTATTTTTTTCCTTCCCTGATAACGTGTTATAATGTATAACTTGTTTTTACTGATACAGTCAATTTTAACTCTTTGACAGAAAAGGGATAGGGGATTTATAGTTCTGAGTCATTTGATTATCAGTACTTGTTCTAATTGATTGGTGAGATTCTCGATGAAGAATGTGTGGTGATGATTCTATACTCATTCTTTTTTATCGATAGCTATGATCTGTTGATTTTTTAAATAATAGGGTTGAATCTTTAATAGACGTAGCTGATCCGCACTAGTTTGCCCTATGTTTCTTACGCCATTTTAGAATTTCACCTGAACACTAAACCTTTTCTCATTTATTTTAATTTTATTTATGGTTTTGCAAAGATCTATTGTGTTGAATGTGTTGTCTCCACTTTGCATTTTCTTTCAAATGTGATCCTTAATATCGTGCGCGTTTGGTGATCTTATTTATTTTTAAAAAAAATCTACTTCCTCTGTATGCTTTGCTTTTAATTGGCATTGTTGTACATGTTCTGTGTTGTTTTTTGCTATTGGACAGGAAAATGTTTGAAAGAATAGCTAAAGGGGTAATTGCTACCTCCTAATTAGTTTAGGGGCCAACATTGCCTTTGTTTCTACCTTAAGTAAGCATTCATTTGCAAAATGGAGAGATGTGAAGTATTAGATTACCCGAATTTTGCAGGAGAGTGCGTGACTGTGTAAAAAGAAATGTCCACTTCCACGTGTTTGATTGCACTTGTAGCAGACACAATATAGTATTGATTAGTATCTAAGGAGTCTCAATGGTGTGTCTGACCTGCGTCCATCTTTTATCTATTGTCGATTTTAATAGTATTTGTTTTCACAGATAAGAGATTGTGATAAAAGTTCCGTTATCCTTCAACATCTATGCGGTTATTTTCCTTCCCTGATAAAGTGTTTGAATTTATATCTTTTTTTTACTGATACAGTCAATTTTAAATCATTGACCGAAAAGGGAATGGGGGTTTACAGTTCTGTGACCATTGATTATCAGTACTTGTTCTAATCAATGGGTGAGATAATCGATGAAGAATGTGTCGTGATGATTTTGTTCTCCCTTCTTTTTCTCGATAGCCGTGATCTGTTGCATTTTTAAATAGGGTAGAATATTTTATAGACCTAGTTGATCGGTACGAGTCTGCCCTTTCTTTTTACGCCATTTTGGAATTTCACTTAACCAATAAACCTTTTCTTTTTTATTTTAATTTTATTTCTGGTGTTGCAAAGATCGATTGTGTTGAATGTGTTGTCTCCACATCATTTTCTTTCTATATGTGATCCTTAATATCCTGCGTGTTTGGTGATCTTATTTGTTTTTGGAAAAACAATTCAACTTCCTCTATGCTTTGCTTTTAATTGGCATTGGTGTATATGCTCTATATTGTTTTTTGTTGTTGGACAGGAAAATGTTTGACAGAATAGCTAAAGGGGGAATTGTTACCTCCTACTTAGTTTAGGGACCAACATTGCCTTTTTACTTTTTTGACGAAAAACTATCTTCCTCCCATTGTTTCTACCCGAAGTAAGCATTTATTTGCCAAATTGAGAGATGTGAAGTATTAGATTTCCCGAATTTTGCCCGAAAGGGTGTGGCTGTGGAAAACCAAAACATCCACTTCCACGTGTTTTGTTGCACTTGTAGTAGACACAATATAAAGACAATTATTGATTAGTATCTAAGGAGTCTGAATGGTGTGTCTGACCTAAGTCCATCTTTTCTCTATTGTCGATTTCAATAGTATTTGCGTTCGATAGAGAAGCGATCGAGGTAAAAGTTTCATTATCCTAAAACATCTACGCCATTTTTTTCCTTCCCTGATAACGTGTTATAATGTATGTCTTTTTTTACTGATACAGTCAATTTTAACTCTTTGACAGAAAAGGGATAGGGGATTTATAGTTCTGAGCCGGTTGATTATCGGTACTTGTTCTAATTGATGGGTGAGATAACCGATGAAGAATGTGTGGTGCTGATTCTATACTCATTCCTTTTTTTTGATAGCTATGATCTGTTGATTTTTTAATCGGGTGGAATCTTTAATAGACCTAGCTGATCAGTACGAGTCTGCCCTTTGTTTTTTACGCCATTTTAGAATTTAACTTGAACACTAAACCTTTTCTCTTTTATTTTAATTTTATTTCTGGGTTTGCAAAAATCTATTGTGTTGAATGTGTTGTCTCCACTTGGCATTTTCTCTCTATACGTGATCTTTAATATCGTGCACGTTTGGCGATCTTATTCATTTAAAAAAACAATCAACATGCTCTATATGCCTTGCTTTTATTGGGCATTAGTGTATATGCTCTATATTGTATTTTATGGTTGGACAGGTAAATGTTTGACAAAATAGCTAAAGGGGGAATTGTTACCTCCTACATAATTTAGGGGCCAACATTACCTTTTTACTTTTTTGACGAATAACTATCTTCCGCCCAATTTTTCTACCTGAAGTAAGCATTCATTTGCCAAATGGAGAGATGTGAAGTATTAGATTACCCGAATATTTCCCGAAAGGGTGTGACTATTGAAAACCAAAATGTCCACCTCCACGTGTTTTGTTACACTTGCAGTAGACACAATATAAAGACAATTATTACTTAGTATCTAAGGAGCTCAATGGTGTGTCTGACCTAAGTCCATCTTTTCTCTATTGTCGATGTTAATAGAATTTGCGCTCGATAGAGAAGAGATTGAGATAAAAGTTTTGTTATCCTAAAACATCTACGCCATTTCTTTCCTTCCGTGATAACGTGTTATAATGTATGTCTTTTTTTTTACTGATACAGTCAATTTTAACACTTTGACAGAAAAGGGATAGGGGATTTATAGTTCTGAGCCTTTTGATTATCAGTACTTGTTCTAATTGATGGGTGAGATAACCGATGAAGAATGTGTAGTGATGATCCTATATTCATTCCTTTTTCTTGATAGCTATGATCTGTTGATTTTTTAAAGGGGTGGAATCTTTAATAGACCTAGCTGATCAGTACGAGTTTGCCGTTTGTTTTTTACGCCATTTTAGATTTTAACTTGAACCCTAAACCTTATCACTTTTATTTTAATTTTATTTCTCCTTTTGCAAAGATCTATTGTGTTGAATGTGTTGTCTCCACTTGGCATTTTCTCTCTATACGTGATCTTTAATATCATGCGCGTTTGGCGATCTTATTCATTTTAAAAAAACAATCAACATGCTCTATATGCCTTGCTTTTATTGGGCATTGGTGTATATGCTCTATATTGTTTTTTGTTGTTTGACAGGAAAATGTTTGACAAAATAGCTAAAGGGGGAATTGTTACCTCCTACTTAGTTTAGGGGCCAACATTACCTTTTTACTTTTTTGACGAATAACTATCTTCCGCCCTTTATTTTCAACCTGAAGTAAGCATTCATTTGCCAAATGGAGAGATGTGAAGTATTAGATTACCCGAATTTTTCCCGAAAGGGTGTGACTATGGAAAACCAAAATGTCCACCTCCGCGTGTTTTGTTGCACTTGCAGCAGACACAATATAAAGACAATTATTACTTAGTATCTAAGGAGTCTCAATGGTGTGTCTGACCTACGTCCATCTTTTCTCTATTGTCGATGTTAATAGTATTTGCGCTCGATAGAGAAGAGATTGAGATAAAAGTTTTGTTATCCTAAAACATCTACGCCATTTCTTTCCTTCCGTGATAATGTGTTATAATGTATGTCTTTTTTTTTTTACTGATACAGTCAATTTTAACTCTTTGACAGAAAAGGGATAGGGGATTTATAGTTCTGAGCCTTTTGATTATCAGTATTTGTTCTAATTGATGGGTGAGATAACCGATGAAGAATGTGTGGTGATGATTCTATACTCATTCCTTTTTCTTGATAGCTATGATCTGTTGATTTTTTAATGGGGTGGAATCTTTAATAGACCTAGCTGATCAGTACGAGTCTGCCCTTTGTTTTTTTACGCCATTTTAGAATTTACCTTGAACACCAAAACCTTTTCTCTTTTATTTTAATTTTATTTCTGGTTTTGCAAAGATCTATTGTGTTGAATGTGTTGTCTCCACTTCGCATTTTCTCTCTATACGTGATCTTTAATATCGTGCGCGTTTGGTGATCTTATTCATTTTAAAAAAAATCAACATGCTCTATATGCCCTGCTTTTATTGGGCATTGTTGTACATGTTCTATGCTGTATTTTGTTGTTGGACAAGAAAATGTTTGAAAGAATAGCTAAAGGGGGGATTGTTACCTCCTACTCAGTTTAGAGGCCAACATTGTCTTTTTACTTTTTGGATGAATATCTATCTTCCGCCCATTGTTTCTACCTTAAGTAAGCATTCATTTGCCAAATGGAGAGATGTGAGGCATTAGATTACTCGAATTTTGCCCGAAAGGGTGTGACTGTGGAAAACCAAAGTGTCCATTTCCACGTGTTTTGTTGCACTTGTAGCAGACACAATATAATGACAATTTTGGCTTAGTAGCTAAGGAGTGTCAATGGTGTGTCTGACCTGAGTCCATCTTTTCTCTATTGTCAATTTTAATAGTATTTGGGTTCGATAGAGAAGAGATCGAGGTAAAAGTTTCATTATCCTAAAACATCTACACTATTTTTTTCCTTCCCTGATAACGTGTTATAATGTATAACTTGTTTTTACTGATACATTCAATTTTAACTCTTTGACAGAAAAGGGATAGGGGATTTATAGTTCTGAGTCGTTTGATTATCAGTACTTGTTCTAATTGATTGGTGAGATTATCGATGAAGAATGTGTGGTGATGATTCTATACTCATTCTTTTTTATCGATAGCTATGATCTGTTGATTTTTTAAATAATAGGGTTGAATCTTTAATAGACGTAGCTGATCCGCACTAGTCTGCCCTATGTTTCTTACGCCATTTTAGAATTTCACCTGAACACTAAACCTTTTCTCATTTATTTTAATTTTATTTATGGTTTTGCAAAGATCTATTGTGTTGAATGTGTTGTCTCCACTTTGCATTTTCTTTCAAATGTGATGCTTAATATCATGCGCGTTTGGTAATCTTATTTATTTTTAAAAAAAAAATCAACTTCCTCTGTATGCTTTGCTTTTAATTGGCACTGTTGTACATGTTCTGTGTTGTTTTTTGCTGTTGGACAGGAAAATGTTTGAAAGAATAGCTAAAGGGGTAATTGTTACCTCCTAATTAGTTTAGGGGCCAACATTGCCTTTGTTTCTACCTTAAGTAAGCATTCATTTGCAAAATGGAGAGATGTGAAGTATTAGATTACCCGAATTTTGCAGGAGAGTGCGTGACTGTGTAAAAAGAAATGTCCACTTCCACGTGTTTGATTGCACTTGTAGCAGACACAATATATTATTGATTAGTATCTAAGGAGTCTCAATGGTGTGTCTGACCTGCGTCCATCTTTTATCTATTGTCGATTTTAATAGTATTTGTTTTCACAGAGAAGAGATTGTGATAAAATTTCCGTTATCCTTCAACATCTATGCGGTTCTTTTCCTTCCCTGATAAAGTGTTTGAATGTATTTCTTTTTTTTACTGATACAGTCAATTTTAAATCATTGACCGAAAAGGGAATGGGGGTTTACAGTTCTGTGACCTTTGATTATCAGTAGTTGTTCTAATCAATGGGTGAGATAATCGATGAAGAATGTGTCGTGATGATTTTGTTCTCCCTTCTTTTTCTCGATAGCCGTGATCTGTTGCATTTTTAAATAGTGTAGAATCGTTTATAGACCTAGTTGATCAGTACGAGTCTGCCCTTTCTTTTTACGCCATTTTGGAATTTCACTTAACCGATAAACCTTTTCTCTTTTATTTTAATTTTATTTCTGGTGTTGCAAAGATCGATTGTGTTGAATGTGTTGTCTCCACATCATTTTCTTTCTATATGTGATCCTTAATATCCTGCGTCTTTGGTGATCTTATTTGTTTTTGGAAAAACAATTCAACTTCCTCTATGCTTTGCTTTTAATTGGCATTGGTGTATATGCTCTATATTGTTTTTTGTTGTTGGACAGGAAAATGTTTGACAGAATAGCTAAAGGGGGAATTGTTACCTCCTACTTAGTTTAGGGACCAACATTGCCTTTTTACTTTTTTGACGAATAACTATCTTCCTCCCATTGTTTCTACCCGAAGTAAGCATTTATTTGCCAAATTGAGAGATATGAAGTATTAGATTTCCCGAATTTTGCCCGAAAGGGTGTGGCTGTGGAAAACCAAAACATCCACTTCCACGTGTTTTGTTGCACTTGTAGTAGACACAATATAAAGACAATTATTGATTAGTATCTAAGGAGTCTGAATGGTGTGTCTGACCTAAGTCCATCTTTTCTCTATTGTCGATTTCAATAGTATTTGCGTTCGATAGAGAAGCGATCGAGGTAAAAGTTTCATTATCCTAAAACATCTACGCCATTTTTTTCCTTCCCTAATAACGTGTTATAATGTATGTCTTTTTTTTACTGATACAATCAATTTTAACTCTTTGACAGAAAAGGGATAGGGGATTTATAGTTCTGAGCCGTTTGATTATCGGTACTTGTTCTAATTGATGGGTGAGATAATCGATGAAGAATGTATGGTGATGATTCTATACTCAATTCTTTTTTCTCGATAGCTATGATCTGTTGATTTTTTAAAATAATAGGGTTGAATCTTTAATAGACGTAGCTGATCAGTACGAGTCTGCCCTATGTTTTTTACGCCATTTTAGAATTTCACCTGAACACTAAACCTTTTCTCATTTATTTTAATCTTATTTCTGGTTTTGCAAATATCTATTGTGTTGAATGTGTTGTCTCCCCTTTGCATTTTCTTTCTATATGTGATCCTTAATATCGTGCGCGTTTGGTGATCTTATTCATTTAAAAAAAATCAACTTCCTCTGTATGCTTTGCTTTTAATTGGCATTGCTGTACATGTCTGGTGTTGTTTTTTGCTGTTGGACAGGAAAATGTTTGAAAGAATAGCTAAAGGGGTAATTGTTACCTCCTACTTAGTTTAGGGGCCAACATTGCTTTTTTACATTTTGGGTGAATATCTATCTTCCGCCCATTGTTTCTACCTTAAGTAAGCATTCATTTGCCAAATGGAGAGATGTGAAGCATTAGATTACCCGAATTTTGCCCGAAAGGGTGTGACTGTGGAAAACCAAAGTGTCCATTTCCACGTGTTTTGTTGCACTTGTAGCAGACACAATATAAAGACAATTTTGGCTTAGTATCTAAGGAGTGTCAATGGTGTGTCTGACCTGAGTCCATCTTTTCTCTATTGTCGATTTCAATAGTATTTGCGTTCGATTGAGAAGAGATCGAGGTAAAAGTTTCATTATCCTAAAACATCTATGCCATTTTTTTTCGTTCCTTGATAACGTGTTATAATGTATGTCTTTTTTTACTGATACAGTCAATTTTAACTCTTTGACCGAAAAGGGATAGGGGATTTACAGTTCTGACCCGTTTGATTATCAGTACTTGTTCGAATTGATGGGTGAGATAACCGATGAAGAATGTGTGGTGATGATTCTATACTCATTCCTTTTTCTCGATAGCCGTGATCTGTTGCATTTTTAAATAGTGTAGAATCTTTTATAGACCTAATTTACTGGTACGAGTCTGCCCTTTCTTTTTACGCCATTTTGGAATTTCACTTAACCAATAAACCTTTTCTCTTTTATTTTAATTTTATTTCTGGTGTTGCAAAGATCTATTGTGTTGAATGTGTTGTGTCCACATCATTTTCTTTCTATATGTGATCCTTAATATCCTGCGTGTTTGGTGATCTTATTTGTTTTAAAAAAAAACAATTCAACTTCCTCTATGCTTTGCTTTTATTTGGCATTGGTGTATATGCTCTATATTGTTTTTTGTTGTTGGACAGTAAAATGTTTGACAGAATAGCTAAAGGGGGAATTGTTACCTCCTACTTAATTTAGGGGCCATCATTGCCTTTTTACTTTTTTGACGAATAACTATCTTCCTCCGATTGTTTCTACCCGAAGTAAGCATTTATTTGCCAAATTGAGAGATGTGAAGTATTAGATTACCCGAATTTTCCCCGAAAGGGTGTGACTGTGGAAAACCAAAACGTCATCTTCCACGTGTTTTATTGCATTTGTAGTAGACACAATATAAAGACAATTATTGATTAGTATCTAAGGAGTCTCAATGGTGTGTCTCACCTGAGTCCATCTTTTCTCTATTGTCGATTTTAATAGTATTTGCGTTCGATAGAGATGAGATCGAGGTAAAAGATTCATTATCCTAAAACATCTACGCCATTTTTTTTCCTTCCCTCATAACGTGTTATAATGTAAATCTTGTTTTTACTGATACAGTCAATTTTAACTCTTTGACAGAAAAGGGATAGGGGATTTATAGTTCTGAGCCGTTTGATTATCAGTACTTATTCTAATTGATGGGTGAGATAATCAATGAAGAATGTATGGTGATGATTCTACACTCATTCTTTTTTCTCGATAGCTGTGATCTGTTTATTTTTAAAATAGGGTAGAATCTTTACTAGACCTAGCTGATCAGTACGTGTCTACCCTTTGTATTTTACGCCATTTTAGAATTTCACTTGAACACTAAACCTTTTCTCTTTTATTTTAATTTTATTTCTGGTTTTGCAAAGATCTATTGTGTTGAATGTGTTCTCTTTGTATTTTCTTTCTATGTGTGATCCTTAATATCGTGCGCTTTTGGTCATCTTATTCTTCTTCTTTTTTTAAAAAAAAAAATTCAACTTCCTCTGTATGCTTTGCTTTAATTGGCTTTGGTGTATATGTTCTATGTTGTATTTTCGGTTGGATAGGAATTTTTTTGAAAGAATAGTTAAATGGGGAATTGTTACCACCTAAGTAGTTTAGGGGCCAAAGTTGACTTTTTTACTTTTTGGATGAATATATATCTTCAGCCTATTGTTTCTACCTTAAGTAAGCATTCATTTTCCAAATGGAGAGATGTGAAGTATTAGATTACCCGAATTTTGCACTAAAGGGTGTGACTGTGGAAAACCAAAATGTCCATTTGCACGTGTTTTGTTGCACTTGTAGTAGACACAATATAAGGACAATTTTGGCTTAGTATCTAAGGAGTGTCAATGGTGTGTCTGACCTGAGTCCATCTTTTCTCTTTTGTCATTTTTAGTAGTATTTGTTTTCCACAGAAAAGAGATCGAGGTATAAGTTTCATTATCCTTCGACATCTATACCATTTTTTTCCTTTCCAGATAAAGTGTTGGAATGTATATCTTTTTTTTTACTGATACAGTCAATTTTAAACTCTTTGAAAGAAAAGAGAAAGGGGGTTTACAGTTCTGTGAGTTTTGATTATCAGTACTTATTGTAATCGATGGGTGAGTTAATCGATGAAGAATATGTGGTGATGATTCTGTTCTCCTTTCTTTTTCTCGATAGCTGTGATCTGTTGTATTTTTAAATAGAGTAGTATCTTTAATAGACCTAGTTGATCAGTACAAGTATGGTCTATGTTTTTTATGCCATTTTAGAATTTCACTAGAACTATAAACCCTTTTCTTTTATTTTTATTTTGTTTCTGGTGTTGCAAAGATCTATTATGTTGAATGTGTTGTTTCCACTTTGCATTTTCTTTCTATATGTGGTCCTTAATATCGTGCGCGTTTTGTGACCTTATTAGTTTTTTTTTTCAACTTCCTCTTTAAGTTTTGATTTTAATTGGCATTGATATATATGTTCTATGTTGTTTTTGCTGTTGGACAGGAAAATGATGTGAAGTATTGGATTACCCGAATTTTGCACGAAAGGGTGTGACTTTGTAAAGCCAAAATGTCCACTTCCACGTGTTTCATTGCACTTTTAGTAGACACAATATAAATACAATTACTGCTTAGTATCTAAGGAATCTCAATGGTGTCTGACCTGAGTCCATCTTTTCTCTATTGTCGATTTTAATAGTATTTGTGTCCCACAGAGAAGAGATCGAGGTACAAGTTTCTTTATCCTTCAAAATCTATGCCATTTTTTTCCTTCCCTGATAAAGTGTTAGAATATATATCTCTTTTTTACTGATGCAATAAATTTTAACTCTTTAACAGATAAGGGAACAGGGTTTACAATTCTGAGCCTTTTGATTATCAGTACTTGTTCTAATCGATGGGATAGATAATCGAAGAAGAATGTGTGGTGATGATTCTATTCTCTTTTCTTTTTCTCGATAGCCGCGATCTGTTGTATTTTTAAATAGGGTAGATTCTTTAATTGACCTAGTTGATCAATACATGTCTGCCCTTTGTTTTTTACGCCATTTTAATTAGAATTTCACTTGAACTCTAAACCTTTTTTCTTTTATTTTTATTTTATTTATGGTGTTACAAAGATCTATTGTGTTGAATGTGTTGTCTCCACTTTGCATTTTCTTTCTATATGTGATCCTTAATATAGTGCGCTTTTAGTGGTCTTATTCATTTAAAAAAAATAAAAATCAACTTCCTCTGGATGCTTTGCTTTTAATTGGCATTGGTGTATATGTTCTATGTTGTTTTTACTGTTGGACAGGAAAATGTTTAAAAGAATAGCTAAAGGGGGAGTTATTACCTCCTAATTAGTTTAGGGGCCAACATTGCCTTTTTAGTTTTTGGATGAATATCTATCCTCCGCCCATTGTTTCTACCTTAAGAAAGCATTCATTTGCCAAATGGTGAGATGTGAAGAATTAGATTACCCGAATTTTGCATGAAAAAGGTGTGACTGTGTAAAACCAAAATGTCCACTTCAACATGATTAATTGCACTTATAGTGGAAAAAATATAAATATAATTATTGATTAGTATCTAAGGAGTCTCAGTGGTGTGTCTTACCTGAGTCCATCTTTTCTCTATTGTCGATTTTAATAGTATTTGTGTTTCACATAGAAGAGATTGAGGTAAAAGTTTCGTTACCTTCAAAATCTATGCGATTGTTTTCCTTCCCTGATAAAGTGTTTAAATGTATACCTTTTTTTTTACTGATACAATCAATTTTAAATCTTTGACAGAAAAGGGAAAGGGGGTTTACAGTTTTGTGACTTTTGATTATCAATACTTGTTCTAATCAATGGGTGAGATAATCGATGAAGAATGTGTGGTGATGATTTTATTCTCCTTTATTTTTCTCGATAGCCATGATCTGTTGCATTTTTAAATAGGGTAGAATCTTTAATAGACCTAGTTGATCAGTGCGAGTCTGCCCTTTCGTTTTTATGCCATTTTGGAATTTCAGTTGAACACTAAACCTTTTCTCTTTTAGACCTGCACTATTTCTTGCTAAGTATAGAATGAATTGAACATGTTTTAGTTGTCTAGTAATCTGTGTACAATATGTTGGGTGAAAATGAGAGTTGAAATAGTTGACGTTTAAATGTTATGTCCTGTAAGTCCCATAGGTCTGCTAAAACAAATGATGGTTTAAATAGTCACATTTTGGTCCGTTTGAGCTGGTTTTGCATCTGAACTTTGAAAATATTTTATGAAAAACTTGACATGTGTAACAAGCTTGGACCAACATAATGAATGTGATATAGATCCTTGAATGCTAAATGCTCATATTTGCTAAATAGGTCATATGTGCTATGTTGGAGTCTTCATCAAAATCTGAAAGTAGTTTGTTGTTATCATACCCCTTTGTTTGATTGCATTATTGTCTGAATATCATGAGATCCTGTATACTGCCTTCATTCTAGTTTAGATATTTAAATATGCACATTCAGTATAAACCTCCACATCATATAAGCATAAGGAAGAGAACCCTATGTGTAGTAGTTTAAAAGTGGTATGTTAAGCCCAAAGTCTGACCTCTGAAAAGCTCATGTTGATTATTTGAGGTTAAATGTCTTGTTCTTCATGTCTAAGCATGCCCCTGAATGTTATTAGTTGCACCATCAAACCTGCAAAGTGTATTTGTTTCATCATTTGAGTTTCAATTATTAGCATATGTTTAGTCTTACATGAGAAAGTTGTCTGTCCTATTACACCTCATCATATAAGGTTATTATCAGTACTGAATCACCTAATATATACTTGTCTTGTTTAACCAAACTCAAGAAGATTGTCTTGCATCCCTACTAAGTTCATGTCTAGTTGACTATACCTGAAGTAAGGTGGCCATAACTAGACTTATAAGGCTATGCATCTTTAAGATTTACTTGGTACCTTGTTCTGAGTATCTATACTTAGTATGAAGCAAGTTAAAAGCCTGCATGATATACACTTAAGTGAATGAGAATGGCTGAGTAACCACTTTATGTTAATTGCTGAGTTCTGAATATTTGTGTATATCACCAGCATCATGTCTCTTCTTCCTTTAGAAAATGCCTCCATTTGTCTCTATGGGTGTTGCCATGATATGCTAAGTAAGAAAGATAATTATTTTTTTCTATGAATTAATGGTTGCTAAATTTAGATAACAGGTTGAATAGACGAGGATATACCAAAGTATACCAGATATATGCAAGCACTGTATACCTATGGTATATAATTACTTGTATATCTGATATACATGTGGTATATCATTCACAAAGTCTGGAATTATAGGTGTTGCATCGTAATGATATCAGTTGGTCCTAGTCCATTGTCTTTTCAAATATGATTGGGCCTTTTCTTTGCATATCACATCTTGATTTGTACTTGGGCTATATTCTCTTTGTCAATTGTTACAAATTTGGGCTTTGTCCATACAAATTATTTTGTATTGTTTGCAATTGGGCTGAATATTATTCTGTATGCCTGCTGGCTGCTTGGATATGTTGAATCCTTACTACTTAAGTGTGTGGTTGCAAATTAGTTATAGTAAATGAAATAGCTTAAGTTTTAGGTAACTTATAATCTTCTTTCCCTTGTTTGTTTGCATGAAACCTCACTTCAACCCACTCGGGCCATCTGATTCTGCATAAACACGTTGGGCCTGAGGCCCAACTCTCTTATTTTATCGAGTCCTCAAAGAAAATAAAAGGAAGCTAATATTGTTAAAGGCCCACCTTTGGGTGAAAATAGGCAACTGGTGGGCTTAGGTGCCCACTAGCCTAACTTTTGTCCTTCCTTTTATTTTTATGTGATGTAAATGTATTTGTAAAAGACATACGTGAATTTAAAACCCCAATGAATGTTAGAACTTAGGAAAACGTTAGTATTCTTAGGACGTCGCCAAAATGATTTTCAAACTTGATTAATCTTAGATTATGCATGAAATTGTGTACTTTAACTTACTATAAGTTTCTTTGAATTTAAAACTGGTTTGAATACGGCTACTCCTACATGATTTTTGGAAGAGTAATTAAGACACAATTTTGGGCCTCCCACCTTTATAGAAATCTGGGAATGACAAAGAATAAATTTTGGGCCAACTGTTTTCCTTTTCGGGCTTTAATTATGATTTGGATTGGATAAAAAAAAAATTAGGAACTATTTTGAAATAATTAATAAAAGATATTCCTTTGGAACTTAGGTAAATTTTTGATAATGTTGAGAACTTAGAATTTTCATAATCTAAAATGAACTGTTTGCCTAAAGACTTGGACATTTTTTAGAGAGAAGACAAAATATTTTTGGGCCTAAAGCCCAAATTTAAGGGACAAAACAAGAGGAATTATACTTGGACTGATTCGAGAATAAGATGGCTTTGGTGTGGACAATGTTTGACATATTGACCTTCAATGAGACCAAATTGGACTTAAAAAAACTTTTGACTTTTCTATTATATACTTATATTATAAAAATGGGAGATATACTCCACATTTTCTTATATATATGTAATTAAAACCTATAAGACCTAAACTCATATCATTATGACCAAAATAATAGTGACTCTACTCGGGAGAAATTCCGAGTGTATCTTGGTCCGGAAATGAAGTGAGTTGAATACTTATACAGATTTTGAAACCAAAAACCCCCCTTTCCTAAGGGGACATTTTGCCGAAATTTTTGAATTTATGATAAGTATGAAATTTTGCGATAAAGTAAACATTTTAAGCAAATAATTACAATAATCAGGCATTAAATCTCGTAGGTCAACCGTATTTTACGGATCCTTAATACTAGGGTGCTTAAAACCTTCCCTAGGAGATCACCAGAACCCTTACCTTGAACTCTGGTTTAAAAAAGATTTTTCTCTTGTTTGAATAAACCCTTTTAACTTGGTTTTCCTAATTTCCGTTATAAAATTAGGTGTCGACTCTAAAAATACTAAAATCCATTTAGAGCACCAACAACCTCTTAGTAACTTTTACGTACCCGCATAAAAGTGAACCGTAACACCTGGGTTTTCTTGTCTCTCAAAGGGGGATAGAGATAATCCGGACAAAATCAAGGCAATTAAGGACATTCCCGACACTCTGGAAAATGTGATACCCATGAAACGGTTGACCCATAGGATCGCAACACTCAGTAGGTTCATATCTCGGTCCTCAGAAAAATGCCACAAATTCTTCTCGTTTCTCAGAAAGAAGAGCGACTTTAAATGGATGCCAGAGATCTGAAAGCATACCTATCATCTCCCCCGCTCATGTCAAAGCCCAGGGATGTTGAACAACACTTAGTGTACCTGGCCATCTCGGAACTCGCGGTAAGTGCAATTTTGGTACGGGAAGAGTAAGATACGCAATTGCTCATTTATTACTGTCACGACCCTAATTACCGATCATGCGGGCACCTACATTATTATCACTAGTAGGTGAACCCTTATCGTTAACCCATTGATCATTATCCAATTTTAACTTCTTTAATCATTTATACTTAAACAATCAATGATCGTGTGAATGAATAAATAAGTAAATAAAACAATTCATAATTAATAGATAATATAACTGCGAAATTCTTAACTATTACACCCCCAAGATCTGAAAGTCATCGTACAAGGACTCTAAACAACAACGTCTAAAGAATGAAGTATATCTCAATTATAATAACAATTAATGTCTAGAATGAAAGTAGACATCTGGAAAGAGAGATCTTCTGGTGGCATGGCATGGGTAGAAGCTCACCCTCGGATCTGATCTAGCAAACTAGCTTCAAGCTAGAGATGTAGTCTGGATGAAATCCCTGGAACACAATCTGCACTCAAAAAGGGTGCAACAAGATAGTATCAGTACAAACACTATGTATTGGTAAACATCAAAGGTTGACTAATATTAGTTCACGCATACAAGTATAAAATATACAAGATAAACAGATAGGCACTTAATACTCAAATCCAAGCCACAGAGTATCCCATAACAGAGTCACAACCTAAGATGAAGCTTCTAACCCACAAATCTGTCAAGTTTCAATAATCTCACCTGATAATCACAAGTCCAAGTTCCTTCCCTAGGTGGAGTCACTAATCTACAATTTAACTCAGTCAATGATCATACCAATACCACAACAGCCGTTTCAGCAAACACACCAAAATCAGAACCAAACGAGCTATATAATAATGCAGAATAAAATGTAATGATGTGCCATGCAAAATATGATGATGTCCAATGCAATGCACTGGACAAATACATGTTGTACACACATGCTACTAATGTCATAGCTCAATAGTCATGACCTGCAGGGGACCCATGGTGTCCATGTACCACTCGTTCCGGAACACTCCTCGGACCCGAGCCATAAATCCTCCACCCCGGAAAGACCCTCGGTCACGGATCCACACAATGTATCACTCGTTCCGGAACACTCCTTGGACCCGAGTCACTTATTGCCATCCGCCTGAAATTTACCTCGGACTCGAGCTTATACACCCTCCGTTCCGGAAAGAGCCTCGGACTCGGAGCCACTCGATTATACAAGAAACACTGTCACATCCCTCTTAAGGAGCAATTATCAAATAGTATATTATTTTCATCGAGAAGATCATATTAGCTTCTCACCACAATTGTCATCAATTTGTATCACAATTTCATCAAGAAGATTACATCAACTTCTGCACAATTTCACATCACAATGTATGTCTCAACGTATTTCAGTTCATTAGTATGTATGGACTATGAACAATCAGCAATATCAATGTCAAACACAAGGTATCATGCCACAAGTCTTCCAAACCATTTCCATCATGCATGAGTGTATGAATGCATAAATGAGTGCAAAGGTGGTCAATCAATACAAGCCAATAAAGCAACAGTGAAGGTACAAGTCACAAAGCCACAAGTCATATTAAGACTTGGATCAACCCAGCCATGAAATGAATCATACAATCGTCAGACCCAACATAATAGTCTATGCCCCTCTTTACTTCCTCATATAGCAAGTATGCCTCACAACTAAGTTATGTAACACCACGAAGTTTCACTTTTCTATTTATTATCATCAACGGTAAACCATAAATCAAGTGTTCATCTACGTATTATCATAATTATATAAATCACAATTCAGGTCTAAACTCAGTATTCCTTCCTTTCTCCAATGATATGTGTCACAATAAGAGAGAATTAAGTACAACACAACAGTTCAGGTAATAAGTCTGCTCATAATAATGGGGCAACGAGCCACCACTAACAACAATCAACCTAATAGAAATCCATCCTGAATCGCCAAAGTATTAATACAACTATACCTCATATTTCAGTAAATAAGTAATGACGATGAGCCCACAAAATCAGAAGTCATACTAACCTAGCTAATATCCAACCAAACACCATGTCTAAAGACCTAATCATGCTTTCTCCCATCAATTCTACACAATACATAGTTTCACTAATAAAAGCCTAACTAAAGTAAGACATAACCTACCTGGAATGCAGAATAGGAGCCACGAACTTCTCCACATGAGGCTTCTATTTTTGAAGCTCCTTATAACGGTCAAAGCACTAAAATTGGCATAACTCCCTCATACGGTGGCCAAACGCGTCGATTCGTGTTTCCTATAGTTTCATAATTTTGATACGGATCTAATGGTTCAGACCTCATTCAAAAAAAAGTTAGATGATCAATATGGAGCCGTTTCTATTCATAGACCTCCGGCGAAAACATCGAATACAAGCGCGACAAAACCCAAACCCATCTGAAACTCTTTGGAACCTCAACAAAAGTAGTGGACAAGTTAAAAATCATCATATTAACATGTTGGAACTTTTAAAACATTGAAACAGTGTCATCCTAACCCGGCGTTGGCCGTGATCAACTCTAACTCGTTAACTTAACTAGTTTCTCCGTCAATGACTCAATTACACTCGAACCTTGCGGAAACCAACCCAATGACTTCATTAAGTCATAGATAATACTAACAGGACTTGGGGAAAAGTCAACGGGTCAAAACATTATAACAACCAAACGGGTCGCTACAATTACGTGAGTAGGATTAGGTCAGGGGCCGAAACACGGTACTCGCTTCAGGAAAGATTGGCCTTTTGTTGGCATAAGGTCATGTTGAAGTTTTGATGAATGAAAAAGATTGAAAACGTAAAGACTTAGAACTAGTAAACCAGCTTAAAGAGCAAAGAGACTTCAGAGAAGAGCAAACATATGAACCAGGTTCACAGACACATGAACTCAGGGTAATGAAATGAATGCGAAAATAAGCATCAATCAGGATGTAAGAAGAATGAAAAGAGTTGGCCTAGCGAAAGTTCAGAGAATAAAGAAATTATGTAATGATCTATGAGCAAGAGATATGAACTACATCATCTGAAGGAAAAGAAACTAAATGGTGCAGCAGTACGGATAAGGGGATAGCCAGAAGTGAAGAAGAGATTCCAAGCAATGTGAAAGTAGCACAGGATAGTTAGAACAGGTCCATAGACATGTTCCATTACACAGCAGCAGAGACAGATGTAGGCATATGGAGACAAATAATAAAATATATGTGTGTCAATTAGGAGAATGAGACAAGTGCGATGAAGAAAGCAGATCAGAGCTACAGAACATAGGTTATAGATATAAGGGAAAGTAAATAATATACTTACCCCCCCCCCCCCCCCCCCCTTCTATTTATTTTCGTGGAACCGTCATTTCGTTACCCAAAAATATACTTCGTCTCTTTCTCTTTTGAGAGAAATTGGTGGCGACTAGGGTTTCAACCAGGTGGCGCCACCACTGTCCCACTATGATTCCACCATTAATTTACTATTTTTGATCCTATGTGGGTATTTCCCCACCATTTCCCATGGTGTAGGATGCCATGGGCGAGCCTAAAAGGCTCTAGCCAACTTGTGCCACCACACCACAATAGGGAAATTGTGTGTGGTGATTTGCCCAAGGATTAACACCCCCATTATACTGTTATATCGACGTGTAGGGTTTGGATTGTTTTCCAATGGCCCTATTGGACCGATTCTAGTATAATATTTGTATTTGTGTGTGACTAGGTGCGTTCGTGGTTTCTGTTATGTCATTTTGTCCTTGGGGGTACCATTTTCGTATGATTTTAGAATATATTTTTTTGCCATTAGTATGATTAGGATAAAATCCCTTTTATTTTACATGATTTTGAATTCTAATTTTGTGCATGAGGGGAAATTCATTTAGAAGAGTCTAGAATCTTCCATTTTTGTCCCTAGGGTAGATTTCCCCTTGCAATAAATAGATATGGTATGTGACATGAGAGTGGATCCTCTTTTTTCTGGAAAAAAAGGCTGCTCGACTGTAAGGGTTTGAATTTTTTTTTTTTTGATAATTTACTCAAATATATATTACATATATAGAAATATTACTAAAAATAGATATAGATACTACTTCATATAGAGGAGATTACTCTGAAAAAACAGTGCATTACAAAAAAAAAAAGGCTTGTGAAAGGTTTTTGAAGTGTTTGTTGCTGAGGGCTTGATTCAATCTCCTCATTTGATCTTTAGGTTGCCTTTGCAAGGGGTAATATCCCTATCCTATTATTTAAATCGGTTCAGTCTTCATATGAGTATTAAATGATTATATTATTGTCTAAATGTGTGTTTGAAGCTTTGTTTCATTAGTTTGGATACATTTCTGCCTAGTTTTACTTAATAAGTGAAGTGTTGATGTTGTTTATGACTGATGTAATATGATTTAACTTGTTTGTGAATCATGTTTGAGTTTTGTTTTGTTGTTTCCTCTTCTGGGATTTAGAGCTAGGAAATGGGATTTAGAGGGTGTTGTATGGAACTCAATATAATCTATATCAATTTTTTTAAAGTTCAGTTTCTTTGTTATATGATACTGTTCATTAGGTTTGAGTATTTAATCCTTTTCTTGAGATTTTTTGTTCCTTATGCTGTGAATAAGGTCCTGTCTAACAATAATAGATCAATTTTGTCTACTAGTTTAGTTGTTTGGTGTGGTTTTTGATCCTAGTCATGCTCACATATTGAATTTGCATTAAAAGGTTTGAATTTCTGCCTTTAGAAACCTGTTGAAGTCAAAATTGATCCTTTCCTAGCATTTGTTGGATTAGAATCACTTCTAATGGTGTAACTTAGGGTTTTTTCTGAAATTTTCTTGTTAGTAGAATCTTTGAAGTCTTAAAATTCATCTCTGAACCTGTGGGCATTACTAATATTTGCCTAGAATCTGCTATAAAAACAAAGAAGGAGGCTGTTTTGTTTAGACTAGGTTGTGTGGATCTCATTTTTGATATAACCGTTTTCCTTTTCTCTTGCTAGCTAGATTATCATGGAATGCTGTTATGTTTTAATTTGTACTTTGAAATGTTAGGAAGACAGACCTTTATACACCCTTATTGTTTGAATAGGTAAGGAGTATAAAAAAGGATTAAACTTTGCTGGATTTACTGTAATGCTAAAATAGAGGACAAAAATATGCTTTTGAAAGATAAACAAGGTGTCTGCTAGTTGTTTGTGATCCCAGACCTATGTGTTCACATGTTCCTCCATCCTCCCGGGTATTGTTCAGTCTAAATATGGTATTGATGACCTAAGAATGGAACCACGATCCCCTATGCCCAAGGCCTAGTTGTTTGTGAGTGTTTCTATGTGTACTCTTCTCTGTTTGTGATCACTGTGATCTTGTCTGATCTTTTACTCAACTTAGGGTAGATTCATTCTCCCATGACCCTTATGGACTTATTTAATTTTGTTTTGATCACTCTCTTTGACTGAGTAAGACCTCTATTGTCTTCTTTACTTTGTTTTGGACTTTTGTATGTAAGCTTTAAATAAAATCAAAAATGCAGAATTCTATTGGTTTTATAAAGTTGACTAGGATGTAAAATGTTACACCCCGTATGTTCGAAGAAGCACTTATCAAATTTGAAATATAAGTACGTTGATTTATGCTTAAGTAAAACCACTTTGGAAGATAAGCAAGCATTATTAAGTATATTTAATGAGTGAAGGATGTATATAAGGTATACCGGAAGGTTTTATAAGGAAATGAGTGGAAGAAATGGAGTAGTACGACTTTGGAGAAAAGATGGGTAAAGTTTCGTGTGACAATTTTGGTCCAACTTGAGGGAAGAATATCTCTTAGCATATGAAGTGGTTTAAGGTGTTTCAAAATACTAAAATGAAGTTCGTTGAGTCTAGTTTCCAACGCAACAAACCGCTCGTCTATAGGACATCAGAGTAAAGAATTATGGACGTTACAAGTTTGGCTGACAAAGCAGAAATGCATGCTACAACAACTGCTACAGTGACCCCTAATTTGAACCTTATAAAAGGGGTACAACCCCTTATTTTTTCACCAAATATCAGATTGGGAGCTCAGCACCATAAAGGGCAATTTTGACATAAAAAAAGTTGAGGTTTTGAGTGATTTTCAAGTGGCGAAGCGTTAATCAAGGCTCGGATAATGCATGGTTGTAATTCTAGTATTGTTTTGCGGTGGATTCAAGTGGATATCGATGATATTGTTGTTTTTAACAAGAATAAGGTATGAATCTCTTTCTATTTACGTTAATACTGATTTATTCTCGGAGACAAAGTCGTTAAATAATTGTATAGTAAGTTGGTTAGTGATGGAAGTTGGAAAACAACATGTGGGCTATTTTATGGCACATGTTGGTGTTGAAAGTGATGTTGTTAATGTTGATATTGATGTTGTTGTTGTAGGTTGCTGAATTACGATTTTGGACTATGCATATAAACAAAGGAGATGCTGCCGAAATTTTGGCAAATTGTAGAAAGATTTATTTGAAGGATTAAGACAAGCGTATAAAGGTGAGTCTAACAATAGTATAAATTTTCTTGAATATAGATTTACGAGCCTGGGAGGAAAGCGTTGAGTAGTTAAAGTTAAGGTGCCCAAAAAGGTATGTTAAGGCTAGTCCCTTACATCTAAAGGCATGATTCCTTTCTTATGAATCCAATAGATATTTTCCAAATGTCCCATGATCCCTTTCTATGAATCCATAAATGTTTTCCAAGAATTTTCTTATTCTCAAAAGCTAGATATTCATGATTCATAGAGTTCTTATGATGCTAAAGATAAGCATGTTTTATTATGACGATGATTCTATTTCTAGAAATTCCTATGTTATAATTCCCTATATATTTTCATAACCTCCTTACATCCACAAGTTAGAAGTTTATCATTCAAAGGCATGACTCCTTTCCTGATAATCCATAAATGCTTTTCAAAA
Source organism: Lycium barbarum (assembly GCF_019175385.1). Classification (NCBI taxonomy): domain Eukaryota; kingdom Viridiplantae; phylum Streptophyta; class Magnoliopsida; order Solanales; family Solanaceae; genus Lycium; species Lycium barbarum. The sequence goes on along the minus strand of NC_083346.1, from coordinate 18,821,363 downwards.
TGTCTGTATTTTTCAAATCAGAGATTTATGATTCCGTAAGATCTTATGACAACAACGAGGGACATGTTTTTACAATGACAACGATGATGTCAAAGAGGAGAATATTTCTATGACGATTATGATGATGATGATTTCATGTTTAAAAGTCCCAAGCTTATGATTTCAATGTGAATATGAGAATGTTGAGCTAGTTCTTGATTTTCTCAATTTTATTCATTGTTGTTGATCTCACGTTATAATAATTGTTCTTTCAAGGTGAGATAGAGCGATGATGATTATTCCATAATATAATCGAAGGCTACCGACCTTACGTCACTCCGATAAAGTAACAACCTTTATTGGGCTCTCGTGCATGCTACTTATATATATATATATAGGGGATATGGGGAACAGGGCGAGGCGTTATATACGCATAGCCACCTAATCAGTTGGTATATTATGATATTGTTATACCCCGCATATTTATACGTAGAATTATCCGCAAGCAAATCGACTCAAGTTAAAGGCAGAATCATTTTCGGACACGAAATAGAAATCTTTAATTTTCAATTTTTTTTAATTAGAACATAAATTGTATATGAATTTTATTTAGCATAGAAATATTATTAGAGATTGGGGACTAATTAATTGTGATTATATTACTAAGTAAGAATTAGGGATTAATAAAAATTAATTAAGCCTAATTACTAAAGTGGGCCCTACTCGAATAAAAAAAAAAGGAAAGATAATTCATGAATTTGATTAGTGAGTCATAAGGCACGTGTCCATGAGAGGGTCATCAAATATATAGCATGACAATGAACAGATTGGCTAGTTTATTTTCATTTCACAACTTTGAAATTAAAAGAAAAAAAGAGAAAAGGAGAGAGCATGGCCATGGCTGCTGCTCACGGCCAGCCATGGCCAAGGAAATTGGGTTGCCTTTTTTCTTTGGTTTAATTTCAAGATGATTTGCAAGTTCTCGGTGGTGATAGCAACGTTGGATATTGAATCGGGGAAGAAGAAATTGTGAAATTGGAGCAATTAAGAATAGAAATTCTTCGGACAAAATTGAGGTAAGATTTTCTTGTCTTGTGGTGTAATTATGTTAATGGTGTTGTAATGGAAGGATTAAAATTGGGTTGGATGAAATTGGAATTAAGAAAATGCATGAAATCGATGTTACAGGAAATTGTGGGTTGAATTGTAAGAATTTTATATGTATATTGTTGTTGTTGGTATTTCTGTGTTGACAGGAGGATAATTAGAAATTCGGGTTAGGCGAATATATAGGGGAAATGCTGCTCGATTTTCGTTAAGCCCTTAACTAATGAAAAGAACCCTAAACGATAATATATAAGCGGAAATATAGGTTTTATAAGAAACGGGCTATAGAGTTGTGAACTAGAAAATATAGTTACTAACGATAACGTTAATCTTATATTAAATAGGCTAAAAGAGCGACGAGGCTAACGGATTTACGAATAGCCGCTAACAGGTATGTAAAGCTGGCCCTTCTTTCTTTTGGCATGTCTTAGATTTAGATGATGAATGATATGAACTTTGGGGTAATTCTATTCATAGACTTCGAGTGATATTTATGATTCTTATCCACTTCTTGACATTGCAATTCTCAAGTGATTGAGCCTCCCTCTTCAGTTTTCTGTACGTTGGTTAATAGTCGATATATATCCGTTCCTATTCTTAGGAACTCCATGATAACTAGTGACTGGACTTCTATAAGGTGTTTCATACCATAGTGACATATGACTACGATCCTTAAGGCTTTGTGATATACTTATGATGACGTTCAAGGTATGTTTGATATGTTTCCGAATGACAATCGAAAGGTATTTGATACGACTATTGTCTTGATTTTCAAATGGTAATTCGTGGGCTGCGTTTCATGCCCGCAGGTGCAGATACTCGCTTTGGTGATCCGCCAGCTTAGGATTCCCTTTCTGCTGTCTTGGAGAGCTCCGTCGTTCCGGAGCCTAGATTTGGGTACAGACTTCCTGATATGTATATATATATATATATATATATATATATATATATATATATATATATATATATATATATATATATATATATATATGTTTTTGTCCAGGGGTACGACGGGGCCCTATCCCGTCATATGTTACTGTAGATACTCTTAGAGGTCTGTAGACATATGTGTGGGTTGTGTATGGGTTCTGTTCAGCTGTGTCTATACGATGTGCTGTGGTATGATGTTCGTCTCTAGTAGCAGCCTTGTCGGCTTGCATACGATATTGATATGTGATGGCAGCCTTTTCGGCTTGTGTATTATTTCATGACATGATTAGTTGTGACTCCTCAGGAGACCGTTGATCTGGAAGTATATATATATGATGATGTTATGAACTTTAGAGTTCCTTTATAAGTTTCCGTATTGTCATAGTTTCAGTTTGATGTTATATGTAACAGGTTGGTATATGGGTGCCCAGTTCGGGAACCAGTCACGGCCTACGGGGTTGGATCGTGATAGATATCATCCCGGATGCGGGATGCCAGGACGCGGGATATATGGTTAAATGGATCGGGCCATTCGTTCCTCGACACTATATATATATATATATATATATATATTATATTTATGGATCGGGCCATTCATTCCGCGGCAAATGATCTGCTTTTGGATCGGGTTGCACGTTCCGTAGAAATTCTATTTTATGTATACATGTATGAGAAATGTGTTTCAAAGAAAGCTAAGTATGCATGGTATCCGCCTTATGAGGCAATTGGATGTACATGTTATCTCTCTTCTTTATGTTATATTTCATGTCTCTTACTGTGATATTATTCATGCTTTACATACTCAGTACACTGTTCGTACTGACGTCCTTTCTTGTGGACGCTGCGTTCATGTCCGCAGGTTCAGATAGCCAGCCGAGTGAGCCAGAACAGTAGGACCTCTTTCCAGTTCCAACCAGCAAGCTCCATTTGGACCGAAGCAATAACCCTTTGGTAGGCCTTTTGACATGTACATATATGGGTATGGCAGATCCTTGTCCTGTCCTTTTACTAGTCTATATTCCATAGAGGTCTGTAGACAGTGTATCTATAGTGGGGGTCGTCATGTGCTTTCAATTGTCCCTTAATTTTGTGAATAGTATATACGATGACTAAGTTGGTCTGCGTTGTCATCCTCAGCTAGTATGCTTACATATACATATCTATATGCATGTTTCGTGGAATTCTGAGATAAGATCTATCGTATAAATGCTACCGTGACAGGTACCAATGGAATATCAGTCAAAGTGGGCCACCAAGTTTTTTAGTACAGAGTGGGAGTGAGTTTAGGGGTGCTCGATTAGTAGTGGTCGGGTGCTCGTCGTGGCTCATCGGTTTGGGTTGTGACATAAAATGACTTTGGTAAATAGTTAAGACCTCATTGACTTAAAACAGGCTAAGATTAGAAATTCAGAAGCCATGACCTTGAACTTGCTACTTGATTTTGTAGTACCTTGTTATGATATAAGTAAAACCAGTTAACTCACTGCTATGTAGTTAGTATAAGATGTGGTTAAAAGATGTAATTCTTAAAAATTATGTGGCATTTGCTTGATTTGATTGAGGCCAGAACCGATTGCTTGCTTTTTGCTTGCTTGCTTACCTTGCTTTGCCATTTCTGAACCTTGCTAATTTATGTGAAGATAAAGGGGATTTTTCTTGTAGCTTGTTGGATATATTTGGGACTGCCTAGATAGAAGGTTAATAGAAATGTGAAAGATATAAGGTTTGTGGTTGATCCCTAATCCTAGAAAGAGTGTCAGTGCCATTTTGAAAATTATGTGTGCTTGTCAATACCTACTCTGTTGGCTCATCTAGGAAAGGTTGAAGTGTAGGGGGGTTGGAGGTTAGATTTCTTTTAAAACCAAGTATAAAAGTCTAAACTAGTTCTTGAGATTACTGACTGTCTTGTTTTCCCCTATTATCTGTTAGTTACCTAGAATTTGCTACAGTTTATTCCTTCTTATAAAATTATGCTTTTTGAGTTGGTTCTTGAATGTGGGTTTCTGGGAATTGTTGTGCCTAGTATTTCAATATAGAATAATGAGCATAGGAGGTTTAAAACTAAGCAAAAACTGCAGGAAAGGGTTAAAATCAGTTTGTGTGGTTGTCTTTTTGTTTCTTTGCCCCATTTACTTGATCAATTCTTGGTTTTTATGACGTTACCTTGTCTGCGCTTGTTGTTTAGGAGTACCATGACCTAATCTACTACTTAGAATTTAGATAAAGCACCACAAAATCACTCTATCTCCCTTAATTTGAGTATGATTTAATTTCCTCCTAGAAAGTTCAGAAATTAGGACCATAAGTATGGTCCCTGGCCTGTTTTCTGTCTCACTTGCTTCAACCTTGAACTGCTTTACTTCCTTGCCTTTCTACTATCAACACTACTTGTCTAGCCTCCTAAAAGTGTGCCATGACTTCCTTGATTATGCTATGTGTGGTTCTGAATTTTGATACTCAATGTCATGCTAAAACTAAGATCAAAACTGCTATTACTAGAATAAATATGATACCTACACACTTGCACCTATGGCTGATTTGTGAATTTCTATAGCCCATGTACATGAGTTCCTACCTCTGTCTGCTGGTTGGTGCCCATAATAATTTTAGTATAGTATTTCGAGCACAGGACAGTGTTATGAACCCATTTTGGCCACAGTTAGGATTAAATGAATCTGTAATTGCTCTCATGAAAGTCTCTTGTTATTTGAGACTTGCCATGCCTACAGTTGAACTATGTTTGCACTTATGATGGTTTCACCCTCCTAGAAATTTGTTGATCCTATCTTAGCCATTCTTTATGCCATAGTGAAGTTCCGTTGGACCTTTTATACATGTTAAACCTTCATGTTCTTCCTAGTTATGCCATGGTTATCTTCTGAGTCTTAAATACTTGTTGTGCCTCGCCTTGAGTTATCTTTGCATTGCCTAAAGCTAGGTATTTCCTTCCCTTATGTCTGATGGACCACTCAGTGGTATTTTGCTTTTGTGTTTGATTGTTCAAACTTTGGGCAGTAGCTAGAACTTGATGTCTGCAATTGTGTAGATTTCTAGGGAATTTGTGGTTTGTGCATGACTTGAATGTGGTGTTTAGAGTTAAGGTTAAACTGAATATGTAGTGTATATCAAGTGTATATGGAGGGTATGCCCTTTAAAGGGGTTTTCTCTTCATATATAAATGATACATTGGGTAGTATATCCTGTATATTAGAGTCTTGACACTTAGTAAATTAGGAAGAAAACTGAGTAGTATATTAGTAATATATTGCGTGTATCACAATTTTGACACTTAAAGAGAATTTAAAAGAGAGTGAGTTTGGGCCTACTGCTTGGGCCCATTATTTGTGACTTGCGTATCCGAGCTGCTACCATTGCTTTGGGCTTTTATTTTGTGGTTTTTGGGACTGTTTTGAGTTGTTATTATATGGGTTTGGCCCAGAATTGATGTAATTCATTTTTTGGGCATTGTAATAATTACTATTATAGTTTTAATCTTGTACTTAATTCAATTTGTGAGCATATACTAATGTCATGTATGTCTTTTACCTCTATGTTCATCCAAAACCTGTTGGTGGGCCCCAACAGGTGGCCCACTAACGTATCTAGATCGAGTCAACCCAACATTGGAGCAAAAATGGAGCATACATTGGAATTAAGACGAGACTGATTGCATGAATGTTTTCTCTTTGGGCTTGGTCAGCCCAAATTCTCTACCTCATTTAAATTGTGTACTTTAAATTGATTATTTGCCTAATTATTGTGCCAATTGGAACCCTTATGAGATTGTCATGTTTTAAAGTCGCAAAAAATGAATTTGCCACAACAGATAAGACTAAATTTGGAGCATTAACACAATTTGGGACTGATTTGACTAAAGGACTAAAACTGCTAACTTTAGGAAGTTTGGCACTGATTTGAACATTTACAAAAGACTATCGACTTAGACGTGTGGGTTGATTTGGACAAAACTTGTGAGACTAATATGATTATTTAGGCTTGGGCTAAAACAATAAAAATTGACTAAAACTTAGAACAACATAGAAATAAAAAATGGACTACATATATGTATGTAGAATATTATATGGACTATAATAGTATATCCAAATTATTTACTTAAAACTATTTTCTTATACTTCGAAACGTTTATTTTTTCAAAACTATTTTTTGGGTGGACTTACGTAGAGTCCTGCTTAGGCTAAGAGCCTTCGGGTATTAGCCTAAGTGTTCTATTCCGATACCCTAAACGCCCAATTTTGGGCAAAATTTTACCACTTTTGATTCTTGAAAAGAGGCATTTTTTGCATGAAAGACTAATTTATATTGGCGGAAATATAAAACAAAATTATTTTTATCACAACCAATTTATATCTACATAGACATATTATTAGAACCCGTAGGTCAATCGTATTTTACGGATCCTTAATACCGGGGTGCCTAACACCTTCCCGGGGGATCATCAGAACACTTACCCATACTTTGGTTAGATTAGGATTCTTTAAGACTTTAACTGCTTTAAATGAACCCTTTTCGAACTAGTTTTCCTAATTTCCTAAAAATTAGGTGGTGACTCTAAAATAAGTCCATTTAGAGCACCATCCATGTAGAAGTATATTTTTTTTCTTTTTCCCGGTACAATTGACAACCGTACTTCTCCGGGACACTTTTCTTTTTTAAAATGAGGCAAGTGCAAATGTGAATAGGAAAAAATAGAACCGCTACAGATGACGACTCCACTGGGGACAATTTAAGGTTCTAACCATAAGGGTTCCAATAATTTATGTGTTTGTATGATATAAATTGTTTAAGTGATATAAATTGTTTGTGTGTTTAAATTTCCGCAAAATATAACTGTAATTCATGCATGCATACTCTGCCACTCCTGGCATTTATTTTACATTTTATTTAAGGATGACGACGCGGGATGAGCTGCGCTTATCCTTCACTAAAAAACCTTTTGTCATATTCTTTGGAGGTCTCTAAGTTTGAGTGGGCATGCGATCATCCCACAGCTTTTGAGAGCCCACCCCCAGCTTGTCCGCTTGGGTAACCTGTGTCACTCTCTTGAAAAAACAGTCTAGAATAATTAGCGTAGAGCGGAATCAAATCCACACTGATATAGCGCATGCTGACCATAGACCGGTTTGGGTATCTCAGACCTACCTGAATCGGACAGGAAAGACACCTTACTGTGTTAAAATGGTGTAAAAGCCTGAAAACACTGCAACCCGTTATTTGCTATTTGGAAGCATTATTGTGCCATGTGTGAAATAAATTATTGTTCATAGAGGCGGGGAGCTAACAGTATTCTGTCTTGCCGATGTCTCCTGATGTGCAGTTTGATATAGTTATGGGTCCACCACCAGGTTTAGTGATATGGTGGAAAGGTTTGACTAATGATCAGAAGAAAGAGATAAAGGGTTGTATATGGCACCTACCATCGTTGATAGATATGAATAGGGATCCGGGTCTACTAGAAATTATTACTGGTTATTAGGACAACGGCAAAATGGTGTTCAGATTTGGAGAGATAGAGATTACTCCCATCTTAGAAGAGATTACAGATGTCTTGGACAGCGTAGGAAGCGCTAACAAATCAAAAAAGAAATTGGCTCAAAATATCCTTATCCCTCACAAATATACCCCAAAAGAGATCAAGGACATGTTTTCTGTCAACAAAGCCGATTGGGCACAAGGACCCACTATAGCCTTCAGAGAGCTATATAGGAGGTATTCATCCAATCAGGGGTACGAAAACCACATCCTTGAGTTTTCCTCACTCCAGTCCTGGGAAGCTAACCAAACATTAGCTTTTATTACCTGTTTACTGGGAACCATGGTATTTCCACTAAATGCCTCCCTAGCTATTGATACCAGAGTTGCCTTTGTTGCCCATGCTATCCTTAGGGGAGTTACAACAAATGGACTTACCAAATATTTTGACATCATCCCTATTATCTTATCAGATATATACCGAGCTTTGGGAGAATGCCACAACAATTATTATTATTTCCAGGGTTGAAACATCTTACTTCAATGGTGGATACTTAAGCATTTGGATAGGGACGGTTTACCTACCCGCCGAGATCCGTCCCTCAGAGAGGATGACTTGAGAGTCATTGCTATGCCCTGTGGGGTTCAAGATAAAAGTGGATGAGCTCACATCTTTTCCAGACTAAGAGAAGAACATATCAAGTGGAGGGTACCAGATTTTCATTCCAAGACTGTTTGTGTTAAGAGCCGTAGGAGTCCATAACTACCACTTAAGGGCATTAGGGGAATCAGACCCTAGGCACCATTAAGAGTACTTAGACTGTTTGGCATGAGACAGTTTATTCCAAATCTGGGTAATATGGGAGAGTTTGTATGATATTATGAAGAAGGTCGAATCAAAGGTATAAAAGATGCTCAAGAAGATTGGAAGAATGTGATAAGCGAAGATAAGTTGGATGAGGATCCAAACAATCCAAGTCACGATGAAAACTACTATGAGTGGCTTAAGGCCGAACTAGCTGGTACCGCTACTCCAGGGCTGTATCTGCATAGATTTCCCAAGGATAAGGAAGCTGCGAATGCAATCCAGTTTAGAAGAATGAAACCACAAATGGAAGGAAGAGAAATGGATCATCAAGCAAGAACTGAATATGATCAATAGATAATTAAGAGTTTGACGGATAATGCAGTTGCTTCATTGAAGAGCTTGGAATGCCTTGAGACTTTTATTAAGAAATCCATGGATATGGGGACGTCGTTGACTAATGATCAGAGGGGTCAATGGATTGGGACAGCATTGATGCCAGCCCATCTAGCCATTCAGACCGCCCTTCAAAGGGCCAAGAAGGTGCGAGATGATAGAGAGTAGATTTCTGTCCGTGGAGTGGATTTTTCTGATTATTGTATTTATTTTAAAAAGCCTTGTAATCCCACTTGGGAAAACACTATTAAGGAAAAGCACTGGATTTTTATTTTTCTGGGAACAGTATATTTGTTTTATATATGGTACAATCCTGCTTCACACGCTAGTAGCCTTGGAGCAACGAGGTATAGGAAAGCGAATTATATATTGTCTAAATGCTTACTTGATATAACTGCTTTGTGTGAAAGTCATATATTTTGTCGAAACTCTTAATTAGTCCACATTCCAGACACTACCCAAAAGAAAAACCAAAGAAAATAACCCCTAAAACAAAGTTAGCTCCACTTTTAAAAAGGTTGATTTGCTAATAGGAAATGGAGACTCCAGACAGCATGAGTGTGACTTCTCCTTACGCCAACCTAGTCAGTGACGATGAGGACATGGAAGCGACGAGTGAGAAAAATCGACAATGGGATGATAGAATGGCCCTAGCCACTGCTAGAATGAAGAAGGTTGTACAAACCACTAAGACGGCCAATGAAAGAAGCAGAAACCCTCCTGGCTTATGTTGAGGAACTAACAAAGCAACACCCCGCCAATCGGGTGAAGCAGAGAAAGACACCTGAAGCACCACTTGGGAGTTATGTCCCACTCAATCAACAAGAAGGGCTTGACCCCATACCATATGGAGACGATGAACTACTTATCCCCAATTTGAAAGCCTATGGAGACCCGCGCGAATCTCGGCTCGAAGAACCTCAAGTTTCATGCATAATTGTTCTTAAGGGCACAAGATCGTACAATTAGGACATGCCAATAGAGTTGTCTAAACAAGAACTCTTGGAGACTTTGGGGAGCTTTGGAGTGTACGCACAAAGCCCAAATCTGTTGCCACCATGCGCTCCTTCTATGATTTATAGGAAATGCCTCTACCACCGAAGTCAGTCAGGACATACCGTCAATGAGTGTGGAGAATTGGAAAGGAAGCTTATCTAATGGATTGACCAAGAGAGAATTGGCCAACTGTGGGGGCCCCACTCTCTCCTGACTTATAACCAAGGAAGAAATCATCCAGAAAGGATATCAAAGGTTAGGTTCTAGAGAAACGAATTTTCCAAATTCGAAGAGTCATACGCCAGGATCCACTCCCTACTATATAGCGTGAAGAAGATAAGAGCAGTGTTACAAACCTATCAGGGTGGCTCGGTTCTTCAAAAGAAAGGGTTTGTGTGTATCACCACGGCCGCCCTAGCTACGACATTGAGAAATGAATGGCTTGAACTGCAATGCCTCGTGAACGAAGGCCATGTTTGGATTGTAGCGGGAAGACAAGGATAGAAGATAAAGATGAAGAAGACAATGAAGGCCTACTTAGTATGGTTGGGTATTAAAACATAAGTATCCCTTTACTGCTTTCAATAAGATAGAGTATCCCTTTCCCTTTTTATGTAAACGGAACCACGCCGACCTGATGTCCCATCGGAGATACGTGGGAAGCCTACTTAAGGTCTGGTCAGGGTAGAAAAACTAAGCCTCAGGTAGCATAGGAAAAAACCTTTTTTGTGTATGGCTGAACGACGGATGGACCTGATTTCCCTTTGTTGGGATATGTAGGCAGTCTATTTAAGACTCAGTCCTTTTATAACTAAAATCTAAATCCCCCCTTAGTACAGGATGGGGTATAAGCAAATCAACCAAACAAACCACTTACCAAAGAGTCAATATTCCCAAAATACAAAAGACCAAAATGCCTTTGGAATGAGAAACAATCAAGAGTTGAAATAAAATATATGACTCTATATGCTATAAAATGCAAACAATGTGGTATCTTGCTTAAATCTAACGCTAACTAGGGAGATTTTAAGTTGTTTTCTCTTATAGACAGGGGTCGATTTTCTGGCACCAGTCACTCGATAAAATGCTACTGTAGCGTCCTTAAACCCTCAAGAAGAAAACATGCCAAAAACTCCACCACCGAATAGAACTGCTTTAGTCGAAGGTACCCCAACAACTGGCATAGCTGGAATGCCTTTGGAAGAGGCTGTTAGCCTGCTGATGAGGCAATTAGCTGAAGCTAGAGAGGAAGCATACCGCCTGAGAGCCAAAAAGAAAACACTACTAATGCTGAGGCTAGGAGACCTCCACCCACTTTTCTAAATCTGGATTTACCAATTCCTGACCATTTCCCGCAAACCTAGACTGGGGTTACTTTTCAAACTCCAAAACTCCACTACGCTGAAATACCACTATGTGGGGAATTCCTCCCACCAAACCCTAGCTTTTCAAACACCTGCTCACGCTACAAACACAAATGCTCATCAAGCCCCTCGGGCAATAGGAGTTCCTGTGATCCATCTCGTACAACCAAATGTCACTTTTCAAGACCTTGTCACCCATATTGACTCTTCTCCAGAATTAGAGAACATGGAAATGTTCTTTGAAGCAAGAATAGATAAAATCAAGAAAGAGATGGGAAAGAAAATTGTTGAACTAGAACATGGCCCTAAAAAGAAAGAGGGGTTGAGCTACTCTGAATTGTGCATACATCCAGACCTGGGTCTGCCTGAAGACTTCAAAATTCCCAAATTTGATCACTTTAATGGGTCGGGCAATCCCAGAGCTCACTTGAGGGCTTACTGCGACCAATTGGTTGGAAATGGCGGAAATGAAGCTTTACTCATAAGGTTGTTTAGTCGAAGTCTATCAGGAATAGCTATGGAATGGTTTATCTCTCAAGACATTAGTCGATGGAAAACATGGGAAGAAATGGCAAGTTCGTTCATGGAAAGATTTCGCTTCAATGTGGAAAATGTGCGTTATCACTTCTCATTGGATAAAATTCGTCAGAAATCGACTGAAACCTACCGAGAATATGCTAGTAGCTGGAGAGACAAAGCAGCGCGTGTGTAACTACCTATGACTGAAGCAGAGCTGGTAGCACATTCATACGGTACCAACAAGCTGATTGCTTTGACAAAATGATAACTATGAAAGGGAGTTCCTTTGCAAATTTAGTCGCCGTTGGGGAAGATATTGAATATGGCCTCAAGACCGGCAGAATTATTAGTGTACTAAAAAGAGTAGGTGCGTCTGGCGCCGCAGGTGGCAAAAAGAGAAGAGAAGATATAGCCTATGTTTCTAGAACTACTAGCCCGAAAAGCTGAGGAAAAGATATGGCCTACAAAAATCCGAATAACTACCAATCACCTCCACCAACCAACTATATAACCACTTCGCCCCAATATAGCCCGATGTCTGTGTGCTACGCACAACTCGGGTACCAAGCTACATAACAAAATTATCAAATACCAGCACTAAGCAACCGAGCTCCACGACCAAACTATCGAATGTCAGCACCCAATAACCAAGCTCCACAAAACCAGACTTTCCAAAACCAGCCTCCTCCGACAAACTATGAGGCGCCCTAAAAGAAAAACATGAGAGCATTCACCCCTTTGCCAGAATCAAGGATGTATACTGAAGCAATTTCACGTTCACTTATACGGACCATATAAATTTATACGGACTGTATAAGTGTCCGTATAATTATGTCGGGACAGATTTTAAGTCTTTAAATAAAAGACCCAAGTTCATTATTTTCATTCCCATTTCTCCTCCACGACTCAAGAGTTCTCTAGAACCTTCCAAACACTTCATATACAAGAATCCAAGTGAAACTAAAGATCCACTTCATAAAACCCCCAAAATTAAGTGTAAGAAACACATTAAAGCTCATCCAAGTCAAGGAATATCAATGGAAGTGAACTAGGGTTTTGGTGCAAGAGAAGTATTTCAACTCAAGGCTTATTTCTACACTATCTAAGGTGCGTTTTATGGTATTTACATGTTATTTAAGGTATTGAAAAGTTGAAACACTTGGATTGTAGAAGGAGATAGAAAATGAGTCATGAATGTGTGAATAGTGACATTTCGAGTAGTAGTTTGGAGTGTATCACGAATATTGAGATGTGGTGATTAGAAGTAAGCTATAAATGAAATTTAGAACATGGGGTAACCATTATATGTGAGAACACGCAATAGTGAACCATGACCATGATTATGGAGGAATTGAAGTGAAGTTGTGAAATGGGGATAATGTAGATGAATGATGATTGTTGCCTATAATATTGTGAATGTTGTTATGGATGTTTGGGATTTGATATAAGATATGGAGAAAGTAGTAGAAACAAAGGAAATGCCGACCAATTTTTTCTAGCTTTAGTAAGCACGTTCTTATAATCGTCTAACTAATGTTAATACGAACTCCCTTGAAGGTAAAGACGTGAGCATTGAAGGAGAACGATCAAGCGGTAGAATAGCTAAAGGAAAAGATATGTAAGGCTAGTCCCATCTTTCTAAGGAATGACTCCTATAGCATGAATCCTTCTATCTTTCCATGATTTTCCTACATATCAAAAATTATGAGTCTATGGTTATAAAGAGCTTCATACAAGATAAAGAAAAGAGACACGTTATGAGCATGACAAAATTGATGATGAATCTAAGTCTAGAAGTCCTAAAGCTCACGAATGACATTCCTACGAAGATGATGATCCTCATATGATTCCTATGATAATATTTCCCTACCTCTCCATAACTTTCTTACATTCCGGGAATTATGAGTCAACATTAATAAAGATCTTCTTATGAGATAAAGATGAGGAATATGTCATGAAGACGATAATAATGATGATAAGTATTAAGCCTAGAGATTCTAAAACAAGAAATGATGTCTATGAAGTTAATGATCCTATTTATGATCCCTTGATGTTGTTCATGGTGTACTCTCACCTTAAAATGTAGTTCCTTCAAGGTGAGATATGATGTATATGATCACTCCATAATGTTATCTGGAGTTCTCGACCTTATGTCACCCCGATATGGTTATAGATTGTTTGTAAGCTCTAATGTATGTCCTATGACCAATGTTCCGAAAAATTACGAGTATATGTTCATAGAGGATTACATATGAGATAAAGGTAAGAGATATGCTAGAGATGCGATGATGGTAATGATGAGCCTAAGTCTAGAGATTATAAAGTCTATCATACGATATTTATACGATGTTCAAATATGATATGATTTTCATAGACTGTCTTTAAATTCAAATGCATGCTCTATGAAAAGTTATGATAAACTTATGAGATATATGTAATGGCAATGATGATGATGAGATATACCGAGCCTTGTTATGGCCGGGTACGGAAGACAGGTATGTGATATTGTCGAGCCACTATGTGGCCGAATACGGATATTGTCGAGCCACTACGTGGCCGAATACAGATAATGTTTAATGTGTATGAGCAGATACGGTATCACGACACACACACACACACACACACACACACACACACACACACACACACATATATATATATATATATATATATATATATATATATATATATATATATATATATATATATATATGATACGATGATGTATGCGCTATGATGATCCATGTACTATGATTCTATATGATATAGGCATGAAAGGTATCCACCCTTAAAAGTTACGCAGGTTATACCTTCATCTTATATCCCATGATTTCTCTATTATGTTCATTTCATTCATGCCTTACATACTCAGTACAATATTCGTACTGACGTCATTTCTTCTTGGACGCTGTGTTCATGCCCACAGGTAGACAAGGAGACGATGCAGATCCATAGGAGCTACCAGCAGATTTACAGGAGCACTCCATTATTCCGGAGGTGCTATTTGGTCTATTCTTTTGTGTATACATATGTATATGTATTTTGGGCACGACGGGGTCCTTGCCCATCCCCATGTCTAGTACTCCAGTAGAGGCTCATGGATACGTATGTGTGGGTAATATGGTCTCACGATGTTATTATTGTATCTATATTATTATTTTGATAGCCGAAAGGCTTATGTATATAAAAGTAATTATATTTTCAAATGAAAATTGGTTTTCCTATGATTTGAGTATTATATTAATGAATGTATGCTTAATGAGTATGATAAGCAATAGAATGAGTGGTGCTCAGTGGTTAGCCCGGGTACCCGTCATGGCCCCTAGACGGGTCGTGACATATAGTCTCCCTTAATTAGGTGGTTGTGCCATAGTCAGACGTCATAGTTATTCCAATATCTTATCAATCTTTGTCCCCTTCTTATCTTCCCTTCAATATCATAACTTGTTCATATTTTTACATATCCCTCATTTATTCATCCTAGTTTTCTTTGTAATCAAATTCATGTACTCCTTATCAAGACTCTTATCCCCTGTTATTGATGTGTTGTTTCTTGCCCAAACTCGTTAGCCTATTAACCATCCTCTGGTTCTCAGTGGCTATTTCACTTAACTTTTATCTTAGTCTACTATCTATTTCGAACACCATCATACTCAATCCTTCTCTGCCTCTTCTTTTCTGAACTTCCTATTACACTCTTATCTTGAATTTCTGAGTAATTTCTTCTTCCTTAGTGTACTCCCTTTCAATCTTTACTTGGTCATGCACATGACTGACTGGTTATGGTTATCATCAAATCGTCATTTCACCTTATCATCCCGCTAATGTAGTATCCTTTTGAGGTGGTTTCCAATTCCATTATTGCCATATTTCCATTTTTTTAACAAGGCCTACTTCTAGTCCCATACTTATTTGTCTCATCTCCCCCCCCCCCTCCCCCAAGGGTGTTAACCCATTATTCTATATTTAACATCGCATTAGTTCTCTTTTTCCTTGCAAGTACACACTCTCAGCGAATCCGTAACTAATCATAGTCGTAACTATTCGCCATCTAAATTTATCTATCGGTTGCACTTATTCGTAACGAGTCACATATCCTCATAGACGTACTGATCCTGGATGGGCCTAAGATTTCATCAAAAGGATCTTCATAGTTACTATTCTTCCAAGATATCCTTTCTCCTATTATCCGCTTTCCCCATTTCCTCTCCGTGATGGTATCTACCGCCAATTTTTATTATCAAAATCTACCCTGATTGTTAATTTTCCTCCTTCTCTTTGCCACATAACCACTCGGTCTTTAGACAAACTTCTTTTAAACTATAAATTCATCTTCTTAACAAAGGGTACATCTTATATCAATTCACGACTTCCAACTCATTCGCCTACCACTACATAACCAATTTCTTCACAGCATCACTCACACCCTTCATTAGGTATTCAACCTTATATTACTAACTCAATAATCTTGTGACAAGAGGATTTCTGAAAAAGAATCTTTTTGTACCTTAGCCCTAACCTTGTCTTAAATCCATATATCCTTATACTCGTACCTCCATACAACATCCTTGCCCATATACGTTATATGATAAAAGGCCCTTATCGATATCTAGCCCTTTTAGCACACACATTGTTCTCTTACCTCTTCTACCCCGTTGTACTTCTAAATTATTAGCTTATTTATACTCAAGGGTCATGCATAATTATATACTTATCCCTTCCACTTCTTACTTCAAGAAGAAGTTACCACTCCCGTCTAATCATACTAATGTCTCATTAATGAAACACTTTGAAAGGTTTAGTCGACTCGAGTTTTGCCCCAAACCAACAAGCAATATAAGGGATAACACATAGCAATGTAGAACTCGTACCAATCAACGCATATATACATTATGAGAGAATACTAAAAATTTACCTGTGACAACATCGGGGGAGGTTTCAAAAACCTGTCGTCCAACTAGTGCATAGATACGGTTTTGAGGACCTCTTGAACAGGATGCTCCTCCCCTACCTCTACTACGACCTGTTGGCACCTGCGAACCTTGCCCCACCGGGTTTACTGACGATGAAGAATCGACCGATGATCCTGTGTGCTGAGCCTTATCTCTGCCATTCCTCAATGGACAATCGCGCATCATATAACCAACCCAACCGCAGGCGTAACATGCACCTGAACCTAAACGAAACTGTCGAGAGTGTGGCCTACCATACTGAGAACACCGGGGTGAAAGAGGCCTCACCCGGCCTGTCACGACCAGACTAGGGGGCCATGACGGGTACCCGGAGCTGACTACCGAGCACCACTCATGCTGCTAGTTATCATGCTTATTCTACATTTTATCTATTGCTCCACACTTCAAGTTGTAAGGAAAACCATTTACAATTTGAAACACATACGCATTTATATACATAAGCCCTTCGGCTATCAAAAATATATATACATATATACAATAAGGACATCATGAGACCATACTACCCACACATACGTATCTACGAGCCTCTACTAGAGTACTAGACATATGGACGGGACATGACCCCGCCGTGCCCAAATATGTACACAAAATAATAAATCAAATAGCACCTCCGGAATAATGGAGTGGTCCTATAAATCTGCTAATAGCTCCTATGGATCTGCACCGTCTCCCTGTCTACTTGTGGGTATAAACACAGCGTTCAAAGAAAACGAATGTCAGTATGAACATTGTACTGAGTATGTAAGGCATCAACAATAACAATACGCCAATGAAATAAAGAAGCATCAAATGAGAAGCAACCTGTAACTGACTATCAATTATAAAAGAAATAATGCTTGCTAGCTTACTTCATAATCATTATCATATCATGTATGCATATATTTATAAGCTGCCCGACCATATAGGTACGGTGTGATAATTATTAGCCCGTGTCCAGGACTCCCGTCGCCGGGGTACCATCTTATGCTACCCACTAGTGGTGTCTGCCCATGCCATCTAGACATGGTGTATACGCTGCCTGCCTTAGCGGTGTCTGCCCGGCCATGTAGGCACGGTGTAATATCATCATTACATACTTATCATGAATCATGCATAAGACTCAAGACAAACGGTACAGCTATCGAGGTGACATAAGGTCGTGAACCCCTATTTCCGTTATGGAGCATGCATAAGTATTATGCCTCACCTTGAAGGAATTAGCATATAAGGTGAGTGTATACAATGAACAACATCAATGGATCATAATAAGAATCATTAGCTTGGTAGAAACATAATATCATGGGCCTTAGACTCTTTATACTTAGACTCATCATCATCCTTATCATGCTCATAATATATCTCTTATCTTATCTCATATGAAGCTCTTTACTAAGATTGACTCATAATTTTCGGGATGTAGGAAAGTCATGAAGAAATAGGGAATATCATGTCAGAAGAATCATGCCTTAGAAAGAAGAGACTAGCCTTACATACCTTTTCATTTAGCTACTCTATTTCATGAACGTTCCTCTCCAATATTCACGTTTCTACCTTCAAGAGAGTTCATACTCATTTTAGATAATCGATAACATAAGCGTGTTTGAACTAAAGCTAGAGAAAATTGAGCAGCATCTCCTTTGTTTCTTCTACTTTCTCCATATCATATATCAACTCCCAAACGTCAATAATAACTTTCATAATATCATCATCAATAACTTTTGTCAAATTCATTATTATCCAATCCCCACAATTTCCTCTCAAGGTCATCCATAATCATGATCATAATACAACATTACATTCATTCTCATCTAATGTTTCTCTCATGCTCTTAACATTTGTTACACCTCGGAAAATATTCCGTTGGTACGCAAGTGAATGAACTAGTGATGACTATGAGTGTATGATGTCCATGAGCAAGAAATGACGTTTGATGAACTTAGGCGAGGTTTCGAAGGTATCCGATGTGAGACGAGAAGGTTGGCTAAGTTAAGATGAGATATAAGGTGAGTGATGCATGTGCATGGACGTGGGTGAGTAAAATGAGAAGTCTAAGAAATATGGGAAGTTGCAGATTTGAAATCTGCCCAGTGGTCGTAAAGTGCAGAATACGGACCGTAAATTGGTATACGGTCCGTAAACTGGTAGTCGTAAAATTCCATGCAAAAGGTTCAACTTTCTGCCAGCCGAGAAATGGTAAAATACGACCTGGAGGACGGACCGTAAAGTGATTTACGGCCCGTAAACCATGGTCGTAAATCACCATACATGCAGCCAAAGCTTCTAGTTCTGGAAATGGTTAAACACGAACGCGAGGGATGGTCCGTAAACTGCAATACGGGTCGTAAACCATGATGGACGACCACTGTTCACTCAGCACAGATTTTTACAAGTCATTAAATAAAGGGACCAACACTTGATTTATTTCATTTCCACATTACACCACTTCTCTCTAAAACTTCTCTCTACATTTATTATATGAGTTTTCAAGGATTGTAAGCCATCAATAACATCAAGACAAGTGAATCAAGGATAAGGGAATCATCAAGGATCATCCAAGTCAAGAAATCCAAATGGAGAAAAACTAGGGTTTTGCTCAAAGAGGAGTATTATCAACCCAAGCTTGTTCCTACAACTTTTAAGGTAAGATTAATGATTTTTACATGATTTTTAAGGTATTGGAGAATTAAAATGCATGGATTGTAGAAAATATGGTCAACTAGGTCATGAATGATGAATAGTGACATTTTGAGGAATAGTTTGAATTGAATCATAAATGTTGTTGTGTTGTGATATGAATATATTATAAATGGTACTAAGATCATGAAATCGACACTTTAGACGAAAGGACGAAGTTGAATGTTATGACCATAAATATGGGAGCATTAGAAGCAAGTTGAGAAATCTAGATAATGTGGATGAGGTGAATGACTAATGGCCATTGTTATGATATTAATGAAGGTATACACACTAGCATTGGGAGGAAACGTGCAAGTGTAGAATAGTTCGACGAAAAGGTATGTAAGACTAACCCTTCTTTCATAAGGCATGGTTTCTTGGCCAAATTCTTAAATCCTCTATATGAGTATGTTGTCTCCAATGATTGATATTCTGAGCTCATAAGCTCGCGATCCTTGATATGAACTACGATTGTACCACGCACCTCATATGATGAGTAAGCCTATGATATAGACGTAGTGATAATGATGATGATAGTAACGATGAAGATAGTAACGATAATAATGATAACAATGATGTTAAAGGTGCCTACGGGCTAGTATGCATATATGTGCCTATGAAGGGCTATAATGAAAACCCCGAGCTTATAACTCCGGGTAGAATATATGTATATGATTATGTATAAAGTATGTATATGATTACGAAACGCGCGCACACCTCTGCAGATGGTACGGATAACCCTGAAGCCTTGGTAGGGCCAGGTATGAGTAACCTTGAGCCTTGGTTGGCCAAGTATGTATGGAACACCGATTCTATGAGGTCGGGTATGCTATGTAAATGCTACATGTACAAAATGACTATGCATGTAATATGAATATGAATGTGATAAGACTATGTACATGGATACAAATAAGGGCATGAATAAGAATAAGAGCACAAGTATGGTACGAGTACTATTATGAGAAAGGGTAAGTTTCTATGAAGAGCAGGTAAGTGCTATGACGACGATATTGTTGCCTCCCCTCCTATGATGGTTCATATGTTGTTCATTATGCTTTCATATTGATGTTGATCATGCTTTACATACTCAGTACATTCTTCGTACTGACGTCCTTTTGTTTGTGGATGCTGCGTCATGCCCGCAGGTGCACAAGGAGACAGACTTGATCAGTAGCTGCCTATTCTGAGATTGCATAGAGAGCTCCAATTCCTTCGGAGCCGTATCTTTTGGGTATTATTCTTTTGTGTATATAGTTATGGGCATAGCGGGGTCCTGTCCCGCTCATGTGGTATGTCATACTCTCTTAGAGGCTCGTAGTCACGTGTACGTATATTTGGATATGTCTGGCCTTGTTGGCCCATGTTTTGTATATCATTTCGTCGGCCACGTTGGCCCATGTACGTTGATGTGGCATAAATGCCAATTATAATATTATGGTAATGTCGTCCAAAGGGACTAGTTTAACGAATGAAGGGAAATGAATGTCTAATTATGTGGCTCACCTAGATGTAAGCATAAGAGTACGCTAAGAGGGTGCCCGGGTGGGCTAGCACCGGGTGCTCGTCGCGGCCCCCCTAGTCGGGTCGTGACAACATCATTCATAACGTAATTATAATCACAACATATCAATATTCATGATTCATATTAATCTACTACTCACAATTGCCACAAATATCATATTTTGTAACCCCTTTTCCATCTTCTTCCATAATCCAAGTGTTTCAACTTTTCAATACCTTAAACAACATGCAGACCACTGAAAATTAGCAGTCTTCTGTGTGAATTTAGTCAATGGAGAGGCTATTGATGAAAAACCTTCCACAAACTTTCGGTAATAATTTGCCAAACCCAAGAAACTACTAATTTCAGTCGCACTAGTGGGTCTAGGCCAATCCTTCACCGCTGCAATTTTCTGAGGATCTACTTTAATGCCGTCACCAGTCACCACATGGCCTAAGAAAGCCACAGAATCAAGCCAGAACTCACACTTAGAGAATTTTGCATAAAGCTCGTTCTCCTCAAGTGTTGTCAAAGTTATCCTCAAATGATTAGCATGATCCTCACGATTCTTAGAGTACACCAAAATGTCATCAATAAACACAATAATGAATCGGTCTAGATACGACTTTAAAACTCGGTTCATCAAATCCATGAATGCAGCAGGCGCATTAGTCAAGCCAAATGACATGACTAAAAACTCAAAGTGCCCATAACGAGTACGGGAAGCAGTTTTCGGGATATCCTCCTCCTTTATCTTCAATTGATGATATCCAGACATCAGGTCAATATTCGAAAAGAACTTAGCACCCTGAAGTTGGTCGAACAAATCATCTATCCTAGTTAAGGGATACTTATTCTTAATGGTCACTTTATTAAGCTGACGGTAGTCAACACACATTCTCAGGGAACCATCCTTCTTCCTAACAAACAAGACTGGAGCACCCCAAGGTGAGGAACTTGGTCAGATGAAACCCTTATCTGACAAGTCATTCAATTGATCATTCAATTCCCTTAGCTCCGCTGGAGCCATACGATAAGGTGGAATAGAAATAGGTTGGGTGTCGGGGATAACATCAATCCCAAAATCAATAACTCTATCAGAAGGAATACCAGGAAGATCTTCAGGAAATACTTTGGGATAATCACTGACTATGGGAACAGATGCAAATTCCGGTACTACGGCCTTTGTATCATTAACAACAACCAAATGGTAAATACACCCCTTAGTAATCATCTTATGAGCCTTAAGATAGAAAATAAATCTACCCTTTGGCTTAGCAATTTCACCCTCCCACATAATAACAGGCTCATCGGGAAAGGCGAAACGAACTAACTTATGGCGACAATCCACATTAGCATAACACGCAGACAACCAGTCCATCCCCATAATTACATTAAAATCCACCATCTCAAGTTCATACAAGTTAGACACAGTCTCACGACCTTTAATCACAACAACACAATTTCTATACACTCTAGAAGCAATAACAGGAACACCCGAAGGCGTATCAACAGCAAAGGGTTCCAACAAAGGTTCGGGTTTCATACCCATATCAAGAGCAAAATAAGGAGTCACATAGGATAAATTTGAACCCGGATCAATCAATGAGTAAGCCTCATGAGAACAAATGGTAAGGATACCTGTAACCACAGCGTCAGAAGCCTCAGCTGCCTCCCTACGAGTCAGCCCATAAAGTCGAGCTGTCCCTCCACCAGAAGTATTAGCAACCTCCTTTCCTTTGCTGTTGTTACGAGCATTCTGATTATAATTTTTAGCATTACTAGCAGGAGAATTTCTAGAAAATGCAGAAACAGGCGGAACATTCTTTTGGTTATTCATAGCAGCCACCTCACGTAGCCACTTTCTGCATTCCCTCTTGATGTGGCCTCTAATCCCACAATGATGACAAATACGCTCTTCCCACCCTGGCGGACGACTACTTCCTTGCGAAAACTTACTAATATTATTATTTTTCTGGGCTTGCCTACCAGAAGGCACACTAGTATGGGAATAAGCTCCAGACTGAGCAGGTGCAGAATACCCTTTACTCTGCCCTCCCTTATAATTATTACCACTGAAACCACCCGCCGATTGGGCCTTCTTGTTTTGATCTCGATCCATTCTCTCCTCATTTTTCCAACCCTCTTGTTGTTTAGCAAACCCAACCAGAGATGAGAAAGTGCAAGTAGGAGACATAGCAACAACAGCACATGCAGACTTGATACGTGGTACCAAGCCTTTCACAAAACGAGTCAACTTATGCTTTTCATTTGGAATCATGTATAAAGCATACTTTGACAGACGAGTGAACTCCAAACTATACTCACGAACTGACTTGTTACCCTGCTCTATCTTTTCAAACTTCGTAGCCATAGCAATTCTTTCCTCATCAGACAAGAACCTTTCCATGAACGCCTCTTCAAATTCAGCCCACGTCGGAGTTAAAACAGCGTCACCTCTCTCAGATTACCACATCTCAAACCATATGTGAGCAACATCCTTCAACTGATACGAAGCAAGCCTCACAGCTTCTGGATCCTGGGCATCCATTGCCTTCAATGCCTTAAAGGTCTCATCTAAAAAGTGTTGGGGGTCATCCACCTCTCGTGACCCAAAGAACTCTTGTGACTTTAAGTCTAAGAACTGCTTAAGTTTGCCTCCACCATGAGGTCCCACACCTCCACGCTGCTGCTACGCCACAACCAAAGCAATCAATATTTGAATAGTCATTTGCATAGTACCAATCTCAGGCACACCCGCAACGGGAACAGCAGGAGCAGGCGGTGCTGGGGGTGGTGCTTGATTTCCAGCATCATTTCCATTACCAGCATTCGCGCCCCCAAGATTTCGGTTAACTTTCACGGGATGTCCTCGTTTACCATTTTTGGATCGCGTCAGAATCATTTCTGCAAGGCACGAATTAACCAGCGAATTAGAACGATCCTAAAATGGACTTTAAGCTCTACAGCACAATCTAGAATCAAGAAGAATAGGAAACACCTATAAATGTCCTGGGAGTTTCTTGGTCATGCAGGTGATCAGGCTGCACAAGGAAAACTCCACTAGACACAGCTCCACAGACACCGACAATAATCCTAGGACGTATAACAACCTAGCCTCTGATACCAAGCTTTTCACGCCCCAAACCCACCCTAGACGTGACCGGCATCCGACGTTATGAACAACATCGGAAGAACCTAAACAACACAATAACAATACTTGAACCCGCCAAGTTCAACATTCGCCTCCAACAATTTATAAAATAAAGGTAAACAAATCATGCATATAAAAATTAAATCAGCGAAAGTCTTTAGTTATCTATACTTGTCAAACATGACAACGTGCCCAAGAGTTAATCAATAACTCAATAACTACCCACAAATGTATACTAGGGAGCTTCTAAGATAAAGGAATAATAGTCTGACTCATCGGGACGCAGCCCAGACAACTAATATAATAAATAAGAAAATCAATAGGGTGTCCCACGAATGAATGTGTGGGCTCACCAAATTAGCTGCAACCGCAAGTCCTTCCTACGCACCGGGAGTATCAAGAGTCTGCTCTTCTCCGTTACCTAACATACCATCAAAAACAACAATGGTATGCCTGAGTGCTTCATACTCAGTGAGTGCCTCGGGGACAATGAATAATACGAAAATAAAGTAAAATAATACATGAAGAAATCAGTCTTGAAAATCACATGGAACCAACGTAAGAACATTTATTCAGTCTATGTGTCTCAATAGTAAGTATCAAAACCCATTTATAAAGCCTCTTGTCAAGTTACAACTTCAAATATGCCTTTTTAATCAATTAAGATAGTCATCAACAATTCCATAAGAGAATAAGAATGTCACACATGCCAATACAGGCCCACAAATCAAGCATATCGCGCCACACCGGAACATATAATTCTCGGTGGCTATCCTTCCTCCCGAATAGCTAGGCATAAATCACACCGGACTATGTAGTACGCGGTGGCTATCCTTCCTCCCGAATAGCTAGGCATAAATCACACCCCGGGTAGCAAACCCAGCGGTGGCCACTCTTCCTCCCGAATGGCTAGGCAATGACACACTAGGATCCATAGTGGCTACCCTTCCTCCCGAGTAGTTAGGCCAAACAAAATAACAAAGTTCATAGCATAGAAGCCGATTCACAATTTGTCTCAAAGTAGTCACACCATCAAATAGCATTAAAGTTCATTATGCTATTACGAAAATCCATAATTTCATAGATAATCTTGAAAACGTTTCCACTTCTTTAAACAAGATTCCTTTGTAAAATCATCAATACCAACAATTAACCATCATCACTGACCATCTCTTATAGAAGAAAACATTCATAATATCTAATACATAGATAGGTTTTGTTACCATCTAGGTTTAATGTGGGTTTGTCCCCTCACACACATTAACCACCATTTAGACATGAAATAGGGTTCAAGAAACATGAAAAGATTGCTTTTCCTTTCATTCATTAAAGAATCTTGAATAAAATTTATAGTTCCAACAATATTTTCAAAAAGTGATTTTCATTCAAAATAAGTTTTTAAAAGAGAGACATACATTAGGGTTTTGTATGAGAAGTTCACCCTTTTTATTCAATAAAGAACTTTCAAGAAAAGAAGTCATGCATTCCAAAATAAGATTTTCGAAAGATACATACCTTAATTTGTTAAAAAAGGTTTAACAAATCACTTTTCTAATGAAGAACACCCAAACCCTAGCTTGAATCACTTTGGGAAGAATTATGTTGCAAACCCTAGGTTTTGGTCACAAAAATCATGTTAAGAATCATGGCTTTGATGTTAGAATGATTTAGTAATGTTAAGGATGCCCTTACCTTTGATTTGAAGACTTGGGGGAATGATTTTCGTCCTTAGGGTTGTTTAGGAAGTGGAGGAATAAACAAAACAAGGGTCTTATTTATATTTTTCTAGTGAAAATGGGCCAAAGGACCCCTCTGAAGGACGGACCGTCCTTCGTGTTACGGACCATCCTTTGGACCGTCCCTTAGTGGAAATTTCCAGAGAGTTTCTGGAAATTTTTGATACGTTACGGTTCATGTTACAGCCCGTAACACGTGTTACGGTCCGTAACGTCTCACCGTAACACAGGCAAAATTTCCAGCGAAGACAGGTTTCGGTAAAACGAGCATAACCTTTTGTACGCAGCTTTGTTTGGGCTGGGCGACCTACCGTTGGAAAGCTATTGAAAAGATCTACAACTTTAATCAAGGAAGTGTTTCCAAATTCGCAACAAATTTTCATGGAAATCGCCCAGACGACAGACCTACCAAAACTTAGGCGAATTTAAGAGCCCTTACGAACTTCACTAGTTGGTTTGACTTCAAAACGACCATCCTCCACCCGAATTAATCAAGAATGGATTCATATAGATATAATATCATATTAATACTATATTTTTACACATTCACACCTAGTTCAAGTTTACGAGGTGTTACAATTTCGTCAGAGTTTCCCCTATAATATGGCACTACCATCCTGTCACAACAGCCCATAATAACATTGCCTCACAGGACCACAACATAATAACAATATAAATTGGCCACACGCAACCCATATGCAAAAAAAGAAGATATACATACCTCATAATCTTGGTGTTTCATTGTGGATCTCTTCTGGGGGCTGAAATAAATACGGGTATTTGTATTTCATACTCTCTTCTAATTGCCAAGTCATTTCTTCTCGTTGGTTATTTCACCATAAGATTTTAACTGAGGCCACTTCCTTATTTCGAAGTCTCCGTACTTGCCTGTCTAATATAGCAATGGACACTTCTTCATATACTAGCTTTTCTATCACTCGAACATCATCTATTGGGACAATCCTCATAGGACCTCCAACACACTTGTGGAGCATTGAAACATGGAAAACTGGATGGACTAATTCATGTCCTGGAGGCAAGTCCACTTCATAAGCTACTTGACCCACCTTGCGAATAATTTTATAGGGTATAATGTATCGAGGACTTAACTTTTCTTTTCATCACACCTTTTATTGGTGAAATATTTAAGAACACCCAATCATCAACTTGAAATTCTAGGTCTCGCCGGCGATTGTCCACATAAGATTTTTGGCGACTTTGGGCTGTCAGTAATGTATCTCGGATCACCTTGACTTTTTCTACTGCTTGTTGAATCAACTCAGGGCCTATTAGTTGTACTTCTCCTATTTCAAACCATCCAATTGGGGATCTACACTTCCTTCCATATAAAGCTTCATACGGAGCCATTTGGATACTGGAATGGTAGTTATTGTTGTATGCGAACTCGATTAGAGGTAAGTGGTCATCCCAACTACCACCAAAATCTAGAACACATGCTCTTAGCATATCCTCCAAGGTCTGAATAGTATGTTCGGCTTGCCCATCAGTTTGCGGATGGAATGCCGTGCTGAGCTTTACTTGAGTACCTAGACCTTCTTGGAAAGATTTCCAGAACTTGGCTGTAAATTGCGCTCCTCTATCTGTGATAATAGATATCGGAATACCATGGAGTCACAAAATTTCCTTGAGATACAGTCTTGCATAATCTTCTACTGAGTATGTGGTTCTGACTGGAAGAAAATGAGTTGCTTTCATGAGTTTGTCCACAATCACCTATACAGAATCATACTTGCCTCGGGAACGAGGTAACCCCATAATAAAATCCATGTTGATCACTTCCCATTTCCAAGTAGGGATTTCCATTGCTTACAATAATACTCCTGGCTTTGGATGTTCGATTTTCACTTGCTAGCAATTTGGACATTGAGCTACAAATTCGGCTATGTATCTCTTCATGCCATCCCACCACTATATCAATTTGAGATCATGATATATCTTCGTTGCACCTGGGTGAATAGAATACCGAGAATAATAAGTTTCTTCGAGAATTCGACGGTGCAATTTTGCAACATTCGGCACACATAGACTGTCTCGGTATATAAGAATTCCATCCATAGAAGTTTCAAATGGTGACACCTCTTTTCCATGAAGTGCGTCTCTATAATGGCTCAATTGAGGAGCTTCATATTGACGCTCTTTTACTTCAATATTCAGGGACGAAACCGTGGGATCATTAATACCAATTCCTGCACTACCTGAATCAATTAGACGTACTCCAAGGTTAGCTAATTGGTGGAGCTCATGAATTAATTCTTTCTTTTCCAGAGGGACTTCACATAGGCTGCCCATTAATCAGCGGCTAAGCGCATCAGCTACTATATTTGCCTTTCCGGGGTGGTATAAAATACTCACATTATAATCTTTCAATAATTCTAACCACCGCCTCTGCTGCAGATTCAACTCCTTCTGTTTGAAAATGTATTGAAGACTCTTGTAATCTGTATAGATATCGACATGCACACCATACAAGTAATGTCTCTACATCTTTAATGCATGAATAACTGTAGCCAATTCGAGATCATGAGTTGGGTAGCTCTTTTCATGTTTTCGCAGTTGTCTCGAAGCATAAGCGATGACTTTACCGTGCTGCATTAACACACATCCTAACCCAACACCGGAAGCATCACAATATACAACGTAACTATCTCGCCCTTCTGGGAGTGTCAAGACTGGGGCTGAGGTTAATATGTCCTTCAACTCTTGGAAACTGCGTTCACAAGCATCATTCCACTGAAATTTATCTGACTTTTGGGTTAGCTTCATCAATGGGGCTGAAATAGAGGAAAACCCCTCTACAAACCTTCTATAGTAACCTGCCAATCCCAGGAAACTACGGACTTCTGTAGGCGTCGTAGGCCTTGGCCAAGTCTTCACATCTTCAATTTTCTGAGTATCAACTCGAATGCCATCATCTGAAATAACATAACCCAGAAATGTCACAAAATTCAGCCAAAACTCGCACTTTAAAAATTTTGCATACAATTCTCGGGTTCGAAGAATGCCAAGAACAATACGTGAATGGTCAACATGTTTTGATTCTGTACGAGAGTATACCAGAATGTCGTCAATGAACACTATTACGAATAAATCCAAGAGAGGCCTGAATACGTTATTCATCAAATTCTTGAACACTGCCGGAGCATTAGTCAACCCAAATGACATCACCCAGAATTCATAATGGCCATATCTCGTTCTGAAAGTTGTCTTGGGAATATCTTCTTCTTTAACTCTTACTTGGTGATAACCTGACCTTAAGTATATTTTAGAAAACCACTTGGCATCCTGTAGTTGATCAAATAAATCATCAATTCTCCGAAGAAGATATTTGTTCAT
The DNA here is from genome assembly GCF_019175385.1 of Lycium barbarum. Classification (NCBI taxonomy): domain Eukaryota; kingdom Viridiplantae; phylum Streptophyta; class Magnoliopsida; order Solanales; family Solanaceae; genus Lycium; species Lycium barbarum. The sequence goes on along the minus strand of NC_083346.1, from coordinate 18,792,404 downwards.
TATCGTCACTTTATTCAGCTGCCTATAATCGATACACATCCATATGGAACCATCTTTCTTTCTCACGAATAGGACTGGTGCTCCCCACGGTGATGAACTTGATCTAATGAATCCCTTCTCAAGCAAATCTTTCAACTGTGCCTTTAATTCTTTCAATTCTGCTGGAGCCATTCGGTAAGGAGGAATAGAAATAGGTTTGGTGTCCGGCAACACATCAATAGCAAAATCAGTCTCTCTTTTCGGGGGAAGGCCAGGAAGTCTATCTGAAAATACATCCGAAAATTCATTCACTACCGAAATGGATTGGAAAGTTGGCGATTTTTCTTCAGTATCATGAACTATGACTAAGTGATAAATATAGCCCTTAGCTATCAGCTTTCTTGCCTTACGATAGAAAATAAACCTATCTCTTGGAGAGGCTGTATTACCCTTCCATTCAAACTTGGGCTCTCCCAAAAATTGAAATCGAACTGCTTTCATTCGGCGATCAACATTAGCATAACATGAGGCCAACCAATCCATACCCATAATCACATCGAAATCTAACATCTCCAACTCAACTCAATCAGCTTTAGTCTGGCGGTGGCATATCACAATTACACAATTTTTATGCACTTGTCTAGCTATCACAGGATCACCAACCGGAGTAGATACCTCAAAAGGTTTAATTGGCTCAGGTTTCACCCCAATACGACTAGCAACATACAGAGTAATATAAGATATAGTAGAACCCGGATCTATCAATGCATACACATCATGGGAAATTACGGATAATGTACCTGTAACCACATCCAGGGAGGACTCAAGATCCTGTCGTCCGGCTAAAGCATACATACGGGGCTGAGTGGCACCTGAAGTAGATGCTCCCCCTCTGCCTCTACCTCAGCCTACTGGAATCTGGGGAGTCTGCCCTACCGGGTGAACTGAAGAGGAACCAGCCGTTGATCCTGTGGGCTGAACCTTAACTCTACCACTCATCGACGGGCAATCTCGCATCATGTGCCTAACCTTGCTACAGGCATAGCAAGCATCTGAACCTTGGCGACACTGTCTGGAATGTAGTTTACCGCACTGGTTGCATCGCGGTACTGGGGGTCTCCTCTGGCTATAATCTCCCCCAAACTGACAATCTGAGGTCCTCGAACTCGGACCCTGTCTTGAACGAAAGGAGCGATCAAATCTCCTACCTGTAAATCATGGAGGCGCACTAGTCGCCGACTGTCCTGAATGTCTAGGATATATCTGCCTTGATCCCCCTCTATAATCACTTCCTGCCCCCATCGATCTGGCCATCTTACTTTGCCCTCTATCAATATCACGTTCACCCCTTTTCGGATGTTGTTGCCCTTATAAATTCTGGGCATGAGCTTGAATGCGGGAAATATCCATCCCATCTTGCAACGAGGCCGTCAAGCAGTCCTTGAACAAATGTGGCCCTAAGCCACTCACAAATCTGTGCACTCTATCTCCCATATCGTCCACCATTGTCGGGGCATATCTAGCCAATGAATTAAACTGAAGGCTATTGTTATATCCCGTATTTTCATACATTGGGACGTTTTAAAATAAACGCGACAAGTTAAAGGCAAGATTATCTTAAGACACAGAGTAGAGACTTTAACTTCCGGTTTCGTTTCAAGTCACAAATTACCTACAATTTCGTTTGGCATGGAAGTATTAATGGAAAATTGGGATTATATTAACCATAATTGGATTATTAAGTGGGATTGGGAAGACAAAAATCAGTCCATTTTATATGCCATGTTTGGCCGTGCATCATGGTGGAGTGGTCAAAGAATATTTGACCCAAAAACTTTAGTGGACACATGTCCAAGTCTTGTAAGGCATATACAAGGCAAAAATCTGATTCATACATCACTAAGCAATTCATTTCAACATTACAAGATAGAAATATAGTGATAGAGAGAGAGAGTCTCTCGGCTAGAGCTAGCCGAGAGTGAAGGTTCCAATTTCTCCAAAAATTCAGTTTTTTTCCTAAGCAATCCAACTCCATTGAAGGTGTATTAATGTGTAGCATCCATTGATATAGAAAGAACAAGTGTTAAAATTCAAGAAGTGAAAGTGAAGGCTAGCCGATTGAAGTGTTAAGTTACAAGGTAAGAATGATCATTGTTCTTATGTTGCATGATGATTTGAATGTATAATACATGCATGTTGTTGTTGGATTGTTGTTGTGGTTGAACTTGGGGGTGATCCGTGAGTATTGGATAAGCCATGGTTGGTTTCATTTTGCCTGTATTGTTGATGAATTGAATGTGTATCAACATATGTAAATGAACAAAGATTGTAGAAATTTGTTTATGATGTTGCATGTTGGTATTGGACTGTTTTTCTAAAAATTGAAGTGAGTTGTGTGTTGCATACTTTAATGGAATCATGTTTGATTTTCTTGTACATGTATTGGAAGTGGATTGAATGTGTTGTAGTATGGATAAAAGGATGAAAATCATGAAGTTGTTGGAATGGTGTTGTAGCCGTGTGAGGGGACTGTTTTAGGGAAGATTATGGACTGTTTTGTGTCACATTTTGATTGTTGTTGTTATGGACATTGTGGTGTATTGTATGCATGTTGAATATGTGAATTGAGGTGTTAAAGAAATGAATTATGCTGAAGTGTACAAGCAGTCCAAAACTGTGGACTGTTTTAAGGTTAGAAGTGAATTAGTGCATGTTGAATGTTGATTCTTCTTGTGAACGTTTAGTGAAAGTAAAGCTTAATGATTCAATTTGAAATTGGGATGGTTTGTGGGCTGGTGTAAGAATGAAAATGATACTAAAGAAGTTCCAAGAATCGTAAAAGTAATATTGTTAAACGTGTCGTTATCGTTGTAGGTTAAAACTGGAAAATTGCTAAGTGAAAAGGGTATTGTGGTATGTGTTGTTTTGCCGTGTGTATGGGACAGTTTTGAATGATGGATGAACTTCCCAAAGTCCCCTAAGTCATGTTTAAATAAGTTTGGATTAATATAAGAAAGAACGATTAGCAATGTTAGCTTGTAGCGCTAGTTGGTTTGAATGCAAACGAAACGTCGTTTAAATGTTAGAAAGGGATTGTGAGCGTCAAAATACGTATTGAATTCCCTTGTAGACTAATTGTAGCTCTTGATATCTTGATATAGGATAAGTGTTTATGGGCAGCAAGTACAAGTTAGAATACGACTAAACGCTAAAGGTATGTAAAGCCTATTCCTTCTTTATTTTGGCATGTCCTAGACGTAAGTATGAAATGATATGAACCTTGGGGTAAATTCTATTCTCTAGTTCCATGCATGACTTATGATTCTATATTTCCTTAATGCTATTGTCACGAGCCTACTATATGATTGACTAATGAAAGATGTATAGAATTTCCTACTCTTAGAAGAATGGCATGAATAGAGGCATACTTGACTTTCAAAAACTACATCATGAAAATTTACACATATACATGAAAGCTGAAATGTTCCTTGCTATGGCTTGTAATGAAAGTTGAAAAGAATTGAATATGGTTATTATCCCAACACTTTAGAGCTGGTTAGTTGCTTACCTACTGAGTCTAAAAAGATGAATTGCATATATGTGGTTGCCTATTATTCTGCTCGTGCTTACCACTATATCCTTCACTAAGTCCCGGGCCAGGACACGTTTTCGTGCGCATGTTTACTATATTATTCACCGAGTCCCTCATTAAAGGGCCGGGACACGTTATATATATATATGATGATATGATGATATGGAGACGGTGGCCAAGAGGGCATATATTCCTTATTACCGAGTCCCTCATTAAAGGGCCGGGACACGTATATGTTTATGTTTATGATGTTATGATTTTAATTACCGAGTCCCTCATTAAAGGGCCAGGACACGTTATATATGTTACATACAGAATGATTATGCAGCTGTGATTACAAAGCTTTATATTGACATTGATATGAGAACGATACAGATGAAATATGTTCAAAGGAAAGTCTTATAAAAATCTGGTTGTTGCATTGGGTTCTACACACCTTGTCTCAGTATGAGTTCACTATTACATTCCATGCTTTACATGCTCAGTACATATTCCGTACTGGACCCCTTTCTTCGGGGGGCTGCGTTCATGCCCGCAGGTACAGACGCTCGTTTTGGAGATCCGCCAGCTTAGGGTACCTATTCGGCTATTTTGGACTGCTCCTTTGTTCCGGAGCCTAGCTTGTGGTATAACTTCCTTTGTTGTATGTATAAGTGTTTGTTTGGGTACGGCGGGGCCCTGTCCTGCCATATGATACGGTCATTACTCTTAGAGGTCTGTGGACATTTGTGTGGGTCTGATTGTGGTTGTTGATGCGTTTTATGACTATGACTTACGCTTGGGGCGTACCCATTCGTAATGGCAGCCTTGTCGGCTTGCATAAACATGTATGTTTGGTATGTTGCATATCGTGGCAGCCTTGTCGGCTTGCGTAGGAATATATATATGTTCTTGTTTAAAAATTGTAACTCCTCAGGAGACAGGTGCCTACGACATACAAAACTTTGACAGCTTTAAAATAACACCCCACTTTTTCATACAAATGAGATCATGACATGCTGATTATAAGTGATTATAGTTAACAGATAATAGGAGTGTCCACCTCGGGCACTAGTCATGGCCTACGGGGTTGGGTCGTGACAGCTATACTCCTGGGCACTCATGTTTCCTTGTTTCAAATTTAAAAATCTATCTGCTCTAGCTCGGCGGACCTCGGGTGGCAAATAGTGGCGGATGAAGGCATCTACAAATTCTTGCCAAACGGGCGGAGGCGCATTATCTTTTCTTGATGATAGCCAATTATTGTACCATAATACCGCCACATCTCGGAGTCTATAAGATGCCAACTCCACAGATTCAGTTTCGGAGGCATTTATAATCTTTAATGTTCTCAGCATCTCATCAATAAAACTTTGCGGGTCTTCATCCAGCTTTGACCCGAAAAACTCCGGAGGATTCAAACTCATAAAATCGCGGGCCTTGGTACTAGTTGCCCGATCACTTGGACTCGCATTCTGCCGTTGTGCCTGGGCGGCAACTAACTGCATTAGTAAATGAATAGCCTCGGTCACTTGTTGACCCAAAGCAGTCGGTGGAGGAACTGGAGGCATAGGAGCTAGAGCTGATGCCCCTTCCTGTTCTCCTATAATAGGCGGAGCGGAGGAAGCGTTAGATGGAGCCTCATTATGTGATTCACCCTCTTCTATATTCATTGGCGGCTCTCTTTCTACCCGCCTCTTCATCGTAGTCTTGCCCTTCTGGGCGGCGGTAGTGTTTCCCTTTGGCGGCATTTCTGAAATCATAGCACACTATTAAGGAGGAGAAAATCTTATAACACAGCTCTATCGCACGATCTCTTAAGATAAAAGATGGTCATTTTTCCTAAATACCCTGTAGTCTCCTGTTTATTAGCGTGGCGCGTAACACACCATAAACAAGACTCTACTAGACACAGTTCGTAGACACTTCCTAGGACTGAACTGCTCTGATACCACTTTTGTCATGACCCGACTAGGGGGCCATGACGGGTACCTGGAGCTGACTACCGAGCACCACTCATGTTGCTAGTTATCATGCTTATTCTGCATTTTATCTATTGCTCCACACTTCTAGTCGTAAGGAAAACCATTTAGAATTTGAAACACATACGCATTTATAAACATAAGCCCTTCGGCTATCAAAAATATATATACATATATGCAATAAGGACATCGTGAGACCATACTACCCACACATACATATCTACGAGCCTCTACTAGAGTACTAGACATATGGATGGGACAGGACCCCGCCGTGCCCAAATATGTACACAAAATAATAAATCAAATAGCACCTCCGGAATAATGGAGTGCTCTTGTAAATCTGCTGACAGCTCCTATGGATCTGCACCATCTCCTTGTCTACCTGTGGGCATAAACATAGCGTCCAAAGAAAATGGACGTCAGTACTAACATTGTACTGAGTATGTAAGGTATCAAGGATAACAATACGCCAATGAAATAAGGAAGCATCAAATGAGGAGCAACCTGTAACTGACTATCAATTATAAAAGAAATAATGCATGCTGGCTTATTCCATAATCATCATCATATCATGTATGCATATATGTATAAGCTGCCCGACCATATAGGTACGGTGTGATAATCATTAGCCCGCGTCCAGGCCTCCCGCGTCCGGGGTACCATCTCATGCTGCCCACTAATAGTGTCTGCCCATGCCATCTAGACATGGTGTATACGCTGCCCGCCTTAGCAGTGTCTGCCCGGCTATGTAGGCACGGTGTAATATCATCATCACATACATATCATGAATCATGCATAAGACTCAAGACAAACTGTACAGCTATTGAGATGACATAAGGTTGTGAACCCCCGATTCCGTTATGGAGCATACATAAGTATTTTGCCTCACCTTGAAGGAATTAGCATATAAGGCGAGTGTATACAATGAGCAACATCAATGGATCATAATAAGAATCATTAGCTTGGTAGAAACATAATATCATGGGCCTTAGACTCTTTAGACTTAGACTCATCATCATCCTTATCATGCTCGTAAGATATCTCTTATATTATCCATATGAAGCTCTTTACTAAGATTGACTCATAATTTTCAGGATGTAGGAAAGTCATGAAGAGATAGGGAATATCATGTCATAAGAATCATGCCTTAGAAAGAAGCGACTAGCCTTACATACCTTTTCGTTTAGCTACTCTATTGCTTGAACGTTCCTCTCCAATATTCACGTTTCTACCTTCAAGAGAGTTCATACTCATTTTAGATAATCGATATCATAAGCGTGTTTGAACTAAAGCTAGAGAAAATTGAGCAGCATCTCCTTTGTTTCTACTACTTTCTCCATATCATATATCAACTCCCAAACGTCAATAATAACATTCATAATATCATCATCAATAACTTTTTTCAAATTCATTATTATCCAATCCCCACAATTTCCTCTCAAGGTCATCCATAATCATGATCATAATACAACATTACATTCATTCTCATCTAATATTTCTCTCATGCTCTGAACATCATTCATAACGTAATTACAATCACAACATATCAATATTCATGATTCATATTAATCTACTACTCACAATTGCCACAAATCTATATTTTGTAACCCCTTTTCCATCTTCTTCCATAATCCAAGTGTTTCAACTTTTCAATACCTTAAAAAACATGGAATAATCATAAAAATCACCTTTGAATGTGTAAGAACGGGTTTTGGTTGGCAATACTTCACTTGAAGAAAACCCTAGCTTCAACTTCCAAGGGATTTGTTGACTCTAGCAACCCCATAGAGCTTCCTTGCAGTTGATTCACTTGAATTTATGATATGAACCTTTGATTTCCCTTGTATTCTTGAAAATGGAATGTATGGAATGTTCTATAGGCTTGGAGAGAAGTGGAGAAGTGAGGAGAATGAATATAATGAAGTGGGAACACATTTAAATACTTGGAAATACTCAGCCCGTTAGGACTTATATGTACCACTTATACGGTCCGTATAACATTGTACGGTCCGTATAAGTATCACCACCATGGAAGACATTCTTCCTGTTGGGTTATACGGACCCTTATACGGTCCGTATAAAGTTCCACGGTCCGTGTAAGGTGGTCGTCTAACTCACAGTTTTGCGAAGTTGTCCTCGTCGTTTCGTTTGATCTCCAATCCTTATATAACCTTCTTAACACTTGTTTAATACTTAATTAATAATCTAAACATCCCTATAACTCGTCCTCAAGACCTTACCAAACAATCCTTAATGCAATAATTTACGAAACCTTTCCTAAACCCCGCTTATACTCCACTTGTCCTTATCAATCCTTATTTCATCAATTCATATGGCTTCAAAATCTTAACGTATGCATTCTAAGACTACTAAATATCCGTCTTATTGTCTTAAGAAATTCCTGTTACCCTTAAGCTCGCATTGGTTCATTCACTACATGACGACATGAAATTTCCAAGGTGTAACACGGCCTTAGTCATCCCCATACTGGAAAATTGAAATTCTGGAGCTCTGGCCCGATCCAGAATAAATAGGATGATTAAATGTTTTGCCCATAAATCGAGCAGGTGCACTGGCCAATGATTGGCTTGAATGTCTGGAATATTGCTACCCTTAATCAAATGAGGCCTCAAACCGCTCACGAATCGGTGTACACGATCCCCCATATCGACTAACATGCTTGGGCATATCTAGCCAAAGAATTAAAGCGAAGAATATACTCTCGGGCACTCATACTCTCCTGTCAGAGATTCAAGAACTTGTCGGCTCGAGCCCGTCGAACCTCCGATAGCAAGTAATGTCGGAGAAAAGCTTCCACGAACTCCTTCCATACTGGGGGAGGTGCATTCGCCCCTCTCGAAAACATCCAAGTGTTATACCAGTGAACGACCATATCCCGCAGTCTATAGGAAGCCAATTCCACTGACTCAGTATCACAAGCATGCATTAATCTCAACGTCCCCAGCATCGCATCTATAAAGCCTTGTGGGTCATTATCTGGCTTTGACCGATAAAATTCTGGAGGATTCAGACTAATAAAATCGCAGGCTCTTGCACTAATCGCTCTATCACCTTGGCACGCACTTTGTCGCTGGGCCTGAACGGCAACTAACTGGATCAGTAACTAAATAGCCTCGGTCATCTGCTGGCCAGAGGCACCTAGTAGAGGCACTGGGGGTACTGGAGCTGGAGCTGGAGCCCTTTCCTGTTCCTCTAACCAGGGTGGAGTCGGGGAAGTCTGAGATGGAACCTCATCATGGGACTCACCCCCTTCTATCACTGTCGGTGGCTCCCGTTCAGTCCTTCTTTCGGCCACCGTCTTACCCTTCTGGGCCGCTATAGCCTTTCTCTTCATAGGCATTACTTACATAACACGCGATTAGGAAAAAGGAAGACCTGATAACATGGCTCTATCGCGCGATCTAAGATTACAAGGAAAGGCCAATCATTCCTAAATGCCCTACCCCCTCCTGCTTATAAGTGTGGCGCGCTTCACACCCATAAACAAGACTCTACTGGATACGGCTCGTAGACAGTCCCTAGGACGAACTGCTCTGATACCACTTTTGTCACGACCCAACCAGATGGCCATGACGGGTATCCGAAGCTAACACACTGAGCATCTCTAAACATACATCTCATAAACATTTTCTGGGTGGATAACAAAGATATCTCCTGGATATCGTGATCTGTAAGGATATATATCACAATATAACGGCACATCTATATATATTCCTCCACAGTTATGTCTATTATCACCAGCCAAGGCTATTAAAATGTTATGCAATGATGTGGACCGGTAGGGTTAGGAAATGTCTAACTATACACACATGTCTACGCGCCTCTACATAAAATACAAGTGACCATAAGGACCAATACCCATAGACTGCAGCTCCGAAGTAAGTGGAGTGCTCCTGGGAAAAACAGAACATAACACGAGATAAAGATAACCTGTAAATCTGATTGCCTCATAAGGCGGAAACCATGCATGCTGAGATTTCTTTTAAAAAAAAATATTCCTCATACATATATAATTAATAGTGATGCGGAACATGCAGCCCGATCCATAAATAATTTATATTGTTGTGGAATGTGCAGCCCGATCCATATATATTTTATATTGGTGTGGAATGTGTATCCCGATCCATATATCATATCATCATTATACATAAATATAAATAATGCCGCGGAACGAACTGCCCGATCCATTTATTAATATATCTCGCATCGGGGAATCCCCCGTCCAGGACGATATCATATTGTACCAACTGATCAGGTGGTTATGCGTATATAACGCCTCAGCTTTCCCCATATCCCCTATATACATATATATATCATATACATATACAATATAAGTAGCATGCATGAGAGCCCAAATAAAAGCTACAACTCTGTCGGAGTGACGTAAAGTCGGTAACCTCTGATTTTATTATGGAGCAATCATCATCGCTATATCTCACCTTGAAGGAACAATGATTGTAAGGTGAGATCAACAACAATGAATAAAATCATGGAAATCATGAAACAAGCTAAATAATCTCTTAATAGCATTAAAATCATAAACTTTGAAACTTCTAGAAATAGGATCATCATCATCGTCATCATTTTCATCATGAAAACACAATCATCTTTAGCGTCGTAAGAAACTTTAAGAATCATGAATCTTTAGATGTTGGAAATGCGGACATTATGGAAGACATGTATGGATTCACAAGAAAGAAGTCATCATTTTCATCATGGTCCTCTTAGAAAACATCTCGGCTTTAATATCATAAAAACCTTGAGAATCATGAACTTCTAGCTTTTCAGGAACAAGGATTGTAGGGAAGACATATATAGAATCATAACATAGGAATCATGTCTTTAGAAAGAAAGGGACTAACCTTACATACTTGATTGATTTCCTACCACTAAACGCTTTATCTCTCGAGCTCGTAAGTCTACATTCAAGAGAAGTCATACTACCGTTAGACTTATAGTCTTGTGCCTATCTTAAATCTTTAAATTAAACTCCTTTAGAATTGTACTAAAATTCAGGCAGCACTCCCCTGTTTATATGCCTAGCCTAAAATCACGATTCAGTAACCACCAACAACAACAACCATACCAACATCAACAACAATATTATCAATACCAAAGTATTCCATATAACGTCCCACACGATGTTTATCCAATATTTCCACCAACAAAATTATTATACGACCATTTAATAGTTTTATCTCCGTAATTAAACTTAAATAAATACCAATAAGGAAGAATTCATACCTTACTCCTGCTAGAACAACGATATCTTTAATATCCACATGGGATTCAAGCCAAAATCCCTCGCAATATGATATTATAATTGTAACTATATGTTGTCCGGACCGAATTCGGTGGTTAGACTTGATTTGGGCTTAAAACTTGAGGTTGGAAGTTGGGAGAATTTTCCAGAAATTTGGGGAGGCCTTGGGGTGTTTTGGATCACAAATGAGGGGGTAAGCCCCCTTATATAATGTTCCAGATTCTGTCCAAATCGACTTAAAAATTACTCAGCACGTTGGCGCTGGGTGGTGACGCGTTCACGCTGGGTTGTTTGTCACCCCTTCGGCGCGATTGAGCCACCTCGTGGTGCGTTCGCGCAGAGCGTTTTCTTGGCCTGCCAACCCAACTTGTAACATCCATATCTCCTTGCTCCAATATCGTATCGATGAGCGATTTGTCACGTTAGAAACTAGACTTCATGAACTCTACTTTAGGCTCTTGTTTTGCCTCAAAAATCCTCATAAGTAAAAGATATTCCTTTCTCAAGTAGGGCCAAAATTACCCCTCATATTCTCTACAAAAGCCAACAAACTTAATTTCCTTGATTCACTTGCCCTTCAAATTCTTCTGCCGCTTATAAGATGAACTTAAACCCACATTACATAAGATAAGCACATCAAGTTTCATGTATCCTTGGAGGTAACTCCAATGTCCATACTTGAAACAGCCAACACTCATAAATATCAACGTACAAAACCACGGGGTGTAACATTCCCTCCCCCCCTTTAAAAACATTCGTCCTCGAATGTTGAAGTAAAGTTCTCTCTGAGGTTGATGTCAATGTTCTTTCCTGCATTTGCTAGTATTTACCTTAGTTCTGTGTAGTTTGACTTGCTCATTAAGATTGAACTTATATGATTTGTGTCGCTTATACTTTTTCTTTTGTGGTAAAAATCTATGCTCGGGTTTAAGGTCGCTCTTTTTTTTTCTTACTAACTCTTCGTTCTTAGTCATTCTCGTTTGTTCGTCACCTCGATCGTCTACATTCCTATATACCCGGTATATGCTTTTATCCAATTTCTGATCCCATCTTCATTTTATTCAGGAATTATTTTTTGTTCTCTTCGATCTCGACGTATCTTTCTTACACTTCACAAATATCCCCGGCCTTTGTGTTGCTGGGGTTGACGTACCTTCCCGTTGAGATAATTCCAAAACTGGTCATGTTATAGCCTTCTTTGCTTTCTTACAGCGGTCGAATTAATTCTTGTGGTATTTTATCGCCCAGCTAGAGCAATATTAATCCTTTCTTTCTTTGATTTGACTTATTACGTTCGGGCTGGCTATTCATATCAAGAATACCTTGAACCTTTTCTTTAATGGTTCCTTTCTTAATACATATGCAGTTCTTCCTTGTGCAACTACTAGCTTATAATCCTTACGTACCTATGGACTCAAGTTTGTTGAATTTCTTGCTCGATCGATTCTTGGATAGTATTCTTCTTCTTTCTGTGGCTAGAAGTCATACTCGTATGGATTGTCATCCCTTTTTCTTATCACCTGTTTGTCCACTAGTTCTTCATACTTTATTATCTTCACCGTCTTTTCAACCTCTATTGTTCATACCTTTATATGTTCATGTACCCAGTGCTTACCACATACTTTTATCCCTTTTCGTACGGTCGAAACTCTTATTCCTTAGACTTTGATGTATTCTTCTTACATTTTACAGATATTCCATGCCTTCATTCTCTTGGAGCTTAACTTATCCTTCTTCTCTTAAGGAAAACCTTAGAAACTAGTAATATAGTATCCCTTGCTTTTCTATATCGACTGAATCGATCCTCACGGTAGTCTATTTTTTTCAGTTAATATAACCACCGAAGTTTCCTTTCACCATTCGCTTTACTTGACCCTCGCTTTTCTTTTATGCTCGGTCTGAGCTATAGGTAATTCTCATACTTACATCCAAAATATCTCAAAATTTCCTTTAAGTACTATCAAATCTATTTTCCACGACCCGCTCTTTCATTTGCCTAGCTCATACTGTGTTGTAGTCTCCCTTAATTAGGTGGTTGTGCCATACTCAGACGTCCTAGTTATTCCAATATCTTATCAATCTTTGTCCCCTTCTTATCTTCCTTCAATATCATAACTTGTTCATATTTTTACATATCCCTCATATATTCATCCTATTTTTCTTTGTAATCGAATTCCTTCACTCCTTATCAAGACTCTTATCCCCTGTTATTGATGTGTTGTCTCTTGCCCAAACTCGTTAGCCTGTTAACCTTTCGCTGGTTCTCAGTGGCTATTTCACTTAGCTTTTATCTTAGTCTACTATCTACTTCGAACACCATCATACGCAATCCTTCTCTGCCTCTTCATTTCTGAACTTCCTATTACACTCTTATCTTGAATTTCTGAGTAATTACTTCTTCCTTAGTGTACTCCCTTTCAATCTTTACTTTGTTATGCACATGACTGACTGGTTATGCTTATCATCAAATCGTCATTTCACTTTATCATCCCGCTAATGTAGTATCCCTTTGAGGTGGTTTCCAATTCCATTATTACCATATTTCCATTTTTTAACAAGGCCTACTTCTGGTCCAACACTTGTTTGTCTCATCTCCCCCCTCCCCTCCGCCTTAGGGTGTTAGCCCTTTATTCTATATTTAACATCCCATTAGTTCTCTTTTACCTTGAAAGTACACACTCTCAGCGAATCAGTAACCAATCTTAGTCATAACTATTCGCCATCTAAATTTATCTGATCGGTTACACTTATTTGTAACGAGTCACATATCCTCATAGACGTACTGATCCTGGATGGGCCTAAGCTTTCATCAAAAGGATCTTCATAGTTACTGTTCTTCCAAGATATCCTTTCTCTTATTATTCGCTTTCCCCATTTCCTCTCCGTGATAGTATCTAGCGCCAATTTTTATTATCAAAATCTACCCTGATTGTTAATGTTCCTCCTTCTCTTTGCCACATAACCACTTAGTCTTTAGACAAACTTCTTTTAAACTATAAATTCATTTATGTTCCTCCTTCTCTATGCCACATAACCACTTAGTCTTTAGACAAACTTCTTTTAAACTATAAATTCATCTTCTTAACGGAGGGTACATCTTATATCAATTCGCAACTTCCAACTCATTCGCCTACCTCTACATAACCAATCTCTTCACAACATCACTCATACCCTTCATTAGGTATTCAGCCTTATATTACTAACTCTATAATCTTGTGACAAAAGGATTTCTGAAAAAGAATCTTTTTGTACCTTAGTCCTAACCGTGTCTTATATCCATATATCCTTATACTCGTACCTCCATACAACATCGTTGCCCATATATGTTATATGACAAAAGCCCTTATCGATATCCAGCTCTTTCAGCGCGCACATCATTCTCTTACCTCTTCTACCCCGTTGTACTTCTAAATTATTAGCTTATTTATACTCAAGGGTCAAGCATAATTATATACTTATCCATTCCACTTCATACTTCAAGAAGAAGTTACCACTCCCGTCTAATCATACTAACGTCTCATTAATGAAACACTTTGAAAGATTTAGTCAACTCGAGTTTCCCCCCAGTCCAACCAGCAATATAAGGGATAACACATAGCAATGTAGAACTCAGATCAATCAATGCATAAACACTATGAAAGAATGCTAACAATTTACCTATGACAACATCGGGGGAGGTTTCAAAATCCTGTCATCCAACTAGTGCATAGATACGGTTTTGTGGACCACTTGAACTGGATGCTCCTCTCCTACCTCTACCAAGACCTACTGGAACCTACGATCCTTGCCCTACAGGGCGTACTGAAGATGAAGAACCGACCGCTGATCCTATGGGTTGAGCCTTATCTCTGCCATTCCTCAATGGACAATCGCGCATCATATGACCAACCCGACTGAGTACACTGGGGTGAAGGCGGTGTTACTCGGCCTTAATCATCCCCATACTAGAAACCCAAAATTCTAGAGCTATGGCCCAATCCAGAATAAGTAGGACGATCAAATCTCTTGCCATAAATCGAGGAGGTGCACTAGCCGCTGATTGGCCTGAATGTCTGAAATACTGCTGCCCTTTACTCCCCCTGAACTGATTAGCAGCACCGGAAGATCTGGCCCTCTTACTGTTCCTTCTATCAGAATCACGCTCGCCCCTCTACAACTGTTGTTGTTCTTCCAAATTCTAGGCATGGGCTTAAATGCAAGCAAAATCCATCTCTTCCTAGAGCGAGGCTGTCAAGCACTCCTTAATCAAATGAGGACTCAAACCACTCACGAATCGGTGTACATGATCCCCCATATCGGCTACCATGCTTGGGCATACCTAGCCGAAGAATTAAAGCGAAGACTATACTCTCGGGCACTCATACTCCCCTGTCGGAGATTCAAGAACTTATCGGCTCAAGCTCGTCGAACCTCCGGTGGCAAGTAATGTCGGAGGAAAGCTTCCACGAAATCTTGCCATACTGGGGGACGTGAATTTGCCCCTCTGGAAAACATCCAAGTGTTATACCAGTGAACTGCCACATCTCATAGTCTATAGGAAGCCAATTCCACTAACTCAGTATCAGAAGCATGCATTAATCTCAATGTCCTCAGCATCTCATCTATTAAGCCCTACGGGTCTTCATTTGGCTTTGACCCATAAAATTCGGCAAGATTCAGACTAATGAAATTGCGGGATCTTGCACTAAACTTAATTTACTTAATTCACTTGCCCTCCAAATCCTTCCGCCGCTTATTATATGAACTTGAACCCTCATAACAAAAGATAAGCGCATCAAATCTCATGTATCCTTGGAGGTAACTCTAATGTCTATACTTGAAACAGCCAACACTAATAAATCTCAACGTACAGAACCTCGGGGTGTAACAACCCCTATGCCACTGGTTTACAAAATGGTTGCTACAACTATAATAAGGAGTGGGTTTGAGCCCAGAAAAGGTCTGGGAAAGAACATACAAGGAATCAAAAAACCAGTGAGCATCAAAAATAGGGAGTATCGAGTTGGGGTTGGATACGAGCTGTGTGAGGCAGAAGAAGAAGAAGCAGAATAATGAACAAGAGGCCCCACTGAAATGAGAAAGTCCTTCCCTCATCTATATCCGTCCTTCACAGCATGCCCATTGGGTCACAACAGCGAGGATCCAGAAGAGGGTTTGAAGACGTTGTTTTGGGTAGCAGAATGCGCAGGCATCATTGAAGAGTGCTTTGAAGCATTAGAGATTCACCATGCTGAACCAGGAGACACAACAAGCGGATGGACTTCTAGCCCGTTGTTCACTCTGCGGTAGAAAGAATACTCATTTTCAGAAAAATGGCGAAAGTGAGCTTTGAGGCCCGGCTTATCGCCTTTTCATGTTTTTATTACGTGTTGTTAAATAACGGAAATGGCTCGATGTTCCATTCCGAGTCAGGACCACAGTTTGTATCACTCTTTTTAAATTTCAATGAAAAAGCCTCAAAGTTTATAATAAAGACAAAACAGTTTTACTCCACCTATACCTATACCTATATATATATATATATATATATATGATTTTATATAAATCCACAGTTAAAATTTCTTTTACATGATTAATAACCATGCTATTTTGTTTTACAGTAATAATACAGAGGCCACAAATAATATCATGGCATGTTACGAAACAAGTAGAAAGGACGACGAACAAAATGACGATCAAGAAGAAGGGATAACTGAATCAGAAGGGTTGATAGATGTCGAAGACGAATACGAGAACAGACCAACGCCAAACCTAGAAGAAACAGAGGCAGTTAATGTAGGCAATGAGGAGTCGGTTCGGGAAATTAGAATAATTGTGCATTTGATAAAAACTAAGAAAGAAGGGTATCAAAGTTTGTTGAAAGAACATAAAGATGTTTTCGCTTGGTCATATGTCGATATGTTGGGTTTGAGTACGAACATTATTGCCCATAGGTTGCCGATCCTTGAAGGATTTGCCCCGGTATAAAGAAATCAGGTAGCCTAGGCCTGATGTCAGCATCCGAATTAAAGAAGAAGTAAAAAAACAGATTCAGTCAGGAGTTAAAGACAAAACAGTTTTACTATACCTATATATATATATATATATATATATATATATATATATATATATATATATATATATATATATATATATATATATATATAAATCCGCAGTTAAAATTGCTTTTACATGATTAATAACTGTGTTATTTTGTTTTACAGTAATAACACAGAGGCCACAAATAATGTCATGGCTTGTTACGGAACAAGTAGAAAGTACGACGAACAAAATGACGATCAAGAAGAAGGGATAACTGAATCAGAAGGGTTGATAATGTCGAAGATGAATACGAGAGCAGACTAACACCAAACCTAGAGAAAATAGAGGCAGTTAATGTAGGCAATGAGGAGCCGGTTCGGGAAATTAGAATAAGTGTGCATTTGACAAAAACTGAGAAAGAAGGGTATTAGAGTTTGTTGAAAGAACATAAAGATGTTTTCGCTTGGTCATATGTCGATATGTCGGGTTTGAGTACGAACATTGTTGCCCATAGGTTGTCAATCCTTGAAGGATTTGCCCTGGTAAAATAGAAAATCAGGCAGCCTAGGCCTGATGTTAGCATCCGAATTAAAGAAGAAGTAGAAAAACAAATTCAGTCAGGAGTTGTTGACGTGACACCATACCCGAAATGGTTAGCCAACATAGTCCCAGTACCACAGAAAGATGGGAAAAATAAGGATTTGTGTGGATTATCATGATCTTAACCGCGCTAGCCCAAAGGATAATCTCCCACTCCCGAACATTCACATACTCATCGATAACTATGCTAAGCATGAGGTGTAATCTTTTGTGGATTGTTACACGGGCGATCATCAGCTACTGATGGATGAAAAAAATTCTCAAAAGACAGTGTTCATCACACCATGGGGGTGATCATTACTGGGTAATGGCTTTTGGACTCAAGAATGCTGGCGCGACTTACATGATGGCGATGACCACCATCTTTCATGACATGATGCATAGAGAGATTGAGGTGTATGTGGATGACATCGTCATCAAATCTCGAGTGGGTGAGGACCACCTCGAACATTTAAGAAGATTCTTTGATAGACTCCGCAAGTACGATTTGATGTTGAATCCTGCAAAATGCGTATTTGGAGTGCCTGCCGAAAAATTACTAAGATTCATAGTCAGTCGTTGTGGTATTGAGTTGGATCATACAAAGATCAAAGAAATCCAAGAACTCCCACCACCAAGAACAAAGAAAGAGATCATGAGTTTCTTAGGAAGGTCGCATTACATTGGACGCTTCATCGCCCAGTCCACAGTGATCATAGAGCCAATCCTCAAACTCCTCAAGAAAGATGCTCCAACTAAATGGACAGAGGACTGTCAGAAAGCCTTTGATACGATTAAGAGATACCTGTCAAATCCACCTGTTTTGGTCCCGCCCAGGCCAGGAAGTGCTTTGCTACTATACATGTCAGTATCAGAAAATGCTTTTGGATGCATGTTGGCACAAAATGACGAAACAGGCAAGAAAGAAAGAGCCATCTATTACAGCAGTAAGAAGTTCACACCCCGCGAATCCAAATATTCCGTGGTGGAAAAGACGTGTTGCGCTCTAACTTGAGTATCTCAGAAGTTGAGACATTATATGGCAGCATACATGACCCATTTAATCTCAATAATGGATCCACTAAGGTGCATCTTTCGCCAGCCTATACCCATAGGGAAGTTGGCCAAATGGCAAACGCTGTTAAGTGAGTTCGACATTCAATACGTCGCACAGAAAGCGATTAAAGGGAAATCACTGGCAGACATACTGGCGAGAAGTCCAGTTGATGACAATCCCGTACCCTTGTGGACTTACTTCCCGAATGAAGAAATAATGACAATTGAAGGCGAAGAAAGTGAAGATGAGTCAGGGTGGAAAGTATACTTTGATGGAGCGGTCAACTTTAAAGGATCAGGAATCGGAGCCGTCTTGGTTTCAAATTTGGACCACTATTATCCGGCGGCAGCCAAGTCGAGCTTCAATTGCACCAACAACATGGCTGAGTACGAAGCATGTATTTTGGGTCTACGTTTAGACCTCGACATGGATATGAAATAACTTCAGGTAATCGGTGACTTGGATTTGCTAATCCATCAGGTCTGAGGAGAGTGAGCTACTAAAAATGAAAAGATCATACCATATGTTGGACTTTTGCAAAGATTGGTAGATGGGTTCCAAGAAGTCAAGTTCAAACACATACCAAGAACCCAGAATGAGTTCGTTGATGCATTGGCAGCAATAGCATCCATGATTTAGCATCCCGATAGTAGATACATTGACCCTGTCAAAATTGAGATCAGAGATCAACCAGCCTACTGTGCTTTCGTAGAGGTGGAGGCTGATGGAAAACCTTGGTACACTGACATCAAAGTGTACTTAGAGAAAGGAGAATATCCCGCAGGAATCACCATCAACCAAAATAAAACTATCAAGAAGTTGGCGAATGGTTTCTTCCTCAACAAGAACTTCCTATACAAAAGAACTCTAGATTTGGGATTGCTTAGATGGGTTGACTCTGTCGAAGCTACAAGATTGATTGAAGAAGTGCATGCTGGAACCTGCGGACCTCACCTGAATGGGTTCGTGCTAGCGAAGAAAATCTTAAGAACATGTTATTACTGGATGACCATGGAGAATGATTGTAGCAAATTCGTCCAAAAATATCACAAGTGTCAGATTCATAGAGATTTGATAAAGGTTCCTCCGACAGAACTGAATGCTATAACGTTACCTTGGCCATTCGCCGCTTAAGGCATGGATGTCATAGGGATAATTAAGCTAGCTGCGTCAAACAAACACCATTTCATTTTGGTCGCCATAGACTACTTCACCAAGTGGGTGGAAGCAACATCTTATTCATTAGCAACAAAGAAAGTGGTCACAGATTTTGTGCGCAACAACATCATATGCCGATTTGGTATCCCGAAATCAATCATAATAGATAATGGGGCTAATTTGAATAGCCACTTGATGAAAGACATGTGTGCGCAATTTCGTATTACCTATCGAAATTCAACCGCATACCTGCCACAAATGAATGGAGTTGTGGAAGCCGCCAACAAAAACATCAAGAAAATCCTCAGAAAGATGATTGATAACTACAAAGACTGGCATGAAAAACTACCATATGCATTACTGGGATATCACACCACTGCCAGAACTTTAACTGGGGCCACTTCATACCTGTTGGTGTATGGAACTGAAGCAGTAATACCAGCTGAAGTAGAAATCCCTTCACTTCGAATAATACAAGAAGCTGAGTTGGACGATGTGGAATGGATCCGCAAGAGGTATGAGCAACATGCTTTGATAGACGAAAAGTGAATGATTGTTGTTTGTCATGGTCAATTATACCAACAAAGAATTGCGCGGGCTTTTAAAAAGCATGTGAGAACTAGGGTTTTTCATCGGGCAATTGGTGCTCAAACGAATATTCCCTAATCAAGAAGAATACAAAGGAAAGTTCACACCAAAATGGAAAGGCCCCTATATGGTGTGAAAAGTACTATCTGAAGGAGCCGTAGTACTTGCTGAAATGGATGGTCAATAGTGGCCAAGAGCAATAAATTCAAATACCATCAAGACATACTACGTGTGAAGAAGAAGATGACTGTGAAGATTCAGAGATTTTATAGTTTATGTTGCTTTAATTACATTTTCTTTGCTTGTAATTTCCCATTTTTAGAAAATACCAAATCCAAAACCATGTACGAACTACGCAAGGACCTGATTCCCTATAACTTATAAGGGGATATGTAGGCGTTTTTCCAAGCTTCGTCGCTTTAACCAAAAAATCCAAAATTATGTATGTTGAACTACGTTATGACCTGATTCCCATTTTGGGATACGTCGGCGCTCTTTTGAGTTCGGTCTCACAAAAAATATCCCGATATGTTTACCCCGAACTATGTTTTGACCTGATTCTCGAAACGGGATACGTAGGCGCAGTCCCGAGCTTGGTCATTCCAAAAAAAATCCCAATAAACCTTAGGAAATCTCAGAAATGATTTAGCAAGAGAAAGATAAAGGTAAACCCACAAGGAAACCGAGGCAGAATTTTTGAGAGGACCTCGAAAATTCTTTAAATATATTAGTTCTAAGAAATGAACTGATTAAAATTTCTACACTGGGGCAAAATTTTTGGGAGGGTCTCCAAAATTCCTTCGACATAGCGAAACTCGAGTTGGTATAAAGACGTATATAAACTGGGGAAAAAAATTCGAAAATTTTCAAGAGTCGAGATCAAGAAGAAGAAGAGATGGGAGACCCTGCTTGAGTAACTAATGTCATGACATTAAAAGGGCGTATATGAAATATTAATTTTCGAAACGTATATGCATATATTTTCCAAAAACGTTTAGCTATGCTAGAGAAAATAAAAGATTTTAAGGAAAATGAGCATCCTTTCATGCCGAAATATGAACGGAAGAAGTCCATATGCAGGAAAAGCGGTCGACCATATAGGAAGCTGACAAATTTTTCTGTGAATGCAGGAACAAACAAGCATGGATGTTTTACACTAACTAGTTTGTTAGAATGTTTAAAACAGGGTAATAACAACGGGCCAAGTGAAGAAGAAACGTCAAGGAATAGCAGCACAAAAGAGTGTATGAAAGGTAATGAAGCCCTCCCCAAGTAAAGTTAGCTTTACGCTGATAAGTTTGTTCATTTTGCAGAGCACGAAGATTTTACAAAAGAAAAACTTTAAAGACCACTGAAAGATATAATCACGGTACCAAAAGTTGGGTCTCCACTAAACAGTATTGTGTCAAGGTATTGAGACCCCGACTTAGACGTCGCATAGCTTGCCTTGATACATTGGCTGAGTGGACGTCCAAAAATCTAAAAACTTAAAATGATGCGGGATATCGGTATCGAAATATTGTATTCACAATCGAGTCTAGTCCTTTTGGAAGATGTGAACCTTGTCGACAGGTGGGTATTCTTCCCTGGAGTCAAAAAAGGAAACTGTAAGTATTGACACTAAGGTAAGCTTCATTCCTCAAAATGACGATATGGATTAAACGACTACGTGCCAAAGGGGTTGAGTCGTCATCCATATATATAGCTAAAAACTAGGTAGCATAATTCCGAGGTTGATGTCCGCAATCGTTGAAATACAAATGTGATTCCTACATCAAGATTTAAGGTCGCTATTGAAGTTTATTTCAAGTTAACGTAATCATGGTTCAGGGATAGTGGTAGTCATGAGAAAAGGCTCCGCACTTGAATATGCAGTAGTTAACTTGAATATTCTAACTAAATATTGTAATTCTGGATACAGAGGTTAATAGTCATCATGAAAGGAATATGATACTGCACTCTGATGTGCAGTCTACATTTGGGTATTTTTGACTATAAGTGATATGGTCCCGAACTGGTATACCGCAAGCTTCGTATGAGGATAACGAAGCAGTTGACACCAGATTTGCGACAGTCACCGCAATATGTGAAAATCACATGAGTCTAAATATTTAGGGGTGGTGGATGTCATAAGAAACAAAAATGCCCACGCACTTGAAAACATGATTATCATTAGTAGCGTCTCGCTTACGAAAATGATAATCGGACTGGGGTGTGTAGGTTCACAGAAATGCGGTAGAGCCACACCGAGATCCCAACAAAAGTTATCATTGAACGATGAAAACATCTAAAAACGATGAAAAAAGAGACAATCAAAGTATGGTGATTATTATCCAGAGTAGATCGCCTTTTTAAAAAATATATATACACAAAACACACACTTACAGGAAGAAGAAGAAGAAGAAGAAGAAGAAGAAGAAGAAGAAGAAGAAGAAGAAGAAGAAGAAGAAGAAGAAGAAGAAGAAGAAGAAGAAGAAGAAGAAGAAGAAGACAGACAGACGAGCATTTGCGAAAAGACAGATATAATGTTGAAAGACGACTTCAATGTTAACAAAATGATGAAATGCCATTCCGGTATGACTACATTAAAATCAAAAAAAATTCAAAGACTAACACACAGGACTCAGCATTTGGGGATGGCTGAAAGATGCCAAGATAGGAGCAAGAGAGTCAGACTCAAGACATGCGGAGCGAACGTGGAACTCTTCTTGGGCAATATCGTGTACGAGAGCTATGTTTTCTACACGGAGATTGAAACATCACCTCAAGCAACTACACTCATAAATCATTAAAAATCGCTTCTGGTCGGATTTTTCACCGAAAATAGTCAAAAGGATTCCCACATAAAGGGATATTCCTTTTTGGGCCATCGATTTGAACTAAAATTGGGTTAACTCCCAAAGCCAGGGATATGTAGGCTACTCAAATTCGAGGCTCGGCCATATTCGTATAATTATCCCAAGACACCTCGAGATAGTTTAAAGAAAAGCTCTTTTTTTCATAGTCCTCGTAGAGCCAGAACTACAAACGGCTTGAGTTCTCATTTAGCCTCAAATATGTAGGAAGCCCAGAAGCCAGGGTCCGGCCATACTTTTGAAATTTTACGCAAAAGAGCTGTAATTGCCATTATTCGGTAAAAATTAGGATTGTCAAATTCGTAGCTTAAGGATGGCCTCGCCATCCTCGAACTCCGAAGGGGCAATTGTTGACACCTAATTTTCACCGCATAGGACATATATTTTAATTCTCAAAATTTCCGAGTCAAAGATGGAGCGAGGACGCACTTTCAAAATAAAAAAAATCAAACATTCCGAGAAAATTGGAAAAATTGACGTTTAATTATTATTAATTGTTTCATAAAAATTAAAAATTACAAGAAGTTACGAGTTATTTATTGTCACAAATGTGATTTGAGAAGAAGATACATATTCCGCTCCGCCCGACTTGGGAAATGGTTAATTAAAGACGACATATGAATTACCGCTCATTTTTACCGCATTTATTTCAATTTTTAAAAATTTCTCAAAAGTATATCGATATTGGCCTCGTTTCAAAGATCGTATTTTAAAACGACGTATTATGATTTTTATCTTGGCAAAATATTGTTTTACAGGGGGCATTTTGTGCTAAATAAATTTTCTAACTATATACTATTTTAAAAGATGGGGAAATTAAATAATATACTTCCCCCCCCCCCCCATTTATTTTTCCTAGAACCGTCATTTTGTTACCCTAAAATATACTTCATCTTTTTCTCTTTTGAGAGAAACTGGTGGTGGCAAGGGTTCAACCAGGCGGTGCCACCGCTGTCCTACCATGATTCCACCATTTTTGATCCTATGTGGGTATTTCCCCACCATTTCCCGTAGTGTGGGATGCCATGGGCGAGCCTAAAAGGCTCTAGCCAACTTGTGCCACCACATCACAATAGGAAAATGGTGTGTGGTGATTTGCCCAAGGATTAACACCCCCATTGTACTGTTATAT